>NC_079164.1:82239852-82612352 GCF_947568905.1 Ostrea edulis | reverse complement strand
ACAATAGGGGATCAAAATGTTGCTTAAAAATATATAGGACAAATCTTTTTAAAATCTTCTCAAGAACCAATGAGCCAGAAGAGTTGAGATTTACATTAAAGCTTCCTGACATAGTGCAGATTCAAGTTTGTTCAAATCATGGCCCCCGGGGGTAGGTTGGGGACTAGGCTGAAGCTAGAAGCCACTAACCAGCAGCCAATAAGCACGTAGAAGCTAGCAGCCACTAAGGAAAATCATCGAAGGACTGAAAGTACTCAGAAAATTATTTAATTTGAAACCTATTCTAAAGGAAATTTTTAATTTAATTAATGTTTTGAATTAATAAATGTCAATCGCAACACTCATGGACAACTTAGCTCACATGAGAGATTGTACATTAATGGTGAAATGAATTTATATCAGTAATTTGTACTGAAAGGATGAAAGGAAATAAAATTGACCACATAGTTCATTTTCTGATCTTTTTGACCAATTAATTTCTCATCTTACATGCACGAAAGTAAGTGCACAATGATAATTTAGCTACAATCTTAGTCTTTAAGTACCTATGAATAGATTGATATGATAGGGAAAACTATATGATGCGGGTTGCTTTATTATCTGACTGATCCTATTTTCATGTGCCAATCCATTTGAAATCGTATTGCATTCAAAAATCTTTTCTGTAAATTAGCTCACCTGAGGAGTGATAGCCATTGCTTTGTAACAAAAGAAATCAACAAAGGAAATGTTTTGAACAAGTGGTGTAAGGAAGAAGGATTAAATAATGAAACAAAACTTTCTCTGTAATATCTGGTGAATAATACCTCCATCCTGTGACTGTTATCCAAATTGTGCATTAGCTCACCTGATTTTGACATTGCGCATTACCTACTGAAAAAAGTATAACACGAGTTTTATAACTGTTTTTAGAGCTGTAATATGTGAAGACAAGGCAGAAGGTAAAGGACCCCTAGAACTATCATTCACCACTTTCAGTTTGGGGCTGTAGTAGTACCATCCGGTTGCTCCAGAGGGTCGGGACAGATTTGGAGCCACTATTTCTACTTTATCAGGGGTGACAAGGACAATGTATCCATTGATTGAGGTAGAGAGTACTAAGGGGTACTCGATGCCATGTAAGAAGAGCTCTGGGATACCCGGAAGTATTGTTTAGCTCACCTGAACTTTGACATTTTTCGTTTCTCGTAATAAAAGAGGGGGTTTGTGACTGGTTTTCCAGCATTGATCTTTGAAGACAAGACGGAAGGAACACCAAGGCAAGGAAGAGGACCCCTAGGACTATCGTTTACCGCTTTCAGTTTGGGGCTGTAGTGGTACCACCAGGCGGCTCCGGGGGGTCTGGACATATTTCGAGTCCTAATTTCCACTCATTCAGGGGTGAAAAGAACAATGTATCCATTGATTGAGGTAGAGAGTACTAAGGGGTATTCGATATCATGTAGGGAAGAGCTCTGGGACACCCGGAAGTATTGTTTAGATCACCTGAACTTTGTAATTTTGCGTTTCTCGTAATGAAAGAGAGGTTTAATGACTGCTTTCAGGGCATTAATCTTTGAAGACAAAGCGGAATGAACATCAAATTAAGGTAGAGGACCCTCGGGACTATCGTTTACCGCTCTCAGTTTGGGGCTGTAGTGGTACCACCCGGTGGCTCCCGGAGGTCGGGACATATTTCGAGTTCCGATTTCTATTCTATCAGGGGTGACAGGGACACTGTATCCATTGATGTAAGTAGAGCATGATAAGAAGTACTTGATGTCATGTAAAGAAGAGCTCTGTGGTGCCTGGAAGTATTGTGTAGCTCACCTGAACATTGGTATTTTTGTATCTCGTAGAGAATGAAGGGATTTGGTGCCTGCTTTTAGAGCATTAATCTTTGAAGACAAGGCGGAAAGGACATCAAGAGAAGGTAGAAAAAACATAGAGCTATCATTTGCTGCTTTCATTTTGGAGTTGTAGTGGTACCACCCTGTGGCCCCTGGGGTTCGGGAGAGATCTTGAGTTCCATTTTTCTACTCTACTAAGGGCGAAGGTTTCAATTGGTTGGAATACTGCTGGAGATCCTATTCATTACGCACGCAATCCCAGACAGACAAAATGTCCGTTATACCTCATAGTGTTACTTACCTCGCCTGAACTAGGCCATTTTTGTGTCTCATAGAAAAGATAATGGTTTAATAGGGTTCGTATGCAACAGATTCTGTTAGAGAATTTGGCGTAGTTCTAACTACACTATGCATTTTGTACGAAAGGCGGCAAGTGAAAGGATACATAATTGATATTGATTTATATGGTGGTCTCCAATTAATTTAACTTGCAACCGCTATTTAATATCTGGTGGCCTCCACTTGGATTAACTGGTAGTTATCACTAATTGAATATGTAGCTTTTGTCGAACTTTTGCTGCTTTTGGGGTCAAAAGGTCAATGTCACTTCGAAACTTGTTGAGAAAAGCTTGTATACATTCTACGGGCCACATATTTTTGCTTGGCTCATACTTCAGGAGGTGGCATCTGCAGAAGTTGTCTTCGAAATTGTCTAAAATTCTCGTCAGATGTAACATAATACTATCTAAACATTTCTCTTTTGCCAAAACTTCTATATCATTGATTAGGCTTGGTTTGTGGTTCGTCTTTCATAGTATGCATTTAGTTCTATCCTTCAAGCTCACATTCCTACCATTCACTACTACTATAAAACAAGAGATCCGTGGGTCACATCGCTCATCTGAATCACCTTAATTGGCTCTGTTTATTTTCACCTGATGTAATTTTAATTTTGCTCACACATTGTGGCCACAACTTCGGCTCAAAAGATCACGTCATAACCGCACTTGAATTCTCAGAACATATCTGAACACCATTATGGCTAACATAACCTTGTTTTTTTTCTGGAGAAGGTGAAGGTTAACCTTCGGGTTCCTCCTACTTCTAAGAAAGCCTAAACGATTGAATATCTTATTAACTATTTAAGGTAGAGCTTCCATAATTTGTATATAAATTCCTTATGGCAATAACTTTCATGCAATACCATGATCTATACCATTTCTACCTTCATCTTCTCCTGTGGTAAGCCCTTAACATTTCATGCATGATCTATGACCTTGTAAACCTTTTATGCATGAAATGCTAAGGGCTTACCACAAGGAATATATAAATATGCAATTTTGAAAACATTACTTGAAATAGTCCAGGATGTTTTAAATAGGTTTTCTTAAATGTACTCGTAGGTTAAATACCAACCTCACCTGGTTAAAAAACTTGGTACGAAAATAAGGAGTTTGCATATAAAATATGAGACCCCTATCACTCACCATTCATACGTTATGAGCCAGATTAAAATTTCTGACAGAGCGACAGGAAAATCAATATATATACCTCTACTATAGTCGCGGGGATACAACAAACCTGAATCTATACAACGTGGAAACATTTACAAAGGTGCTGGGGTTGGGGTCTACTTTGTAAATTAACCAAAAGTTTCACAGACAACAATGCTCTTAATTGTAAAACTCGCGCACAATTACTACATGTAACCATTGATTTACATAGAATTGTTCTTGATATCAACTATCGACAGATAAATGTGTTTTGTTTGTCACGTCTTTGCGTCAAATTTTTCACAATTTCATATTCTCTAGCACCAATTGGTTTAATTTCAACGAACCTTAGCACACGCTATCCCTATGTGTAGGAATTTCAAGTTTGTACAAATGAAGGAGCGCCTTCGCTTCCAAAGGGAGACATTCAAGAAAAGGGAAAATGGGGAAGGTAATAAAAGGTGAAGATTACTAACAGTGATCAATCTCATTACTCCTAAACGGAATACAAAATAGAGACTTGGGCAAACACAGATCCCTGGATATACCAGAGGTGGAATCATGTGCCTAGGAGGACGGAGTATCCCCTGTTGACCGGTCACACCACCAGTGAACCCTATATCTTGATCAGGTAAACGGTGTAATCCGTAGTCAAATCAGTGTGCCAAGAACTACCTAACAATTGGTATGAAACACGTCAGACATCATTTGACCCAATGATAGGTTGTATCGGCAAACTAGATCATTATAACGACCAAAGAATTCGAAATGCTGACTTTACACGAGATTGTTTAAACCCCTGTAATATCAATATGTTCGCAAGTAGCGTGTCTCGATTTCAAACCTGATCATACGAATAACAAGTTCTTGCGCATCGAATCAGTTGAGAGATATAAACACAATATGCAGGTGATAATGGAATATTGGTACATAAATATGGGAAGTTGACGATGGAAAAGCTCATCCCGTTTGTCATAAGGATATATCAAATCGACATATTCAGCAGGAAATTAGTTTGAACAATTCTAATTTGGTCTGTACAATCTTTAAAGACCATGTATTTCATCTTTCGGTGCAAGTTGAAGTAAAATTCATGTGGTAAAGCCATGCACTGAAGGTTAAAATAAGAAATGTTATACTGTCTAATAAGATAAAATACTACAACAAAGCGTATAAAGAACATCTAGAAACTGGTCACTTTACGCAGCATTTAGCCTAAATATGACGGAAACTGAAAAAGACTTTGACGGTGATGAAGATATGCTATTATGCCGGGCTCACGAAGGGGGAAATTATGATTCTGATGGTACGCCTAGCAAAATACAGAAAAACTGTAAGAAAGCAAGTTTACACACAGAACAATAGACATGACTAATTGAGGGGAGACAAGGACACTATATCCATTGACTGAAGTAGAGAGTACTAAGGGGTATTCGATGCCATGTTAAAATAAACTCTGGGATACCCCGAAGTATTGTTTAGCTCACCCGATCTTTGACTTTTTCGTTTCTCGTAATGAAAGAGGGGGTTTTATGACTGCTCTTCCAGCATTAATCTTTGAAGACAAGGCGGAAGGAACATCAAGAAAAGGTAGAGGACCCCTAGGACTATCATTTACCACTTTCAGTTTGGGGCTGTAGTGGTAACGCTAGGTGGCTCCCGGGGGTCGGGACCGATTTCGAGTCCCTATTTCTACTAATTGAGGGGAGACAAGGACAATGTATCCATTAATTGAAGTAGAGAGTACTAAGGGGTACTCGATGCCATGTAAAGAAGAGCTCTGGGATACCCGGAAGTATTGTTTAGCTCACCTGAACTTTGACTTTTTCGTTTCTCGTAATGAAAGAGGAGGTTTTATGACTGCTCTTCCAGCATTAATCTTTGAAGACAAGGCGGAAGGAACATCAAGAAAAGGTAGAGGACCCCTAGGACTATCATTTACCACTTTCAGTTTGGGGCTGTAGTGGCAACACCAGGCGGCTCACGGGGGTCGGGACCGATTTCGAGTCCCTATTTCTACTAATTGAGGGGAGACAAGGACAATGTATCCATTGATTGAGGTTGAGAGTACTATGGGGTACTCGATGCCATGTAAAGAAGAGCTCTGGGATACCCGGAAGTATTGTTTGGCTCACTTGAAATTTAACATTTTTCGTTTCTCATAATGAATTTCTAATCCAAAATCCATGTCAAAATCTTTACTGAAATGGAGGAAATGCTGTTCAGGCAAATGTTGAAGGTTATTTTAACATTGTAGATCATAAATTATAGATACGAAATGAAAATATGAAATATACAACTATATTTACGACAAAAAATAACTAAAGAAACTAGATATAACAATATGAGTATGGAAGTGCTCAGTATTAATCGGATAACGATAGATAATCCCTTTTATTGACGATTTTACTTTTATATCGTGAAAATTCAGCAGAGATAGTGGATTTAACAGAATCAATATTATAAATATTCTCTCATATAACTGATGACGTGCAATACATCAAATTCCTTGAGAAAATAACACATATACATGTTTCACTGTTTTATTAAGGAACGAATTTAATTTGGAGCATATTATATGATATAACCTGGGTAGTGTCAGTCTACGTTTTGTAATCCACGAAGCGGATTTAAAAATACGTAAACTGACCCAAACCCAAAAAATAAAAGTCATTCCTTATGATTTAATGCAAAAAGACAAATGTACTAATCTTCCTTTATCAAAATGTATATAAATACTGAAAAATTCAGATCCTTTGCGCCGCGTTATCATTCACTCAGCAACCACGACGAAGCGTCTGTGAAGGCAGCCATTTTAACCTATTTATCAAAATATTGTAAATGTAGTTATTATAGGTGAAGTTTGCTACGAACTTCAAAACAAAAAAATGTGTCAGCTATGCATGCAATGTATATTTTGCTGCCCTTTAAAGATCTATTTTGAAGTCGCTCCGATGGAGATTGATAAAGTACGGGAAATTGCATTGTTTAGTCTTTGACATTTCACCAAAAAAAGTCTTCAAATATCAGAAAATGCAATAATTTGCGACTTTTGATTTTATGAAAGTTTCTACTACATTAAACTTACGCTTGCATGTAACATTGTCGCTAATAAATCGGACACCGAAAAATGTATAACCAAGTGATTGATCGCTATCCACATATCAATGAGAGTTGACGTCATTATGATAAAAGATGATGCATTTGTTTTGGGGTTGTTTTTTTGGGGGGAGGGGGGTGTTAATAGATTTGAAAGGTGGGTCAAGCAATCCCACTTCCCAGTGGGGAAATATATTTCTAAACGAACAGAGCATTGCTTCCAAATACTTGGTATACCATTAATTCAAATATGATAGCTTTGTTTTAATCTATTATTCTAACATCATTCAGAATTTGCATTGAGTTTTTACAATATTGATTTGCGTACAAGTAGATTTTATATGTCTTTCTAGAAATCGAGAAAACAATCTGCGTATGAAACCAAAGTACATATACCTTCATGCACACGTTAACTTTCTATTTTATAGGAGGCCTGAAACAGTGCTGCGACCCTGCGATGTAAATTAAAAAGAAAAGTAGTTCCGGCTGCTGGTCGTCAAGGGATTTGTCCCCATACCAAAACTATATTTAACAAAAATAACTTACATTCCCTAATTTGAATTTGACCAATTAGAGACTAGAATATAACAAGAATTACATTATTGAAAATATATTTTATATACAAATATAAATAGAAGACGTACATATATACATGAATATAAAACATACATTCTACAGAATATACACTGTACATAAAATATATAGGTATGCATAATTATGTGGACTTCACCGTGTACCTTAAATGTATATAGGCGTTGTCTGCTGCCTAATCCTTATTTTGTTATTCATAATAAATACTGTTCAAATTGAATATATAGATTATAAAAAAAATTAAAACACGCATTTCTATATCACATCCTTTATCGTCAGTTTGATCGGCGTGTATATGTATGTATGTATGTATGTATGTATGTATGTTTGTATGTATGTATGTATGTACGTATGTTTCCAAATGTTAATGGAAACTTATGATAAATTTCCCCCAAGTAACTTCCAGTCTCTGCCCAAGTTTCCATTGACATTTGTATTCTATGTTCCCAATTACCAAGTTTAATGAATTATGACAATTGAATATACCTAGTTTCATTTTTAAGAACTGCCATAATCAACATGAGACCTGTGTGCCATTCAAGTATTAAACGATCAACATTCAGCACCCGTACATACAGTCAGATTTATCAATCGTATCAAAATTGATATCACTCAATCACATTGGAATATTGTATAAAGACGTTAATGAAAACAACCCTTTTCAACTATCTTTTAAATAGATGACTATTCAAAAATTTAATTTCAAACAAAAATAGAATTTTTTAAAACTCATACCAATGTAATTTGAACTCTTGTTGGATCTGAAAAGTAGATAAACCTATATCAGAATCCCATATAAACAACATAACACATGTATGTTCTTAAAATAGACAATGCATTGCTCCTTCTATTTTCAATTTCCTCGTATTCACAAATAACTTGAAAAGATCGGCACAACACCTCTTTGTACCTGAAAAATAATAACAATAATTATATTGATGATGATGATGACGACGACGACGACAATGATGCTAATGATGATGCGTCACAATCTTAAGAACAATTTAAAATAGTACATTTTCGGGCCATCCCTGCCTTGGGGTCAAAATTCACGAAAAACTTATACAAATCTGAAAAGAATCTACTTTTAGAGAACCTGGTCCATATTTACACGAGTGTAATTGTGCTTAGAATAGCTTAGTCAGCTGCACCGCTGCCAGCATCTGCCATGATTCCTCCGTTTACCTGATCAAGATATACGTCTCAGGGCCGGTTTGACCGGTCGACAGGGGATTCTTACTCCTCTTGGACACCTGATCCCACCTCTGGTATACCGAAGGGCCCGTGTTTCCCCAACTCTATATTTTGTATTGCTTATAGGAGTTATGATATTGTCTTCTCCTTTTCATGTTAGTGTGGTGAAACTATTGTACAGTAGATTGAAACATACTTTAAGATAGACCAATTAGATGTAATTATTATCCAATCAGCATTGAACAGTAATCCAATCACAATCTTTATATAATTAGTCACTCATTGTTGATCAACCAGGGTCCAGCGTTTATAAATAGAGCCAGCCTATCATATTCAGCCAGTCTGTTGGTACTCAACCTCGATTGAGGCATTTTGACCGGTAAATATTGAGTTTGGTATTCGGGACAAGTTTACAGGACAGCAACAGAATTCTTAGCTAGGCTACTCAGCACCTACGTTTGGTTCTTTGTGGTTACAGTAACGTAACGAAAATTGTGCGTTGGTGACTTGCATCACGTATAGTGTCTCGGTGAATTTCCGGTACAAAGAGTTCAGATAAAGCAGCTTCAGACTGTGTCGGGAAACAACAGAATTGTGAATTTATACCACATGGTCTGTAGCTACTTGGATTTGTCGTAGTTCTTGGTTTATTCAATAACTATCCAAGTAGGAACGAGGAAAATATTATTCCGGGATTTTGTCAGTTAGTCGATCATGGTTTCATTATTAACGGTAATACTATTGTTCCTATTCGTCTGCAGTGAAGATAATAAGGACAATAAGTGATTTATTAGAAAGGAAACCTAAGTGAAGTACATATAATTATTCTAATCATTTGTTAGATAAATACGTTACATTGTCGTTCCTCAGATTATCCTTCGAAATATCAAAGATTTGTGCAGTCAAATGATAATCCGACTTAACTCACTATGAGTTAAGTCCTGTTATTGAAATGAACAGAACAAGTATTTGTTCAGGCAAAGAAACATAACTCTTGCAATCAATTGAATTGCGCGGTTTTGACACTATCCCCCCAAATACCTATTATGACACTTTCCCTCTTTCTAATCCCAGCGTATATATAGTGCGCAAGCGCTAATTGTCGGTCCTTTTCGAGTTGCATATCATAAAAGAGTTCAATCGTTTATTCCAACTTATTTGAAGTTCAAGTCTGCACCCAGTATTTCCTACACACATACTTCTACTATTGAATACAAACTTTTTAATTATAAACAAACTTTACAGTGCCTAGATATAGACCATATTATATTTAATCCACCTACGTGTTCTTGATTTTCATCTTCTTTCAACTATAGTCCAGTTGGACATGTCATTAATGGTGATGTTCATTTAGTTGAAAATGAGGACCACAAATCATTTATTCTAAAAGGTCCTAAATACAAAGAAACTCTGGTCTTTCAATTGGCAAAGAAACGTCGACCATCTCTCTTATGAATTCTGTCGAACATTACACCAGACGAAGGGCTAAATATGAAAACGAGGAACTTGATACATTGTCAAAAAGTATCAAAGGCATATGAAAATCCCGCATTAGACATATTAAAACAAAAGTATGTATATCTATCCTTCTGTGTTTAATAAACCAGAAGTGATAAAAGAATTAGATAGGTTACATGAGGAATATGTTTTGGTTCCAGCTGACAAAGCTTGTAACAACATTGTCTTTGTTTGTAAGGCTCATCATTACAACTGCATTTTAAACGAATTAATTCCATTGTTGGCAATCGTACTTATATTCCAACTGCCCTTTCAAAAGAAGAAATTCTTCAAAACCATCCTTCAGTTTTAGACACATTTAATATCCCAGTCAATCGGTCGGATGAATACAAATTACCATACCTATACTGGATTCCTAAACTTCATAAAAACCCTTACAAATAAAGATACATTGCTGGATCCAGTAAGTGTTCTTCCAAGTCCTTATCTTTGCTCATCACTAAAATATTAACACCTGTGAAGAAGAAACTTCAAACCTACTGTGCGACCACATATGCCCGAAGTGGTATAAATCAAATGTGGATTCTAAAACATTGGAAAGAACTTTTACCAAAATTTGAAATCGCATAACTTTTTTCAAATCAACAAAATCAAAACGTGTGAATTTTCAACACTTTACATGACCATTCCTCACGATGAATTAAAGACTAGACTTTTTGACATCATAGACATTTGCTTCTTGAACAAAAATGGAAACTGCAAATATTCATATCTAGTGATCAGTCATCCAAAAAATTACTTTGCTAAACGCCACTCTCATTCCACTCACAAGTACTCCGAGGTTGAAATAAAAAAAATATGCTGGAGTTCCTCATCGACAACATCGTCGTGGTCTTTGGTGATCAGGTCTTCCAACAGTCTGTTGGAATTACATGAGCATGAGTTCTGCTCCTTTGTTAACTGACCTGTTTTTATATTCAGATGAAGCAGAATTCATTCAGAAACTTCTACGTGAGAAGGAAAAATCTCTTGCTGTGGCCTTCCAATCGACATTTAGATATATCGACGACGGGTTATACATCACCAATAATAATTTTCATTCATCTGTCGATTCAATCTATCCCATGAACTCAAAATAAAAGACACCACAGAGTCGTCCACTTCTGCTTCATACTTAGATATTTTATTGAAATTAGATATTAACGGCAAACTAACAAATCAACTCTATGACAAACGGGATGATATCAACTTCTCCATCGTCAATTCCCCATATTTATGTAGCAATATTCCATTATCACCTGTATATTGTGTTTACATCTCTCAACTGAATCGATACGTAAGAGTTTCTTCTGCGTATGGTCAGTTTTTAAATCCCAGCAGGCTACTGACAAATAAGTTCATGGTGCAAGGGTTGCAACAGTCGCGTTTAAAATCAGCATTTCGCCAATTCTATGGTCGTTATAACGATCTAGTTTGCCAATACAACCTATTATTGGGTCAAATGCTGTCTGATGTGTATGATGTTGATTGTTAGACCGTTCTTAGCATACTGATTTTGACTACGAATAACTCCGTTTACTTGATCAGGATATAGGGTTCACGCCGTGTGTGACCGGTCGACAGGGGATACTTACTCCCATAGGCACCTGATTCCACCTCTGGTATATCCAAGGGTCCGTGTTTGCCCAACTCTCTATTTTGTATTGCTTATAGGAGTTATGAGATTGATCATTCTTCGTTATCTTCGCCTTTCATTAATACAAGATGTCAGAACTGTTTTAAAAGTTTGAAAACCAATTACATTTACTTAGACTTAGGTGACAATCTAGAACAATTTTGGGTGAGCGTTTTGTAAAGATTAAAACGAAGATGGATGTTTGACTTTACCAACATGACATTGAGCGTTTACCGTCCCTGTGGATATTATCACGGCATAAATTGTGATATCACTTGCATTATTTTTTATATTTGTTTTCTAATTTGAAAGATATTTACATAAAAAAAATATGATATCATAAAAAAATCACGTTAAAATAAGTTTTTAATATCTTGGAAAAGAAATTTTATGGATTTAAAGTGTGTTTAATTCAAAGATAACGAACAGTGATCAAATATCATAACTCCTATATGCAATACAAAATAGATAGTTGGGCAAACATGGACCCCTGGACACACCAGAGGTAGGATAATGTGCCCAGGAGTAGGCATCTCCTGTCGCTATATTAGTAAATGAATGGATAGAGGGTCCCGAAGCATCATGTGACATTGCGACTCGACTTGAAATTCCAGCTAAGCAGAAACTGTGTTTCAATAGATTCCATTCGATACGAGTAGATGCATATAAACCATCATAAATTGCTCTAAACCAAGTTATATTGATTAGTTTCAAAAATCTTGTTTTCTAAACCATAGATATACGTTATATACATCAAACAAAGACGTATATTATTGTGAAGCGGATGATATTCGACAAATTACCGAAGTTCGTGAAACTAAATTACACGTCGAACAATACCTCACTTCAACAAATTATAATGATTGAATTATTTTATCTAATAATTGTTCTGTAGGGGTTTTGTAGAAGTTGGTATTTACAGTACTACGAGTTTAAACGAGTTCCACTGTGAGCTATGCGATGTAAATTTTTAAAACTCGATCATTTATACTTTTTGTCTCCTACAAGGACTTGTTCATGTAAAACGGTTAGATTTTGTCACGTCCAGAGATAAATTTTACATTGGTTTAAGAATCCATATGTTTAAAGTGTACCATAATTCAAATGTTGGAGTTTCCAGATCATATATCTCTCCGTCAAACATAATTTTTCGCCTCCCCATCGACAAATCCGGTTCTGCGTCATCTGGATTTCCTGTTAGTTCCAGTTTGAGTCCTCGGGCATGTAAAACATCTACCTCATTTGCGAATTGGTCCTAAAAACATTCATGTTAATGAACTATTTTGTACATTTAAACGTTTGTTATTGTGTTAATTATACACCACTTTGGGCGTATCAAACGAGTTCTATATATATGTCTTCTGTTAGGGAAAACCATTAGTTTTAAAATTAATTCTAGACATTTTTATGGTTTACTCTTCACTTCTTAGTGGTATTCCATTTGCTAAATTAACAAATTGTATGTTCTATGTTCAATGAAAGAACATCTTTTATAATCTTGAATACTAATTTCATGAATTGAACCCTTGTGGCTCTTAAAAGGAAGATGATTTCAAAACAATTCCTCTGCATGCATATACCGGAAAGGTGAAGATAACGAACAGTGATCAATCTCATAACTCCTATAAGTAATACAAAATAGGGAGCTGGGCAAACAAGGACCCCTGGATATACCAGACTCGGGATCAGGTATCTAGGAGGAATAAACCTCCCCTGTAGACCGGTGTCACCCGCCTTGAGACCTAAATCTTGATCAGGTAAACGGAGTTATCCGTAGTCAAAATCAGTGCATGTTCCAAGAACGTCCTATCGTATAAAAAGAGGCAAAGTACATATACATGGTGTTCCGTGGGGATCCAGGTTAGAATACGTCCTCAGTACCCCTTGTTTGTCGTAAGAGACTGGATGGAGGACCTTCGAATGAAAACACAAAAAAATCCAAGGCCCCGTATCACAGTAGATGTGGCACGATAAAGATCCCCCATGCTCTAAGACTGTAAGCGCCGAGCAAAGGTCTCAATTTTGCATCCCCTTACCAGCAATGGTGACTTCTCTATCTCAGTAAAAAAATTCTCGAGCGGGTTGTTCAACAATATATAATCAACCATATGCAAGGTGAAGATAACGAACAGTGATCAATCTCATAACTTCTACAAGCAATACAAAATAGATAGTTGGGCAAACACGGACCCCTGGACACACCAGAGGTGGGATCAGGTGCCTAGGAGGAATAAGCATCCCCTGTTGACCGGTCACACCCGCCGTGAGCCCCATATCCTGATCAGGTAAACATATAATATACATGATTATGCTTGCGTTTTAATTTAACAAATTGTAGCCTTGCAGCCTTACGGTCGTGAAGGAGATTTTTTTTTAATGATCTATTTTAATCCCAAGGAACGCTTTGAATTCTTGTTGCAGTTAAACCCTGACTCTGTGATTTATTTTGGGAACAGATTAAACATTTCAATAAACGGGAATCCTCTAATGGAGTTTTTTAATATTTAAACAACTGTGTTACTCCGCCTCTTAAAACAAACCATTATACCTTTCCACCAAATTAATTCAAAATAGACTCCCTAATGTTTGAGTAGTGGATAATGTAAAACGTTAATACGAGTTGGACAGACATGAAAACAGTAAGACGGCGGCCATTTGTGATCAGAAAAGCCCCATTGAAAGTTCAACACGGGTAAACCGAAATTGAATGCGATTTGACAATTCAATGTAGAAGAGCCTTCAGTTACTTATTCTTACCAAGTCCTTTCTTTCAAGAAGATGTTTGAAAAATTTGCGTACAGATTCTAATGGTATGGTACCGTACACCACAAAAGAAGAAAACATTGTGGGTTTGGGAACGAACATTCTAAAGGCGTCGAACAGAATTCTCCCGTCAAAGATGGTGTTACCGTTATACGCCTGCATGGACCAAAATGTCTGGTTATAGATCACTGTAACAAAACGTACAATTATATATCACTGTAACAAAACGTCCGGTTCTATATCACTGTAACAAAACGTACAATTATATATCACTGTAACAAAGCGTCTGGTTATAGATCACTGTAACAAAACGTCCGGTTATAGATCACTGTAACAAAACGTCCGGTTATAGATCACTGTAACAAAACGTCCGGTTATAGATCACTGTAACAAAACGTCTGGTTATAGATCACTGTAACAAAGCGTCTGGTTATAGATCACTGTAACAAAACGTCCGGTTATAGATCACTGTAACAAAACGTACGGTTATAGATCACTGTAACAAAACGTCCGGTTATAGATCACTGTAATAAAACGTCCGGTTATAGATCACTGTAACAAATCATACGGGTCCGGTTATAGATGACTGTAACAAAACGTACGGTTATATATCACTGTAACAAAACGTCCGGTTATAGATGACTGTAACAAAATGTCTGGTTATAGATCACTGTAACAAAACGTCCGGTTATAGATCACTGTAACAAAACGTCCGGTTATAGATCACTGTAACAAAACGTCTGGTTATAGATGACTGTAATAAAACGTCCGGTTATAGATCACTGTAACAAAACGTACAATTACATATCACTGTAACAAAACGTACAATTACATATCACTGTAACAAAACGTCCGGTTATATATCACTGTAACAAAACAAACCCCGGACATACCAGGGGTTGGATCAAGTGCCTAGAAAAAGTGATGTACTATTAAGAAGGAATTTCACTTTTGACATCAGTGATCACATCACCTATGCGTGGGACTCCGAAACAAATAAACTCAAAACATTTCCATCAATTGACAGGAAAAGAAGACACAATAAAATAATTTTGATAAACGTTCAAAGGTATACTGTGGTTTAAGGAAATAGTTCTACCCACCACCATTGGTAGTTGAACAAAGGAAAAAGGAAGGCTTTTGAAGTAGTATACCGGTATATTGTCTTCTTTATTGGCACGCCGAGAATTTCCTATTCCATTCAAACGTGTTGCATTTCAAAACAGGAATATTCAGGCCCCCAGTATCAGGTAACGTACAAAAAGGGTGTATATATCTTTTAACAAATAAGATTAAGATTTCAAGACTATAGGGAATGAGTTATTACCTGTATCAGGGGTATAAGAAGTGTATCCATTAAGCTTTCTACCAGCAACAAAGATCTCCATCTCGTTCGTCTCGGTGTTATATCGCTCAGTGAGACTAATGAATACAAATGTAAAAGAGAAGATGACGAACAGTGATCAATTTCATTATACCCCAATCTAATCAAAATTAGATCCTATGATCCGCTCACCTACTATCGCTACACATATGCATAGGATCTAATTTTGATTAGTTTGATTATACCCATAAAAAATACAAAATTAAGAGTAGTGAAAACACGGATCCCTGGAAAAATCAGAGATGAGATCAGGTGCGTAGGATGAGTAAACACCCTTGTTGACAGGTCACAAACCACATTGAACATCTTAAGGATGATCTATACTCGTCCTACGTCACAATCAAATGTAAATGCGGAACCAAGCCTCCGTTTTCCGAAATGTGTTATTTTAATGATATTCGTTTGATTACACGTTGTCAGAAGAAGGAACCGAGACTGAGTTGGGTGGTTTTTTTAAATTCTTCGAAGAAAGGTTTAGGAAAAACGAGGGCAATTCTTTGTGGGCGCAAGGACCATTAAAAATCAATTGCCGTTGTCCACGTACTTTTCCAAAAAGCAGGAAGACAGAGGCCCTGATAAGCTGCGAGAAAATGGTTCTATAGAAGCTAAGCACAGCTAGTTTAACACCATATGCATTTTGTTTTTGTCTTCATCATTTCACAAAATACACACGTGCACCTTGGGAAAAAACCTGACCTTGTTACAATTTCAAAAGAGAAAATGATATTCCTTGATGTAAATAAAATATTATGCTTTCTACTTTAATTTGATTTCTCTTTTCTTTTGGAAATGCACCCGTGACAGTAGACGTATATATGTCAACGGTTTAACATATATCATAAATTTTCTAATCCAAAAATAAATGATAATTGCACAGTTCTTAATAAAAAAGAATATACCAATTACAGATAAGCATATTAGATAGACAGCGACCCATGTAAATATTTACTCGCAATTGTTGATTTCATACTTGCTTTCTTCGCTAAATTCTTGGGTATTTACATCGCTATCTGTATGCATTGGTAGCTAAATCATATACAGTCTGAATGTTAAGACTTGGGAAATTTGTCAACAATAACTGTTGTCATTGGTAAAACTGGTGAATAAATTGATTGTGTATTGTTGAACGTCCCTCTCGAGAATCTTTCACTCTTATGGAGACGTCAGAATTGCTAAACTTTTGATATGTGTTTAAAAATGTTAAGCTATCAAAAAGGAAAAGAAATGTTTTCGTTGCACTTAGTTCCTAATTCCAAGAAAATATCTATATTTTTAGTGGACTATAAGTATTGGTGCGTATATGAGAAAGTGTCCCCAACCCTTTATTTTCGTAGATCGTTAAAGACCCAATTTTAAGTTGACACCCCCAAATTGTAAGATGCCTGCCAATCAAACATTTAACAACAGATCTTAGGTGGAGTGACATATGCAGACACCGTGGTCTGGGGCTACCCCAGAGAGATGTTTTGATAACAATAACAGCCAGTATCTACAGGCATTCTTTAGATCTTGAGGAAGCCCAGTATACCTGAGTTTTGATAGCAAATGACCTGTCCACAACTGCTATTTTCTTGTAATTCAATTGTTTTTAAAAAGGCCCCTGAACAATGCAATTTCAATATAATTGTAATTTTTCCCCTCTATATACCTGTACATGTATTATAAATTACACAATCAGAAATCAAACAATAATTTGCGCAATAAGTTTTAAAACTTGTAACCTATTGAAATAATTTATGTCATCAATTTATGATACCTCTATATTTATAACAGAAATTATTCATTGAGTCAATGACACAGAGAGAGAGAGAAAGAGGGGTGGGTGTAGAATGTGTGTCAGCTACCCTTAGGAATACAACCATTATTCAAACACTATGACCACAGAAACTCTGCAGAGGTCCCTGAGACAGGTCCTGTGTATATCAAAACTATAAAATAAAAACAAAGCATGGACAGGTAGATTTCTACCATGTTCTGCATCTGTGTCTTTCTTTGAGTGCCATGGGATATAGCAATTAACACCTTGGTAGACCCTGGCCACTCCAGGTAAATAACATCTGTTTAGATTAGGCTCCGCCTACATTTTCACTGACCGTACGGTCATGAGATGGGTCTTTAAGAGCACCATATCACCTTGAAAATCATGTTCCTGAATGTGACAGTCATCAAATCCTATACTTCATTTAGCATATCATGCCGAGTTTATTGAAAAAATTATGCAACATACGATAAGGTGAAGAAAATGAGCAGTGATCAAAGTAGAGATTTGGGCAAACACTGACCTCTGGATGCAAGGTGAAGATAACGAACAGTGATCAATCTCATAACTCCTACAAGCAATACAAAATAGATAGTTGGGCAACCACGGACCCCTGGACACACCAGAGGTGGGATCAGGTGCCTAGGAGGAGTAAGCATCCCCTGTTGACCGGTCACATCCGCCGTGAGCCCTATATCCTGATCAGGTAAACAGAGTTATATATCAGAAGTAGGATCAGGTGCCAAGAAGGAGTAAGCATATCCTGTCGCCCGGAAGTTTATATCATTTAATGAAAATGTGTGACACAGGTCCAAAACATAGCAGAGATACTGTAAATGTATTACATTTGGCTGTGTATTCTATTTAGCGCGTTTGGCGGAACGCAGCTTCCGCTAAATCAAGTACATCGCTAAATGCCATCCATAAATCTAGATGTTTAAAGTAATTCAGGAATGCGCTAAATCAAATCTACGCTAACTTGTTGAAAAAACGATTTCCGCCAAATATCGTACACGCCAAATATAATACGTTTACAGTAGTTCAGATCAAAACAATATATAATTCTCTAAATTGCTAAAATATGCACGCGTTTTTCCTTTTAGATGATACAGATATTGCATGATTCTTGCAGGTCAAAAGTACTAGATGCATGTTTACATTTTCACACCTCCAAAATACATCACAAATACTTTATAGTCCATGAAATTATGTACTTACGACTGTAGAAGGTGACTTTGGCATCGTAAATGTATTGTGTAAGGCTTTCAAACAGGAGCATCCACTTGGCAACAACTTCAATCCATCAAAATACAGTGTGAAACGAAATATATTTCAATAAATATTAATCAAAAGCACTCCATATAAGTCTTTACTGAGTGAATATTGATGAAATATCAAATGTAGTAATGTATGAATAATAGAGGGTATTTGCACTTACGTCTGTATCGGGATCGTCCTAACCAACGGAAATTCCTATCACTGCGAAGGATAACACTTGTAATGAATCCATAGCCGAGGACAGCACACCCAAGTCCAAGAAGTTTACCATTGTTGTATAGAGCCATCAGATTAGAGGCCACGGTTTTCCCTAGAAAAAAATGAACAAAACTTAAATATTCAATGTACAAAATAACACTTCTATCTGCGACTAAGCGACTTGTAGAAGTTTCGATTTTAACACAGGAACCAGAACATAATGTTCATAAGTTATGTCTTCTTATATAATTTCAATATTTTTTCAAGGATTTTGATTTTACTTTCCTTATCTATTTGGCCGTTGGTGCGCAAAATGTGATATAGATATAGGGTTCACGGCTGGTGTGACCGGTCGACAGGGAATGCTTACTCCTCCTATGCACTCGATCCCACCTTTGGTATATCCAGGGATCCGTGTTTGCCCAACTATTTAAATTTGTATTCCTTATATGAGTTATGAGGTTGATCTCCGTTCGCTATTTCCACCTGTATGCCTCTACTGCATGAGAGGATGAAAGAACACAATTCCCCCTTGGTGAGAATGTGAAACAAATTATACCATTTGTGATATACCAACCAACAAGTATGCTTAATAACTTATGTTAACATTTAATATTTAATCCTTTAATAAAGAGCAAAAGCGTGTTTTAATGATAATCGCATTATAGCTGTAAAAGCTGAATCACTGGTTTGTTAGGTGTATGAACACTCGAAAGCATGGCATCTACATCTTGGCTGCACGTGTGCAGAATGAAAGCAAACCTTTGTTGCAAATTCCCGTCTAAGACAACATAGATCCACCTCATTCGATGCCCAAAGAAATTGATCTTACCCCTAATGTAGTTAATATTACCAACTAAACAAAGGAAGTTAATCCAAATGCGACATTTTTCAACAATTCTTCATTCAGTAATTGTTCTTCCACTTCTCGATATAGCCTACTGGCACCGGTTGACTGCCTTACATAGTGATTATGCCTATGTTGTTTATGATTATATAGATTTGGAAATAATATCAACTGTTTAAACACATTCCTTTTCCTTTGACGATAGCACATCGTTTGTGCTGTTCCAGTGGTTGTTCCATTAATCGCTACTTACCCAAAGGATTAGACAGGAAATTTAAAATATAGATAAAAATGGACACATTAAGAAAGGGTTTTAACAATGTGAATATAAGCAATGAATTGTCATTTTCTGAAAGAGGTTGTCTCATAATTACTGCAACAGTGTGTGCAACTTTTCATAACGTTATTCAATTTGTATGCATATGCCGCTGCAGTTATCACACATATTTCAAAATATGAAAATTCTTTCCTTAAGTAAAAGAATATTACTCCATTTACCTGATCAAGTTGTTTTTATATTCCTGTGAAGCAGAATTTATTCAAAAACTTCTACGTGAGAAAAAAATATCTTGTTGTGGTCTTCAATTCGACATTTAGATATATCGACATTTTATCAATTAATAACTTTCATTCATATGTCTGTTAGATATATTCCTGTGAACTCAAATTAAAAGACACTACAGAGTTGTCCCCTTCTGCTTCATACTTAGATATTTTATTGAAAGTACAGTAAATACCAACGGCAAACTAACCACTTAATTTTGTGACAAACGGGATGATTTCAACTTCTCCATCGTCAACTTCCCATATTTATGTAGCAATATTCCATTATCACCTGTAAACGGTGTTTATATCTCTCAACTGATTCGATACCCAAGAGCTTGTTCTGCGTATGGTCAGTTTTTAACTCGAGGCAGGCTACTGACAAACAAGTTGATGGTGCAAGGGTTTGAACAGTCTCGGTTAAAGTCAGCATTTCGCTAATTCTATGGTTGTTATAACGATCTAGTTTGCCAATACAACCTATCATTCGGTGAAATACTGTCTGACGTGTTTCATACCGATTTTTAGACAGTTCTTGGCACACTGATTTTGGCTGCAGATGACTCCGTTTACTTGATCAAGATATAGGGCTCATGTCGGGTGTGACGGTCGACATGGGATGCTTACTCCTGATCCAAACTCTGGTGTGTCCAGGGGTTCGTGTGTGTCCAACTCGCTATTTTGTATTACTTATAAGAGTTATGAGATTGATCACTGTTCGTTATCTTCACCTTTCATAGAGCTCATGGTGGATGTGCCGTTCAACAGGGGATGCTACATAAAACTCACCCTAGCCACCTAATCCCACTTTGGTGTGTTTAGGGGCACGTGTTTAACATATCTTTAATTTTTGTCATTCTTTATAGCATTTATGAGCTCTGGTGCGTCAAGAGGTCCCTGTTTGCTCAACTCTCTATTCTGTATTGTTTATAAGAGTTATGAGATTGATCACTGTTCGTTATCTTCACCTTTCATTGCTCACTCTTGTTATCTTCACATTTCGCCCCAGAATATGCAGAGGGTTTACAAGTATAGACAGGTCAACAGTTCAAACTTTGATCAATTATATCATAATCCCTGGAATTATAAATCTAAGGATTCTTTGTAATGGCTTCAATTTTGTTCAAATAATCCCGGATTTTTTCATGATTATTTTTAATATATGACTTTCTTTATATCGCAAATGAGAATGATAAAAAA
Organism: Ostrea edulis; assembly: GCF_947568905.1. Taxonomy (NCBI): domain Eukaryota; kingdom Metazoa; phylum Mollusca; class Bivalvia; order Ostreida; family Ostreidae; genus Ostrea; species Ostrea edulis. The sequence goes on along the minus strand of NC_079164.1, from coordinate 82,591,041 downwards.
ATTCCCGTGAATAAGATTTCTCGCGTGAAATTAAATTGTCACATTATAACATCTTCATAGTATATTCCAAAATGTGACAACTTTTTATGTTATAATGTTTACAGATAACCCATTAACTTCAAAAGAAGATGCTAATCTCTTTCTCCTCCTAGGCATCTGATTCCACCTTTGCTGTGTCCAGAAATCCCTGTCTGCCCTACTCTAAGTTTTGTATTCTTTATAAGATATGAGATTGATTACTGTTCGTTATTTTCAATTTATCTGTTTAAAAGATGACACAACTGATATCAATAGTGCTTACATTCCGCATAAAACCAGCAATGAATTGTCTTTCATAATAACATGATGGTATTTTAGCGAGGTTCAAAGTAGGGATGCACTCGCCAACGACTTCTTAATGTGTGACTATAACATCTGACAGCATAGTTTTCCACTGCTCCCAGAGAAAATCAAATTCATCAACAGCTAAATTTTTGACAAATATATTTTTCAACGTTATAATTAATTTTTAAAAAGTTTATCAATCCAAGGAAATTTGGCATTTTTCCCCATTTCAAACAGCTAAAAATATATTGTTTGGCATACAGTATTATGAAGTTTATAACAAATTTTTATAAGTAAGAGGTACCTCTCCAAAAATTACATGTTTGGCACTAAAACCTGTGCGCTTTGATGTAGTATCATAAATTTGTTGACAAAAATCATTCCAAATATTTTGTACATTTTTGCACATGAAAAATACATGTAGAATAGATTCGCATTCGCCATTACAGAGAGTACATATATCATTATTTGTAATACTGATTTTCTTGAAGTTCAGTAAATTTTTATGAACATCTTATCTCTCCATTTCGATGAGAACAGTTATCTACCGATTTTTAAGAGTAGATCAGCATAGAAAAAATTGGAAATGCAATTTCGAAGCAGTCATAAAGATTGTATTGATTTCTATATGATGTTCAGTCCGACAAATTGCTATTCCTGTATTGAATAAAATGTCAAATTTTAACAAACTACGGGCATTATATCTTTTGCTGTGAATCTTATATGACACCATTGAAATCTTCAGAAAACATTAAGATTGAATGATGACTACATATACCCTTTTCCACATATATATACAGAAAAAACATCTGGAGGACATTACCTTTAACGATGTGAAGAGTGGCCGTTAGAACATCCTGAGATCCAGTGTGAAGTACTGACCATTGACTTCTCGACCCTGTTTTATATTGTAAAAAACAGCATACATGTAATATCAACAGCGTCTTCGTTATACAAATGTTACATACACAAACGTCAAAACCAGACCATAATCGTAATAAGGAAATACATTTACCAGTTGGTATCAAACCTAATGGAATGTTCAAGGGAGATAATGCTGCATTTGGGTCGTTAATATCAACACCCTGTTCCTCCTGTCTCTTTCGCATCAATACGTTGAACACTTCATGGTATGACCCGTCACCTCCAAGTAGTACGATCCTAAAGTTAACGTATATGTTATGAATAGTCGTTGGAGAACTTGTCAAAATCATATTTCTTGTGTTATATCATTTTACACACCAACAATGGTTAACAATCTCTGTATGTAACTAATTACATAGACTTACCCATCAGTATTGCTGAAGTCATAATTTTTAGTAGCAGCTATTAAATGCCCATGATGTTCAGAGGCTAGAAATGTAAGAAAAGAAGCAATGATATCTCGTATCATGTCATTTAGTTTGAACCGGATATCACGGGTTTGACCCCCATCGTCTGTAGACACTCTTACAACGGAACATTTCTTTTAATTCAGTACATCAATGTATGTTTTTCGTGGTGTGTGATGATGTTTATGTAATATATGTTTCTTGATAAAGACGAGGGTTCAAATTTGCTTCAAGAATTTTAAGGTAGGATATGGATTACACTTACAGATTATATCCATGGACATTCCGGAAAGTCTTAACACCGGCTCGACTATATCTCTGAAATCCTTCGTGGCTGTACGATCGCCCCCATTTGGGTTGATCATCACGAATACTCTCTTGGGACGCTTTGTTTCTGTAAGTTTGATCTCTTAATTGTAGATACACATGCTTTAAACACTGTTTATTGCAAATTCATTACTATCAGACGCAGTCTGTATTTTTCCTTCTTTTATATGGACAACAAATCTAAATGTTTCGGAATAAGCAATTTTACCCTTTACTATCTTCTCTGCTAGATCGTGTTGGAAACGTTTCCTTTGGTCCCCAGATACAACCCTTCATTTTTTCAGTAATAAGTTTGAAGACTCATGTTCGATTAGCAACACCCGCGTCACTTCCGTTCTCCAAACCCATCCCGTCATGACCTCTTCATATCCTATGACGTCATCGAACATGTAAGTGACTGAAAATTAATTTTTTAGAGTTGTGTACATCTATTCCTCGATATTGATATGTTTAGTATACAGACCGTAATACATCACGTACATATATCATACTTTATAATAGGAATTACATAGTCGATTCGATATAAAATAAAAGACACCACAGAGTCGTCCACTTCTGCTTCATACTTAGATATTTTATTGAAAGTAGACATTAACAGCAAACTAACAACTCATCTGTATGACAAACGGGATGATTTCAGCTTCTCCATCGTCAACTTCCCATATTTATGTAGCAATATTCCATTATAACCTGCATATTGTGTTTATATCTCTCAACTGATTCGATACGCAAGAGCTTGTTCTGCGTATAGTCAGTTTTTAAATCGAGGAAAGCTACTGACAAACAAGTTGATGGTACATGTAAAGGGGTTTCAACAGTCTCGATTGAAGTCAGCATTTCGCAAAATTCTATGGTCGTTGTAACGATCTAGTTCGTCAATACAACCTATCATTGGGTCAAATGCTGTCTGACATGTTTCATACCGATTGTTAGGCCGTTCTTGGCACACTGATTTTGACTATGGATAACTCCATTTACTTGGTCAGGATATAGGGTTCAGGGCGGGTGTGACCGGTCGACAGGGGATGCTTACACCTCCTAGACACCTGATCCCACATTTGGTGTGTCCAGGGGTCCGTGTTTACCCAACTATCTATTTTGTATTGCTTATAGGAGTTATGAGATTGATCACTGTTCGTTGTCTTCACCTTCCATACTCTATTTAATTCGCCATTTGCCATACCATAGCAAAACATCACAATTCTGAAATTTAGAGTTTTTTCAAGATATTTCATTATATTGATATCCCCCGATTAATCATTACATTGAATTACTGTTCGTTATCTTCGCCTTTCATGATCGATGATTTTTTTTTATGAAATTTAAGTCATCGATTACATTTAAATTTCTGTAATAATGCATGTTTGTATCCTAAATTATAACTAAACCTTCCCTTTCTTGCCTTTAATGAAATGCAGATTCGGAGAAGGGGGTGCGATTTTTCAAATGTCATGACATACCATACCATAACATGCCGTAGTATATGAATTTACACCATAGCATATCATTAGAATATCATACTGCACATTACAATTCTATACCATATCATAATACCATGATGTTTGAAGGAACAAAATGATGAAAAATAAGCATGATAGGGCTGTACGTAAATGCATTTCCCATGAAAGGTGAAGATAACGAACAGTGATCAATCTCATTTGTTGGATTGTACTTTAATTTGTTATGATTTATTTGAATACATAAAACGTTGCATGTACATGTAGTTGAGGCTAACTTTGTGAGTCACACCTCTCGATAACCCTTGCCAAACGAGGAGCATATTTTTGGTATCGGTGCATATCTTTTGTTTGAATGCCATAGGAAGCGATCCTTTAGATTCGAAGATATAAAAAAAAAAAAAAAAAAAGAAAGAATGGCATACAAGGCCATAAAATTTGGAATTCTATAAAAATTATATGCATGTAATGTACAGAGATCGTGGTCTAACACGCAGGTTGAAAAAGGAATGTAGTCTTATTTAATGAATAGGCTATGGATCTGGGTGTCATAAAATGTTTTCGTTAAACAACATACCAATTCAGCATGATTTAACAAAAATATATCCATGATGTATTTCTTATACACGTTCATCTGTGAAAAGTGATGTATTTTTCTTTGAATTGTGTTTTATTGAACACACACAGGGAGAGAGAGAAGAGAGAGAGAAGAGAGAGAGACTCGTTAATCCGGACATCGTTTCATAGTAAAATCACCCGGATAGATGACGAGTCCGGAATAGATGAAAAATCAGAAAAATGCTAGGGATGACCCGTCCATACTCGTATTATTATCTGATAAAAGTTTAAAATGTGTATTATTTCAATTTATTAGATTTAAAACTACTAAATTCTCGAATAAGATATATAGCTCATCATGCTATATAAGATGCAAGACTTACATTCATGTATACAAAATCATATATGAACGTCAGAAAATTGCAATTTTTCTAACAGCATTATAAAAATTTCACAAAAGCTGGTAAAAACGATACCATAGTACATGTATTCATATTAATTTCGTGAAACTGTTTCTTTATAAAACTATTCAAAATTTCTGTAAACAAAAAAAGACAATCTATAGCATAATGGACATGCCATGGGATTCAATATTCTGAAACACGTTATTGATTATTTATATATAACTTAGACTTTTGAAATTTTCTATATCTAACAAAAAAAATTACAATAACTATTGGAAAAGACTCCAACAAAATATACGTTCCTATCATGCAAAAATCTAAATAAATCGTTGATTTTGCAAAATCTTCTGACTTCACAGGAGTGTGGAATAGCGTAACAGTGATCAACCTGGTAAGTCTCATAAAAACACGAAACAAGAGAGAATGGCAAACACGGCCCACTGAACACATCACAGATGGGACCAGGTTCCCAGGAAGAGCAAGCATCGCCTGGTTATTTACTCACCATGAGTCCGATAAGTCGTACGTTAAATGATTTTATATTTAGCTTTCAGTAAAAATTCTCTTTGCGTCAACTTAAAGGAATTTGCATAAAATGAATGACTGTTTTAGAAAACATGATTACGTGGAGGAATCCGAAACAACTTGAAATGAAGGTCCGAACTCGAGATCGAAACGAAGATGAGTTGTAAGATTTTTGGTTGACTCTCTTTTACCGTTTTTGATTGTCTAGTTTTGATTTAGTACATGTACGTCTGAAAGAGATAAACACCATATGCAGGTCATAATGGAATTTGCTATATAAATATCGGAAGATGACGATGGAGAAGCTGCAATGATCCCGTTTGTCAAAAAAGTGGAGTTGTTAGTTTGCTGTTAATATTCGTAAAATGCGATTTTGGAACAATGTTGCAATGTTTGACAGTTGTTATTATTGCCAAGTTAGAATAATCTAAAATTAAAGAAGACAAGTTTGCAATTGTAGCATTTAAGCATACATACGTCGGAGCATAGTGGTTAGAGGGTTTGTTTCGTGGTTGCGAAGTCATATGTTCGAGTTCCACTTGTGCCTTTGCCGCGGGAGAATTTTTAATCTTATCTATTTCAAGTTTCAAGAAATAACAAATGCAATAAAATGTCAAATTCCAATAATATTTACTTTGAACATTAGATAGAATAGATGAAATTTTTTAAAAGTTTATAATCAAAAAGTGAATTGAGATTTTTTAAAACGTAGTCTTTCTATTGTGTTTATAAACAAATCCAATCATAATTTGTTTCCATTTTATATTTATATTCAAATAAGCACTTAATACATTCCATACTTGAACTCATTCTCACAATAAAAAATAAGGTGTTTTGAAGTTTCCTTTATGTGAACAGTTTTTACAATTACTGTGTGATTCTCTTTTTCATTTACTGAAATATGCATTATAACAGAACCTATTAATTGCAAGCTCGTAATTGAATTCAAAATATACATCCATGCTACCGGTTCAATGCTAAACTCGTCATTTAATAAAACTCTTTGATAATGTGGTTTACAAAACTTTTTACATACAAGATTTTCATAAAAGGAACCGCATCTTTGGTCTCTAGCATTCACAATTCCTGTGTAGAACAGAAAGCTATTTCTGTGTTCTATGTTTATAAATTTGCAATTAGAAAAATCTAACTTTCTACATAATCGTTTTAAAAACGTGGAAGGAATTCTAAATTCACATGTTCAATTTGACTTATTTCGAATACAGTTTGAAAAATCTGAAAGTCTTTATAAAGAAAATTACAATTGTTCCAGATCGGTTGTCGCAAACTTTCATCAATTCGAACTCATTAAAGAAACATAACATTTGCCTATGAAATCGTGGTAATTTTTTTTATTTTCATGTCTCCTACCTTTTTATCTGAGAAACACAATGCATATAATATATCTATATTTAGTCGTTTACAATAGCATTCAAAAACATGGTACAAAACGGGTTTAGATTTTAACAATATCGGAACCCACGCAGTTTTTAGTGGTGTTAACCTACATTCAATATCAACAATAACCCACCTTTAAAAATAATATCTATCAAAACATTACGCTTAATTTTCTCAGTCTTATCCCAAATAATGTTACTTATTATATAGCTAATAAATAGTCTAATATAAAATCTGCGTAAAATCTAGAGAATGTTAGCGTTCAATATCCTGAGAATTTATTGAACGCTAACTTTGCATTGCGTAAATTGTATGCGCCCGAAACATTCCGAGTATGAGCGTTCAATATTGACGTTACCGTAACGACGTAAACAAGCCAAAATGGCAGACGACGGTCCTCCGAATCTGACAGAGCCGGTATTTGATATTTACTTAGTCAAAATGTTTTACTGTACATAAATTATGATGTCCCCATTTACAAAATCAGTTTGCTTCATGCATTAATGACGGGTTCAATATTGAACAGTTAAGAAGTGCATGCTGTTATTGCACACTACCAATATTGATGAATTCTCGTCTATTTTGGAGTAGTTTGAGTGAAAAGGGATATAATTTAACAACTAAATACTTTAGCTATATAATAAAAGGGTTATTGAACTCGCAAGCTCGTGCATTTTCACAGTCAACTCGTGCCAATATTCACCAATATAAGTTCAATAACCCTATAAATAATATATAACACGTTATATTTTCTTATTGCATGAATTATCAGATAAACTTAGTAATAAGCAACATACCCAAGTTAAGATATAGCTAGTGTTTACTAAGCATGATTTACCAAATAAAGTTAGTTTTCTTCTGTTCCATTATTCAAAGAGTTTTTACTCAACTTTTTATTTTGTATTTCTTATAGGACTTATGAGATTTATCACTCTCCGTCATCTCATATATATTTACAATATTAAAGGTTTTACCGTCAAGTTTAAGATTAATCAAAATGGGAAGTTGACATAATGGTGAGTGGTTAGTTGGTTGTTAACGTTCATGTTCAATAAAACATCTGAATATGAATCTGGATGGAAGATTTTGTAGTGTCTTTTATTTCGAGTTAACTGGGATGTACGGAATTGATATATGAATGAAGGCGAGTATTATTATTAGATAGAATGTCGTCGATGTGTCTAATGTCTAATTGAAGGCCACAGCAAGAGACTTATTTTCTTTCCATATAGAAGCTTTGAAATAATTTCTGGCTCATAATAGTACAAAAATATGTCAGCTAACAAAATAGCGCGATTTGTGCGCATGAGAAATCCAGCTGATTATTTCAAAATTGATAGGATTTAGTCTATCTTGACATCTTTAAACTTTTGAGTTATCATAGAGCATAGAAAGTCGGTTAAAACTTACACGAAGCGAGCAATTGTTTTGGAGTTCATTTGTACGTGGGATACTTATGACGTTCAAAACATGCATTGGAACTTATTTTGGGGCCATATGTATGTAGGACATCCACGACTTTAAGGCACTTATTTCCCAACTACGTTTAACAAAGCAGTAAGTCTAATTCAATCCGCTTCACGTACCTATATATCGGTCGAGTTTATCATTATTGTGTAAATATCATATAAATCCCGGGAGACAACGCGTCCCCTCACAAAACACTTGTTCATAGACCATTAAAACAGATAATTCCAATCGTTTGCATTCTTAACCCTTCATCATGTTTAGATTCGGTTCGTTTACACTGTTTTAAGAGTGATACGAAAAGGTTGTAAACATTAACAAACTTATATATATATATATATATATATATATATATATGCATACTACTTACTACTTTCCGTTCCACTTGATTCAAATCTCAAATTTTCTTTGTTTAGAGTCACTTTGGTTTCTAAACCATCTACAACCAGATTGTAAAGCATCTTTGACCACCTACTGTGTGAAACTGAATGTAAAACTCAAAAGCTTTTTAAGATGAATAACACCTTCGAAAAGGGCTGTGTGAAATGCTGACTAGAAATTCTAATAAGGAGTTACGGAGAGTCGTAGTCAGTACCAAAACTGTTTATACGGCAAACATATGCAGGCATGAAGTCCGTGTCAGTGCAATTTATTAACATTGATATGTTAGGTCATATGACGCAGATGAAAACGTGAAGATAACACAGCAATGATATGGAGTATCGAAAGTGTGCCATTCATTCAAAACATATGACAATATAACTGTTAAAGATCTCATATGACAGATGACAAATTATGTCACAATTTCAAGTTTTCCCCCGTAAATCCCTACATTTGTCCAATTCAATTACAGGTGTATTTCTCTCGATCTTTCGAATTGAAATTCCAGTGCCAATCATGTTCTTTATATAACTAAGCAGATTTGCCTTCTTCTATCGAACTTTCCATTTCTCCAATGTTTTGATCTCTTAAAGTAAACTCCGGGTCCTGATAGACATATTCCATTCTATTTCATTCATAAAAACTTTAAGTAAACGTTGTGTATACAAGTTGTCAAAGAATCTGGTAAATAATTCCGAGTGAGCCTTATTTGGCAACGATAGATAATGGTATTGCAATTTAGAAAAAAAATCTGTATCAGATGTGTTGTAAAAGATATAAAATTCAAATTGACATAGCCCCCTCCTCTGAATCAGTTGGGATGGCACACGAGAACGTAACTGAGTTTGGACAGTGACTCCATCCCTTCCTCTCCAGCATTTGAGAAATGGTTACTGCAACGACAGTTGAAACTCCTGTAACATTGATTTATTTGCCAGTAGCCAGTGTCGGTTTAAAATTTAATCGTATGCAGAACATGCTCTCGCTTATTGAATCAGATGAGAGATATAAGCACCATATACAGTGATCATGGAATATTGTTAATAAATATATGGGAAGTTGAGGAAGGAGAAGCTGAAGTAATTCCCTTTGTCGTAAAGTTTAGCTGTTAATTTGCTTTTCACATCAATGTTCAAGTTTTCAGTGACCTATACGATTTCTCTTTTATTGTTTTAAAACAAAGTCCGTACGTTTGATAAACGCTGCCATTATTGCATGTCAAGCCAATATCTTCTCTCACTTAATGACGCGTTACTTCACTTATATTACACCTCTGTCAACGCCTTTACAAGATCCGTGTATAACTATTGTTAATAATTTCAAAACATTTGTGTTTCCAAATGAAAACATCATATTCAATGGATAGAAACTGCAATTTTTCAACTAAAGCGCCCAAATTCCTCTTATTTTGACTATATCGTGATTGTGTACTCACCATGTTCCATATAAAAATTCAAAAACTGTGCACAGGAATGATATCTAAACATTTCGCATTGTATTTTACACGGTAAGGAAACAATTACCCGCGGGATAAGGAGGAGTCGGACAAACTCTAAGACAACTCTGCTAATTGTAGAGCTATAAGTGATTTTACCCACAGGGGCTAAGCCCGTTTTGGGCCCGAACCCTGTGATACCATAAATATAGATATTTATGGTATCACAGGGTTCGGGCCCAAAACGGGCTTTTAGATATTTATGGTATCACAGGGTTCGGGCCCAAAACGGGCTTAGCCCCTGTGATTTTACCAACAGACGTAAATCAAAAAGCCCAAACAAGCACAACAGCTGCATGCAAGGTGAAGATAACGAACAGTGATCAATCTCATAACTCCTAAAAGCAATACAAAATAGATAGTTGGGCAAACACGGACCCCTGGACACACCAGAGGTGGGATCATGTGCCTAGGAGGAGTAAGCATCCCCTGTTGACCGGTCACACCCGCCGTGAGCCCCATATCCTGATCCGGTAAACGGAGTTATCCGCAGTCAAAATCAGTGTGCCAAGAACGGCTTATATTATCATTCGCACGGCTTGATTTTTCACCGTTTTGTTTCTTATTGTTTTTATTAGAACTGTTATACATTTCCCACATGTAATAGTAAATTCTTATGTTTCACTGGCGTGCTTGCCACCTTGTATAGATTGTACGATATTTTAGTCCTTCATCTATTGAATTATGCGGGGACAGTTTTAAAGGTACCGACTGAGGTGTAGGTGAGGCGCCCTCTGGTCAGAGAATGAAGCAAACCAATAAACATATCTTCAAATTTGAAGAGTTCCAAATTTATTATCAGACACTGATTGCCTCTCTAAATCGACGAATATGGTCCATGTGTAATGAGTAAAAGATGAGATCAGCGGTGGGTATCGGACGATTAAAGTTTTTGCAGTCTTATTATTTATCTGATAATATGCAGGGCCAGTTATATGTTTAATTCATTGGAACGCTTGCAGGTCCACAATCAACTCGAACTTTCGTCATAATGTTTTAGCGACTTCATATCTTAAAAAAAAGTGAAGAGACTAAGATCCAACTCAGACAGAGAACAATCTTCCGAAGACTTTCAATTTGTGGCCCCTATGAAAATTTCAAAGTTAAGGGGCAACAACAGCAAAGTTTCTCTTTAAAAAGTTGTTAAGTACAAGTTCACCTAAGAATCATGCAAAACGAAACAAAAATGAAAGATTATATTTCCTGTGACCGAAAGAGAGAAAACTGATGCAAGAATTGTAGTTTGTAATTCTTAAGAGACTTTCTCAAAATTAACCAAGCTTCATTCTCAAATACAAAAAACTTATTAACTATTACATGATTCTTGTGTTATTAATATACGACACATTAGCGTGTAAAGTTCATTTGTTTATATCTCCATGGTGATGCCTTGCACGGATCAAAAATAGGATAGAATTTGACGTTATAGCTAAACTGATTTGACAGTATTGGACAAGAAGTAATCTTTAGAGGAAAAAACACTTGCACATCATTTCGTTTAAAATTAAGATATCTACCTTTATAATATACAATAACCACAATGTAACGTGCAATATTGCACAAAGAGTTCCAAATACAAAATATATTAAAAATTGTATACGTAATTCTGCATTCAAAATACAAAAAAGTATGTATGTGTCCACAGATAGGGCATACGAAATATAAACATGAAAATGTGCACGTGGTCATCTTGATTAAATAGAAATAAATGTGCTCGTAAAATTGAGAAACACTTCCATAGACAAACTTCTACTTCATTTTGCGAACAAAGGCTACGTAAGTGTAACAGTATCACAAGTAACTTGAAACGACGTTAAGCTTGCTTCCGCTGCATAGAATATAACCAAACTAAATTAAGGTACCAAACTTTCTACATCTACTATTTTTCATCTTTTGGAAATTAATTATCATACAGGTGTGCATTTTACAAAACAACTTACGGCAAAGTGCAAGTTTTAAATTGTATTACACAGTTATTACTTTAGGTGAATGAAATAAAACTTTTCTGAGGCTTAATTTTCAACTTGTTTTAGAAAAATATTTGCATATGGAGTGAATGGCCTTACAATAAACTGGAAAATTCCAGTATGTAAAGTTAGTCGTAAGTTCTTTTAAAAAACGCGTCCCAGGATCGTCGTTGAATACTGTATAGCGGATTGATTTCACGGGTTATGATTTTCGCGGTTTTTTTTTTCATTTTAGACACATTGGCGGGTTCATAAATTCGCGGATTCGAATCACTATAAGCCCCCCCCACCCCCACCCCCCACCCCCCACCCCCCATTTTAAAAAAAAAAAAAAAACACTGTGTATTAAAGATTACTCTGTTTACCTGATCAAGATATAGGGTTCACGGCGGTGTGACCAGTCGACAGGGGATGCTTACTCCTCTTATGCAACTGATCCCACCTCCGGTATATCCAGAGGTCCGTGTTTGCCCAAATCTCTATTTGTAATGCTTATAGGAGTTATGAGATTGATCACTGTTCGTTATCTTCACCTTTCATAAAGTTAACAGTAGTGCCGTGCTGGATTCTCAAAGGGACGTGTATACGACATAGCCTTTTTTCCAGTGTGCTCAGCCAATAAATTTGCGTGTTACAAATAAATTATTTGATTTTCTATATCGATACCATAATTGAAATGATGGGGCCTCCAGTTCAAACATCTCGTCCAGCAGAATAAGTCGCTTTAACATAATCTTTTCCGGGTTCTCTTCGTTCAAACCGTCTGTCTGTTCTATTGTGATTCCTTTGGCAGTTAACACCTCCATCTCATTTCTTGACAATTCCTTTCAAATAATATTGCATAAGCTTGTGTTTGTTGCACATAACATCGACAACTTTACGTTGACAGTTTTATAAAGAAGCCAATACACGTACCTTTAAACTTTACAGGTTCCAATTGCATCAACAGTCATCCGATAATTAATGTGATCGTTTCTATGTCCATCCCTCTGTCCGTTAACATCTTTGTGAGAAGTAAGTTAACAATATTCAGAAGAAGACACCTGTATACTTTGGGACTAAAAAGACTAAAGACAAGGCCGTAATAATGATAATAATGAGTTGGAGGTTTGTGATTCTTTCCAACAGACATTTGGAATTATGTGATGCGATAACGGATATACGTCATATTCTGGATGTACATGTAAGTAGATGATAGTCATAAAGAGATCATGCGAAAACTTAGACCAGTATAGCATATTACTCGAGTATCGTTAAACCCTGGAACTTAGTAATAAATTTAAAGATACTTAGTGAATATAGGGCACAAGGTCAAAAGTCTTGATCATACCAGCACTTATTAGAGAATATATGGCAAAAATTCAAAGGTTTTGATCATACCAGCACTTATTGATAAAAGCTGGAACACTGGCTGATTTTGTCCGGCGATAGTCTGATCTACTAAAAAATCATATATAAGATTGATCACTGTTCGTTATCTTCACCTTTCAAATAGAATTTGGGAGGTATTTCTACTACACAGTCCCCAATAATTTTGTGAAAATTTCATTGAATAAAAAATGTGTCGAACCATCGCATCTTTAATATAAGCAAAAAAGCCTCGCAATTTTCCTTTTATTCCCCCTTAAACATTTCGCCATGTCCATCATCAATCAGTTGTTCAATTAGAATCAAATTCCTTTTGTAAATTGTTAGTATTACCAATCAAACAATCTATGATTTTATAGAAACCAGTCTCCAGCAACTAAATCTTACCATTGGTATATCAAGCCATTTTGATGTTGACATAGTTGAAAATGAGGACCCCAGATCACTTATTCTAAAAGGTTCTAGAGGCCTCTGCTGGTGGACTGTTAGTCCCCGAGGGTCTCTACAGCCCAGTAGCTAAGTACTTCGTTACTAGCTTGAAAATACGGATGTATATTTAATTGCTGGGATAAAATTTAGAAATTCATTTCAAAATTAAGAATTGTCTCCCTCGTGCATAGCTCTTATCCTTGGACGAATTTGGCTCCAGTTTATTGGTACTCTAGTTTTCCTTTTAGCTCTTGCAAGTTTATTGTTATTTCGAATTTCCAAAATTTCGGCTTGAGCATCACTGAAGAGATCTTATTTGTCGAAATGTGCATCTGGTGCATCAAAATTGGTACCGTATAAGTTTTACATGCAGAGAACCTCAGTCTTACCATTGGCGAGAGAACTTTATTTCTATCATGAATTCTGTCGAAAATTATGCCAGACGATGGGCTAAATATAAAAAAGAAGAACTTGATACATTGTCAGAATGGATTAAAAGTATAAGAGGGATATTAAAATCCCGCATTAGACGTATTAAAACAAAAGTACGTACCATCTATCCTTCTGTGTTTAGTAAACCAGAAGTGATAAAAGAATTAGAAAGGTTACATGAGGAATATGTTTTTGTTCCAGCTGATAAAACTTGCAACAACATTGTCTTTGATTGTAAGGCTCATTATTACAACTGTATATTAAACGAACTTGGCATTGATTCCACTTTTGATAATCGTACTTATACTCCAACTACCCTTTCAAAAGAGGAAATTCTTCAAAACTATGCTTCAGTTTTAGACACATTTAAAATCCCAGTCAATGGGTCGAATGAATATGAGTTACCGTACCTATATTGGATTCCTAAACTACATAAAAACCCTTACAAACAAAGATACATTGCTGGATCCAGTAAGTGTTCTACCAAGGCCCTATCTTTGCTCCTCACGAAAATATTAACAGCTGTGAAGGAGAAACTTCAAACTTGCTGTGACACTACATATGCCAGAAGTGGTGTAAATCAACTGTGGTATCAAAAAAAATTCTAAGAGCTTTTACTAAACTTGAAATCTCAAAGCTTTTCTCAAATTAACATCAAAACGTATGACTTTTCGACACTTTACACGACCATTCCTCACGATAAATTAAAGACTAAACTTTTTGACAATGGAAAACTGTGATATTCATATCTAGTGATTAGTCATTCAAAAACTTACTTTGTTAAACACCACTCTGATTCCACGCACAAGTACTCTGAAGTTGAAATTAAAACTATGCTGGAGTTCCTCATTGACAATATCTTCGCATTCTTTGGTGATCAGGTCTTCCAACACTTTTCGAATTCCAATGGGAAACGAATTATGCCCCTTTGTTAACAGACCTGTTTTTTATATTCATATGAAGCAGAATTTATTCAAAAACTTTTACGAGAGAAGAAAAAATCTCTTGCCATGGCCTTCAATGCGACATTTAGATATATTGATGATGTTTTAACTATTAACAATGCTAATTTTCATTCATATGTCAATTCCATACATAACTGTGAACTCAAAATAAAAGACACCACAAAGTCGTCCATTTCTGCTTCATACTTAGGTATTTTATAGAAAATAGATATTAACGGCAAACTAACAACTCAACTTTATAATGAACGGGATGATTTCAGCATCTCCATCATCAACTTCCCATATTCATGTAGTAATATTCCATTATCACCTGCATATGGCGTTTATATCTCTCAACTGATTCGATACGCAAGAGCTTGCTCTGCGTATTATCAGTTTTTAAATCGAGGCAGGCTAATGACGAACAAGTCAATGGTGCAGGGGTTTCAACAGTCTCGCAAATTTTATGGTCATTATAACGATCTAGTTTGCCAACACAACCTATAATTGGTTCAAATGCTGTCTCACGTGTTTCACCGATTGTTAGGCCGTTCTTGGCACACTAATTTTGACTACGGATAACTCCGTTTACCTGATCAAGATATAGGGCTCACAGCGGGTGTGACCGGTCAACAGGAGATGCTTACTTCTCCTAGGTACCTGATCCCACCTCTGGTATATCCAGGGGTCCGTGTTTGCCCAACAAACATTTCTTGTTATCAAGTTATATACATGTTGAATTTTGGAATTAATTTTCGCCCATAGAGTTCCCATCAAAATGTACCCTAACCCCATTTAATGTGAAAACAAAAATATTTCTGCACAGTTAGAAACATTGGTCCATCTCTAATACTTTCAACAAGTTACGGATAACTGCTATGGACAGATTTAGGTGAGAGAAAGAGGCAAAAGAGTACTAAGAACCGAACAAAACCAAGAAGTCTCCAAACGTATTATTCAAATTGCTGTGTAGAATTCTCTTTACCTAGTGTATTTTTCCCCATCTCAACCCTACCCCCCAAAAAATGAAATATCTGTATAAAAGAAAGTCTTGTATAGAATGTTATGCCAACACCAGTAATAGAGCCCTTCATGATAAACTGAAGGAAAACCAACTTCATATTCACAACTTCTTTTACTTGTCAATGATGGAAAAGTGCTCACAACAAAATTCAGAAGTTTGCAAACAGGTAAATATGCATAAGCAAAATGACTGGATCTCGACAACAAATATTCTAAAGAAAGTAGTGCTTGCGAGTCTCACAAAAATTTCTTGCATGTGAATAAAAAGTTGGTTTTCAGTCATTATGTTGCCTCTTAGATTTTGTAACAAATGTGAATTTTTTAGGTCAACATTCATAAATGTCAGAACATCAAAAACAATGCTATGTGATGAAAACTCTCTCCAGTTACTCTGTTTGAGTTTCAATTGAATTCAAAACTACGTGTATATATCAAAATAAATATCCATGTATATTATCACTCTTTATTTTTTAAAATAAATATCAATGGAGCATATAATATAAAAACAAACACCAAGATTTAAAACTTATTGTCAAGACAAAACCTTTGACAACTATATTGGCTAAAAAAAAAAAAATAAAAAAAAAATACAATCACTTTACAGTTTACACAATCAAATTAAGTGCAGATTTTTAAAAAGCATTAGCAAACAAGCAATTGAATTTATAAAGCATCTTAAATCTCTCTCACTTAAAATGAACAATTAGGTAAAATAATCAAATAATCACAGTATATACATGTAAACACAATGAATAATTTCACATCTCAAATAATAGCTATCGTTTTCCCTTCCGAAGCCACAAAGACAAGATATGAAGTTTGTTATGTTTTTTGTCCTTTGACTTTGATGGAGTTCTGTAGCTGAGATGCAGTAAGTCTACATGTTCTTTGCAAAGAGAAGTCTTCAATTTCAAATACTGGCATCTCTTCAATCTAAAGAAAATAAAACAGGATAGTCAGAACATGTCAATATTTTGATTGCAGTCTGTAATTTCAATGTAATTACAGTTGAACTTTGTTATCTTGAACACTGACATCTCGAATACCATGGATATGTCGAAGTGATTCAGAAGTCCTCAGCACCTATTTTTAAGTATTTTACCCTCGATATCTTGAATCCTTTGATATCTCAAAGTTTTTCTCGGCTCCATCGAGTTTGAGATAACAAGGGTTGACTGTAGTTTTATGTCTTCCGTTTTAGCTGTGGTTTTCCTGTCAGACTTTTATTCACACGCTTGCAGATATCAAGCTGATTTTTGGTTTGTAGTTGTACATTGAGGAGTTTAATTTAACTTACTAACTAGCTGTGGCTGGTATTCAAAACTATCACACATGGCAGATAATGAATCGATGCTTGTTGTCAGATGTCAGCTACTGATCGCTAAATTATTATGTCAACTTTATACAATATCAGTCCTTGTTCTCAAATGTCAGCTACTGATTGCTAAATCATTATGTCAACTTTATACAATATCAGTCCTTGTTCTCAGATGTCAGCTACTAATCGCTAAATCATTATGTCAACTTTATACAATATCAGTCCTTGTTCTCAGATGTCAGCTACTGATCGCTAAATCATTATGTCAACTTTATACAATATCAGTCCTTGTTCTCAGATGTCAGCTACTGATCGCTAAATCATTATGTCAACTTTATACAATATCAGTCCTTGTTCTCAGATGTCAGCTGCTGATCGCTAAATCATTATGTCAACTTTATACAATATCAGTCCTTGTTCTCAGATGTCAGCTACTGATCGCTAAATTATCATGTCAACTTTATACAATATCAGTCCTTGTTCTCATATGTCAGTTACTGATCGCTAAATCATTATGTCAACTTTATACAATATCAGATTTGACTTTATCAGTCCAACATTTCATGCTAATGAATTAGCAAAACATCAGATTTTTTTTTTACCTTTAAAGAGTGTAAAATATAGTCTACCTGAAAAAACTGAATCCAAATGTCAGACAACGCTAAGAAAAACCTGTCTTTTTCAGCCTCATCATTGAAGTAAAACACCCATTTGTCTTGGCTAAGTCCCCCATCATGGGATTCAAACTCCTGAAAACAGTAAGGCTCTCTTATAAGATACATGTATAAATACAACCGGTGATCCATTCCCACCCCACATTAATCATTACAAAATTACTGATCAACTCATAGAGCAACAGGATATGCTGAAGTCATAGCGCGAAAATATTTTGACTTTTGACTTTTAGTCAGCATATGTCTGAATACTACTGGGCATATATGATGCATATAATTCCATGACAAGATGGTATAATTTAGTAAGTCGGGATAGAGACAGGAACCACCACGGAGGATCACTTCCTCACAAAGTATACAGCATAATATATTCAAGTAGACTGCAGTCTGCAGTGTGTACACCTTATAATGTATTCAATGAAAAGTGAAGATAACGAACAGTGATCAATCTCATAACTCCTATAAGCAATATAAAATAGATAGTTGGGCAAACTTGGACCCCTGGACACATCAGAGATGGGATCAGGTGCCTAAGAGGAGTGAGCATCCCCTGTGTCAACTGGTAACGCCCGCCGTGAGCCCTATATCTGTCTGCGATATTGTAGACTACACTCACCAGTATGCAGTATGTATTGATGGTTGGATCTACTAGAACTCACCAGTATGCAGTATGTATTGATGGTTGGATCTACTAGAACACAGATGATGTCTGCGATATTGTAGACTACAGACTCACCAGTATGCAGTATGTATTGATGGTTGGATCTACTAGAACACAGATGATGTCTGCGATATTGGCACTTCCTAAAGTTCTGAAGAAACTTATCTGAAGGTCCTCATGGAACAGGAAGAGTTTAGCAGACGTCAATATGGCACAGCAGGGTAGACAACTCGGCTTAGATACTTCTTTTTTCTAAAAAAGAATAAACAATAAACGTGTAAAGGTCTGCTTCAAAACCCAATACTCTAACAAAGAGCTGATTTAGCAATTTATATGGATCAGTAAGTTGATGACATCCTACCTGCAATCCTTCAGCAACTGCTTGACACAATCTCTGCAGCCAATCATTGGCCTCTGTTTCATTAGCGAGGGCTAGTTGCCACGACGATCCATCCTGTTTTATGACCTCTATGCAGTTCTCTCGATCAGACTTACTACAGCGTCGACATCCAACACAGTCATCACCCATGTGAACGAACATCGTGGGCTTCCCATTCTTCTCAGAATACACACACAACATCCCATCTCTAATGAAAGACAAATCATAATAAACACACAGCATCCCATATCTAATGGAAGATAAATTAAATTCCACCAATAACATCCCATCTCTAATGAAAGACAAATCAGAATACACACACAGCATCCCATCTCTAATGAAAGACAAATCATAATAAACACACAACATTTCATCTCTAATGGAAGAAAAATCAAAATACTTAAACAACATCCAACCTAAAGAAAGATAGACACAACATCCATCTTTAAAGAAAGATAAAATCAGAATACACACACATCTCATTTCTAATGAAAAACAAATCAGAATACACACACAGCATCTCATTTCTAATGAAAGACAAATCAGAATACACACACACATCTCATTTCTAATGAAAGACAAATCAGAATACACACACAGCATCTCATTTCTAATGAAAGACAAATCAGAATACACACACACATCTCATTTCTAATGAAAGACAAATCAGAATACACACACATCTCATTTCTAATGAAAGACAAATTAGAACACACACACATCTCATTTCTAATGAAAGACATATCAGAACACACACACATCTCATTTCTAATGAAAGACAAATCAGAATACACACACACATCTCATTTCTAATGAAAGACAAATCAGAATACACACACAGCATCTCATTTCTAATGAAAGACAAATACAGTTGACAGGAATGATAAGATATGGATATCGCAGATAGTAATTTATTTTCTTTACAAAATAACTTGAATTTTCCCAGTGAACATTACAGAAACACATGCTGAAGATTCTTAATCAAAAGTGGGAAATTATTTCCGTAAATTCATGAGAAGCTGCCCTTGTGGACTCTAGAATGTAGCATTTATTCACATTACAAATTATATTCTTTATGAATTATGATACATGAATGGTAAAATAAAGCTGCAACCACAGATTTCTAGAAAATACTTCTTGCATAGCAATTTGAAATTGATATTTCATTCCAATCATTTATGAAATGCTAATTATTGATTTGATATCATTATTTTTTAATAATAAATAACAAGATTTCAAAGAAAATGGACCTTATTGCGTATACAACAAAACGAAAGATAACTCCTTCTGTTTACAAAAATTAAAAACATTGACATTATTCTTTAAAGCATGTACGAACAGGTAAGAAAACTACCATGTAATTTTGCTTAATTAAATCATAAGTGTCACATGTAATTAAATGAAGTAGTAAAGTGTTTTAAAATATTTCATGAAATTAGCTCATCCAAGCCACACTGCTATACAGCAATTAATAAATTCTGTTAACTTTAATATCATTCAATACCCATTAATGTCCAAGCTTTTTTTTTTTTTTTTTTTTTTTTATACATCTGGTCTGAATTCTCAGAGATTTTGTCGACTGATCTTGTAATCCTCTAGCATTGAATGGCTTCCTAGCTGAGATTCTCAAGTTTTGCAATTCACCTTTGAATTAGAACACTTTGGCCGATATAGTATTGCATTGTGTGACGACACAATTGAATCTGTTTGTAATACAATTGCGAAATGCAAGAGAAACTCTCAATGGTCCATATGTATAAGTCCGCCCAGATTCCCTTATACGGGAGTAGTCGGCATTTGGAAACTTAAAGTAATGAAATGGTCAACGATATGATATTTAAAAAAATACATAAAAATATTAATAATAAAATGTCTTCATTTGTTATTTTATCTGGAGATGAAGGTAGCAATCATTGCAGATAAAATTTACATAAAACATTTTTCTGCAATGTTAGCCATCTTCATCATCCGATAAAACAACAAAGAAAGCATTTTATTGTTTAAATAAATGTTAAGAAATTATCGCACGGACTGGTGTTGAGTTTTAGTTCTGACTATCAAAAACATAATAGATGATGTGAAATATAAGTCTCTGAAAGTCTGAACTTAGATTTTATGTTCTCGCAATTTGAACAAAATCAGCCAGGTTGTGGAATTTAGTATTCATGTAAAATAAGAAATCTACACCATATACAAGCCAAAAAGAAACTATCTGCGTTAATTTTTCTGCCTACATAATTATAACTTCCCATATCAAACTCTTGATGACTCTGCCTACCTCAGTATCACATATGCTGACTTCCAGCTCTGTCCATACAAAATGGACATGGGGTCCTGTACTTTGTTTAGAATCTGACTGCTGATACCAGATAATCCCCCAGAAGGCTCCACTACTCTGTAAAGCAGGTGCCCCTCTCGGTATGCTTCATCCACTTTGTGTGTCTTGTTCTCTATATCTGATCCCCAGTGTACCAAGGAATAGCAAGCAACCTCCACTTCAGATGACTACAAAAAGATCAGAGAAGATCAGTTAATTAATTTGTTTCATCACAGTCAGCTTCAAACACGCCACTGAAAAATACAGATGAAAATCACTATCAAAGGTAAAAAAGCCCCCATGGTGCAAAATTGAAAAGGGTTATACACATGCATCATTTAATTGATAGTAGTGCCAAACCAATTCAAGATATTGAGCAGACAATATCTTCCTATGTCCAGAGTGGATTGACCATGTGACCTAAAAATTAATAGGGGTAATCTACTTCTGAAGATGTACCAGTGTACCAAGTTTCATGTCTGTCAAGCAAAGGGTTCTCAAGATATTAAGCACACAGTATTTTCCTATGTCCAGAGTGGATTGACCATGTGACCTAAAAATCAATAGCGGTAATCTACTCCTAAAGATGTACCAGTGTACCAAGTTTGATGTCTGTCAAGCAAAGGGTTCTCAGATAATAAGTGGACAGTATATTCCTATGTCCAGTTTGACCCTTGACCTTTGACCATGTGACCTAAAAATCAATAGGGGTCATCTGCTCCTCACAGTGTATCAGTGTACCAAGTTTAATGTCTGTCAAACAAAGGTTTCTCAAGATATTGAGCAGACAGCATCTTCCTACGTCCAGAGTAGATTGACCCTTGACCTTTTGAACTGAAAATCAATAGGGGTCCACTTCTACTCGTAACCAATCCACATATGAAATATCATTACAATGAAGTGAGTGGTTCTCAAGACACTGAGCGGACAACAACATGTGGTCTACCAACTGACCGACAGATGCAAAGCAATATGCCCTGCTTCTTTGAAGGGGGCATAAATATTGTATGGTATAGTGGTTCTCTATAATACAAAATTTACTCTTGATTGATTAACATTGTGAAATACTACTTATCTTATGAATGGTCATTCTAATTTTGATTTTACAAAAGTTAAATGTAAGACTGTACTAACTTCACAAAGGCTTTCCTTTGCAATGTGCTTTTTGAGTGGTATCATCTGAGTTTTGGCATCAGACAGAACACCCAGCTGATGGTCCTGGTGATGCTTCATCTGTCCCTGAAGACAGTCTATGATGGACCTGTTACAATGTTCAGCTCATGTTAGTAGTACTTCAGAGAAATTACAGCATTTCATCCTTATATCTATACTAATCTAATCTATAGCTATTTTTCTCACCAATAAAAATTACGTTTGATTTGAACTAATGAAATATATTTTAGGCATTTGAAGTAAAAAAAAAAAAACGCACACAAAGAATATACACACATTGTAGAAATGTTTATCACGCCTCAGACAAAATTGTTGAAATCTAATTGGTCAGATCTTGGTCACATGATGCCGTGAAAAAAAACGTATCATGCGAGTAAAATCCGTATTGGGCGAGTAATTTTATTTATCGCCGGGTTCGACTTACAGCTGTGTCAAAAGGAAAGACATTTGACTAAGTTGTATGATATAGACCCACCACATATACAGTTAGAGGTCTTCGACGTGATAAATTCGTTACACAGTTAATTAGTGACCTGATACGGAAAAATACATGGTGTGAAAAGAAAACCCGTATCGGGCGAGGCGAAGCCTCGCCCGATACGGGTTTTCTTTTCACACCATGTATTTTTCCGTATCAGGTCACTAACTAACTGTGTAACTAATAATATATCTCTTAAAGATTAATTACTTTGTGAAATGAATTGTAGTTTCCTAGTACCATTGATATAAAATTGTAATTTTCCCAGAGTACTACCTGGTGACTTGCTGACTTCCTGTCGTCAGCCAGTACTGATTTCTACGATTCTTACACACAATGTGGATGGCCTGATCAGAGATTGTGAGCTAAAAAAAATTAAATACTACATCAGTGTGTATGTCACCTGTTTACATATCAACAAGAGGACTACCAAAATATATGTACATAATTTTGGTCCAAATAGACTTTCAAGCAAAAATGTCAAGGTCACATGTTTAACTGAACACAAATATGACCTTGAATTTGGAACTTGATGGTAGTGGGGACAAATTCCTTACTGTAATGTAATCTATAGAGGAGTAAGGTATAGAAAAGTCCTTGATGAATTTGAAGTCACTTTGGTTTTGGTTCAGGAGGTAGATTCCGTGGTCAGTGAGAAGTATGAACACAGGGTGGTCATCTCCATCTGTGTGGCCGACACGCGACACATACACCTGGTCAAAATCAGAAGCAAGCAATCAACAAATACATTGTTCCTTGTTTCAGAAAAGCTGTAAAATTTCTTCATGATTTTTTGCATTGAAAATTTCTTAATTAGTGAAGAATAATAAGAATGAAACACTTCTGTGCAATGGCTCCCAGTCAGCAGACCTCAGTAAGATAGGTGATGGGTAAAAAATATCAAATATCAAAAATATGGTTTTGTAGTTTTTACTTGTGTGAGAATGCAATATTTTCAAATGGGCCTTTCAGTTGGTGGTCTGACAAACCATGATCTAGAAATATCCAGAGGCATCTATAAAGAGTAAGTATTCGTAAGAGGCATCTATAATGGGTAAATATTGGTAAGAGGCATCTATAATGGGTAAGTATTAGTATGAGGCATCTATAATGGGTAAGTATTGGTAAGAGACATCTGTAATGGGTAAGTATTGGTAAGAGGCCTCTGTAATGAGTAAGTATTGGTAAGAGGCATCTATAATGGGTAAGTATTGGTAAGAGGCATCTATAATGGGCAAGTATTAGAATGAGGCATCTATAATGGGTAAGTATTGGTAAGAGACATCTGTAATGAGTAAGTATTGGTAAGAGGCATCTATAATAGGTGAAGGCTTAACTATGAAGCCACACACGACACCATGAAAAAAAAATTTACTACATCAGGTTATTTTGTATTTAAAGTGGAAAACTTTCACCTACCCTTATAAATTGTTCTTCTGAATTTTCAAATATATTTAGCATAAGCTCTAATCTGGTGTTGTTCTCTAACCTATTTAAAAGAAAAAAAATCAACCTTGGAATTCAAAAACTTCTCATAGGAAACACTGACTAGCATCATCACATCAGATTTATATGCAGTTCTAGTTTAGTCTAAATTTTCATCTATGGTATCACATAGCCTGTTAAAATTATCCCATTGGAACATTAGATAACATGTGCTAGGTATTATCACGTAACATAATTTTCCCTGCACATGATTGGTAGGATGTTCTTCACTACTTACATGACTTCCCCAGGATGGAGTTTATTCACTTCTCCACTTATTGACAATTCTTCAGGCTCCTCCTCAAACATGTGTGGTTGTAATGTGGCATTTGATTGGCTGATTAGGTGATCAACCATGTCCTGCATCTGAGAAGCTGAGGAAGAATTTTCTGTGGCAGAAAAACTTGTAGAGTATATACTTAAATCATCTGCGGTACTCTTTGTCATGTCAGTGTTTCTGCAGACTGAGCCACTACTCGTTTCATCACTCGTCAGTGGTTTCCTTTCTGCTTCTTTCTGACTGTCGTTTTTATCTTCATCATCTTGCAGATGGTTTTGAGATTGTTTAATATCACAGACAGTGTTGTCATGGATGTTGGTGCTAAAAGCACCATATTGCACATTCCCACAAGCCAATGGGGACATAGTATCTGTTTTATCAATAAGTTCTGGTGTGGGTACATTTTTGTTCCCATGTGTACTTTCAAAATCAATGCTATGAATATCATCACTATCATCAACTTCATGGAAATCGTATTCAGTTGTACTTTGACTTTTATACACATCCACCTCTGGTGATTTACTGTTAATTTCACACCCATCAGAATACATGTTTGTATCTCCACTATGTTTGGAAGAATTGTCAACTTCATCTACCACCCCACTCTTAATTTTTCTAGAATCATCACTTTTGAATAGAATATGATGTTCCCCAAGAGAACTCAAAATGTCTTCCAACTTTTCCTCCTCTCTGTATTTTGAAACATACCCTGGTTCTTTCATTTTGTCTGCTACTTTCACTTTTGTTAGTACATTTTGCACCAAATTTTTCTCTCGAGTTTCTACTAATTCCTCCTCATTCTCAATCAAAGGCTCACTCAATATAGGGGAACTGTTACTAATGTGGCGGTGATTTTTCTTTGACTTCCGCCTTTTGCCATGTCCTTGCCTTCCATGCCCTTTAACCCTAATGACCTCTAAATTTGATTCCTCCCCAACATTCTCTATCTCATCTGCAACAACCAAGCCTAGCCGCTCCTCCTTATTTTCCATGTAACTTTCACCCCTCAGTGGATTTAAATTTGGATCATTGCTTGTGATACTTTTCGTGTCACTGGTGTCGGAAGTGGAACAGGTTTCTAAAGAGGAGTGCACATTCTGAAACAGATAGATTGAATTGTTAAAATTTACACAAAGTCAAGCAAACCCAAAACCATTCTAAACAAAAATTAACAAATTAGCAATACTACTGTAACTAATTACATGCAATGACACATGTACTCTGCTGGTGGACGGTTAGTCCCCGAGGGTCTCTACAGCCCAGTAGCCAAGTACTTCGTTGCAAGCTTGAAAATAAGGATGTATATTTAATTGCTGTGATAAGATTTAGAAATTCATTTTAAAATTAAGGATTATCTCCCTCATGCATAGCTCTGATCCTTAGATGAACTTGACTCCAGGCTTTGGCACTCTGTTTTTCCTTCTAGTTCTTACAAGTTTATTGTTATTTGGGATTTCCAAAATTTCAGCTTGAGCATCACTGAAGAGACATTATTTGTCGAAATGCGCATCTGGTGCATCAAAATTGGTACTGTATAAGTTTTACATGTAACAGATTATTATGAGACATGTAACAGATTACTATGTGACGTGTAACAGAACTATGTGATGTGTAACAGATTAATATGTGACGTGTAACAGATTACTACGTGACGTGTAACAGATTACTAGGTGACGTGTAACAGATTACTAGGTGACGTGTAACAGATTACTAGGTGACGCGTAACAGATTACTAGGTGACGTGTAACAGATTACTATGTGACGTGTAACAGATTACTAGGTGACGCGTAACAGATTACTATGTGATGCGTAACAGATTACTAGGTGACATGTAACAGATTACTAGGTGACGTGTAACAGATTACTAGGTGACGCATAACAGATTACTAGGTGATGCGTAACAGATTACTAGGTGACGCGTAACAGATTACTAGGTGACGCATAACAGATTACTAGGTGACGCGTAACAGATTACTAGTTGACGCGTAACAGATTACTAGGTGACGCGTAACAGATTACTAGGTGACGCGTAACAGATTACTAGGTGACACGTAACAGATTACTAGGTGACGTGTAACAGATTACTAGGTGACGTGTAACAGATTACTACGTGACGTGTAACAGATTACTACGTGACGTGTAACAGATTACTACGTGACGTGTAACAGATTACTATGTGACATGTAACAGATTACCGGTCTGATAGAAGCCACACTATCCATGCTACACAACGACACTCGATCATCGTCAACTTGCTCTGAGACAGATGTGGAGCGAGGATGAGGTGTCACACCCAAGTCCAAATATGGAAGATCCTGTAAAGATAGGAAAATGATAGAGAAGTTTTGAAGTAAAACTGATATCATTAGAGATTCTTATAGTGATTCCTTTGCAGCAAAAATCAGAAGAAAACATGATCTCCTATATGAATTATATATATCAAGTTTTTCATGAATGTCTGTTGCCACAAACCAGGTAAGTTGGTTTGCAGTAATCCAAAATCTCAATATCTTTTTTGAATATAGTAGATAAAAAGTATATTTCTTGATAGTTCTATCAAGGCTAACAAAGTCAGCACTTATACCAAGTTTTGCTCATGGTGCTAAGCAGGTGAAAGTCATAGAGTCCCATTTCTGGAACAAAGTTTATAATGCATTAGACTACTTACTAGCCCACACGTGGACCACGACATGCAGATAAAAGTGTCTTATCCAAAGACATAACAAATAAGTTGTGCCCACAGTGAGTTTTGAACCAGTGACCTTGTGATTGCCAGACGACCACTGAGCCAGGCACTCTTCTTTCATCATTGCCATTTTAATACAACTTACGTATTCCAGCTGAAACACTACGAACTCCAGGCCTGCTGTCAATGTCAACAACACATTCACACTCTGGAGGGAAAAAAACACATGTTACTTTTTCCTGTTCTTTTACATCATATTTTAGATATTTTAAAGTTTTCTCATACATTTGTAGATTAAAATCAGCTGTGTTCATGGAGAAGGAGACACTTGATTATTGAACTGTAAAAATCAGTTAACTATAATAAATGTAGGACTGGAAATTCATCTGTCATAGTAGGAAATAAGGTAAAGGCTTTCTACATGATTTATTAGATAAAGACATTTTTCAACTTCCTATCCCTGGAAACACTTAACAAGAGGCCCATAGGCCTTATCGGTCAATTAATTATAATATTAGTTAAAAGCATCACTGGCCCCAAGGGCTATGAAATCTAGAAAAAATGTCCTGTTCTGCATATCTAAACTAAATTCTAATATTCAGCAACAGTATAAAACAAGTTGCATTCTTAAAATTTAAATTCCCCCAAAACCTATGAAAGACTTTTCATAATATAATTAGTATGTATCATTAATATAATATAACTAATTTGGATCCATCCTAGTCAAAACCCTGGGGTTCATCCACCATATCAGCAAACTTAAAGATGTCTTTCAAATGATAAAGACAATAATCACTATAATAATTTTGGCCCCACCCTGGAACTAAACCCTTACACTAGGGATCATGAAATTTACAATTTGGTAAAGGACTACCTACTCCTTCTAAATATCTATTTAGTTTTAATTCAGTATCAATAGCATTAAAGAAAATACCATTTAAAAATGTTTTACACATACACACTATATATACCAAGTTTGTCCCCATCCTGAAGTCAGAACATCTATCCTTAGGATGATGAAATTTATAATTGTGGTAGAGGCCTTCCTGCTGTACATCACTATTCATTCAGGGTTTTTTTCACTTACAGATGTGAAGTTGTAGAGAAGAAGATTTTAGAATATTGGTCAATGTTTGACAGTTTTTACTCTGCCCCTAAGGCCCCTGGGGTGCAGAAGCCCTGAAATTAACAACTTATGTCACCCTTGTCCCAAAAATGCTTCATATCAAACTTTTATTTAAAAAAATGGAATGGTGGTTATGATCAAGAAGTTAAAATTGTTCAATCGTTAAAACATTTAATCAATGACCATTTTGTCCCTACCTTGATACTAAACCCCTACCCTAGGGATTATGAAATTTACAATTTTGGTAAAGGGCTACCTGCTCTTTCTAAATATCCATTTAGTTTCAATTAAGTATCAATAGCACCAAAGAAGATGTTTTAATGTTCTAAACATAAACACTATATTGTATATCAAGTTTGGCCCCACTCTGAAGTCAGAAACCACATCCAGGGGATCATGAAATTTACAATTTTGGTAAAGGCTTTCCTGCTCTACATCACTATGCATTTAGTTTTTCTTTGCAGTTGTAGAGAAGATTTTAAAAATTGGTCAATTTTTGGCAGTTTTTGCCCTGCCTCTAAGGCCCGATGAGTGCTGAAGTCCTGAAATTTACAATTTAATTCCCTCTTGTTCCAAAGATGCTTCAAACCAAATTTGGAAAGAATTGGATTGGTAGTTATCAAGAAGTTAAAAATGTTCAATTGTTAACACACAATACACAATGACGGACTAAACATTGGGTTAACCATTTGATCCATAACAAAGAATATGGATATTCATAGTGAAAAATAAAAGAAAATATCATTTCTGTAGAGAAGTTCAAAAACTTGTATTAAAGTCTTTGTATTGACAAAAAGAGGATTCTATATCTATCATTAATATCTAAATAAACAAATGCCAAATCCAGTTGGTAAGGAAAAATGTGGTTGGTATTTCAACAACATAAAAAAGAAAGAAAGAAATATGATCATCTTTATTTTCCAGCCACATAAAACTACTGTGGTTTCATCAGTAATCATTATTTTCTAACAGGAGTAACTACTAACAGGATTATGTTCAAATTGATAAAACTGATTCTAAATTGTGCACTTTTTGTAAAAACAATCTCTCACTTATCATGGGATTGTCTCTCTGTCAAACAGTTTGAGAGAGAGTAACTTTAACATGAACCCAATAAAATTGATGAACTCTCTCTCTCTCTTTTCTTTCTCTCCTCTCTCTCTCTCTCTCTCTCTCTCTCTCTCTCTCTCTCTCTGTGAGTATATAAAAAAAGTATGCAAAACAAAGGATTTCCTTTTAAAATCCAATTCAACTTCAAAAAGCAATTGAGAAAATGTACATGCATGTCACAACCAGGAATAAATACATAGTACAAGTTGATACTTCCTGTTTTTATTTGCAAAATTTTACCTGTTGATCCAAAAGCAGTGCCTCTTTAACATAGTGTTTTCTGACATATCTAATATTCTCTTCATAGCATCTCACATAGCTCTCTAACAAACAGTCGTTCAAAGCCATAAAAAGCCAGGACCTTCCTGTAATTCAAAACGATTTAATCCTAAAGACCAGGAAAATATATGTACTAATTGATATTTATACAAGCAATTTTATGGGGAATTTAAGCAACATACGACTGTAATTTAATACAACATTCAGTAAATTGGCCACACGTTGACTGATTCATATTTATATTGTTCATTTTTACAAACTGTTCCCTTTATTGAATTGCATGGGCACAGCTGTTTACTAATTATGATAGGTAGGCATACTGTAATTTGAAAAATCTTTCAATTGAATTTTATATATACAATCTAAATACTTCAAATTAAAAATGAAAAACATTTAAAAGTCAAACCAAAACCATGACCTTACAGGAATTTTACTACCTAAAATATGAGACATTACCTTTTCCTAAGTCCGTAGTAACATGCTGAAGTTGCTTTATATCTTTCACACATTGTTTGTTTGTAAATTCTGCAACAACTTTCCAGTATCCATACTGTATGTGTTTCAACCTTACCGAAATACAAGTATCAATAAAGTCAACATTCAGATTACTGACCAAAACGTGTTGTGTCTATATATAAATATGGGAGTGATATTAAAATTTAGATTGTATTAATAATTAATTTTTTGTTTCCAAAACTAAAACGATAAATATATTTATAATGGCAATATACGATGGTTCAATCTTCACTAATTTAACACTCAGACATCATTTGTATAATGTATTCATCTTCTTCACATGTGGTTGTAAAGAAAACAATGGTGTGGGTAAGTTTTGAAATTTGAGTTCATTGACTAGATATAGGAATAAGGACCTATCAGACTAAATTCATTAGGCTAAATCATGTGTATATAAGCAATAGAGGGTAATTAGATATGCACTGCTGGGGAAAATAACATGTGGTATGCTAATAAAACAGTCATGTGGTCAACACTTGGCTAGTTTCAGAAAGAAAGAGTATAAAAAGACAGGCTGTCTTTTGAAACAATTTTCACTAATATCTCTACAACAGTATTGTACATGCAATTAATACAGTTTTATGTTTCATTTTATTCATAAATACCATAGTATCGATATCTTTTGGAGCATATATGTACCTTTAATATACTGATATATGAAAAATACCATAGTATCGATATCTTTTGGAGCATATATGTACCTTTAATACTGATATATGAAAATATTTGAAAAGATATGTTTCAAAATGCACTTTTTCAAAATTCAAATCTAAACAGTTTCATACACAACAGTGACAACACTGAGCAAAAAATAATTTGCTGTTGATGGAAGAAGCACTTTCCACTGGTACCAAACTTGTCGACCTTGTATTTGACCTCTTACTTACTTTAAAAATTATTCGCTAAAATGTTGTAAGGAAAAATTTTCATTAATGGTTAATCTGAGACATTAAAAAGTGAACCCTCGGTCAGATGAAAGAAAAACTACGACCAAAGATGTCCGAGTGTTAACTACTAGTGTCCATACTATATGTTCTTACCCATGAAGAAAAACTCGATCAAGATTTTCACATAACTTTTGACATGATTCATCATCATTTCCAAGGAAGACTGGATTTTCAGGATCAGCTGTTACATATTTACCTTGAATCTACAAATTTAATTTGAAAATCGATCATTGAATTTAATATTACACCATGAATAAATGTTCATATTTGGAGTGTAGTCATGTGTAATACTAGTCATTTACAACATCATCCTATTGTTTGACTCATTCACATCAGTAGAGTGAATCTGAAAAGCTGTACAATATTGTTGCTCACAAAAGAAATAGACGATTGAAAACCGTCCGCATTAATTAATCATTACTTCAACATTTTCACACAAGAAATGTCCCTGTTAAAAGAAGAATCTTATCTTTTATTTTCTTCTTACCGTCAATTTTCATGCAGTCTAAATTTGATCTACATTGTCATGTGACAAATGAACCTTTGTTTTACAATGGAATCTTACATTTTTGACAGCTTTAGCGACGTTCTCTAAAATTTTCGCTTTCACACTTTGTCTTTCTGTTACCGATGCCATCCCTGATCATCTTGCAGCATCAAAGCACCTCCATTATACACAAAATATTGCAAGTCGAATAATTAACCATCCTCCCTCTTTTAGCTCCTTCGAAAATGAAAGTCGTCAGCTTTACTTCCGGTTTTCGGAACAACTCTGATTTTTATAAAGAAGGGCGAAATTATACACGTGTTTATCAACAACATGGAAAACGATAGCACAGATCGTATAAAAGTAGCGGTAGAAACTTACCACAACATACCACGAGGAAGACCAAAGTCAGGAAGACCATGGAAAACTCTCAGGAATGAACGGTATTCTATATTTTTGAATGGCCACAAGGCTTATAATCTATCTGGAATGAAAATAATAAAACAAATTATTTTACTCCCAAGTAGAGGCACAAGCACTTATATCGCTTGGGGGCCTAATTACTATATATAATAGTACTCTTATATACAGTAATTAGGACCTCAAACGATATTGGTGCCTGTGAGTAGAGGGTAATCTATTCTCTACATTGGGTAGTATGACTTCAGTAAGTTGGGTCTCTCTCTCTCTCTCTCTCTCTCTCTCTCTCTCTCTCTCTCTCTCTCTCTTTTCTTCTTCTTCATGTCAGTGCTATAATGCATGATGGAAAGCACAGATATCTGAATTTTAATCATATATATATGGTAACAGGTCTTTCCGTCCCATGGTCGATTCGGCCCATTTTGCCCCTCCAATTTTTTTTTTTCATCAAAGATATAATAAATGATTATTACTTAAGAAAAGGGGAAGTTTTTGCAAATATAATTGCAGTTATAGTTATCAAAATTAGATAACTGCCGAAGTTAGAGGTGTAAATAAAATTGTTAATACAACCCTTATCTAGGATTTATAATTTTTGTTTGAAGTGTGATGGTTATAAAAATGTGTGCTCATTAATTATCGTAAAAACATCGTTATTCAACTATGTATAACAATCAATGTAAATGTGTGTCCCATGTCCACTGATCATTGTGAAAACACCTAAGTGAAACAGTTTTTATAACTGCATTGTTGTGCAACCTTTGATCATTCATTATGAGCTTACAGCAACCTAATTATTAGAAGTTTTTTTTGTTTTGTTCTTTTAAACTCCAGAAGTTCAAAGAATCTCTCATGATTTGGAAATAGAATGTATAGAAATATTCCAAGAAATGACAGAGTATGTAAATTTTGTCTAAAAACAAAAGGTATTCTTTGTATTGAAAATGAAGCCCACTTTATCGAATATTGTGATGTGTATAATGATCTTCGAAAAAGCTGTCAAATATCAAAACATCTCTTCTTTTTGGAAAATACTGAAAGCTTATTTCAATATGGAGGACCAAATACCTTAAATGCTTTGGAAAAGTATGTTTTTCTTGCTTTTAAAAAGAGACATTTGTTATGATAAACAGTCTCAAGAAGATTAATATACATTACGTGTGATCAAGGTTAATTAGTTTGCAATCAAGCCATAAATACCATAGAGCATATTAAAGGATGACTACCTGATGACAGAAGATATCAGCAGTACACACACCATGAAGATGAAAAACACAGATGAATTAAACCCATTCAGTACTGTAAATAGCACTTGGAAAAATAGTAATTATTTTTTCTGGGCCGGATCGACTAGGGGACGAATAGTCTAGGGACGGATCGGTAATGGGATGAATCGACTAAAGGACGGATTGATTATGGGACGGAACGTCTAGAAATCATATATATGTGTGTGTGTGTATAATTTAAAAGAATAAAATCCAAAATGATCAGTACACATAATAATCAACGATCAGTTCCTGCTAGTTAGTACTTTCGCCTCACGGCTCTTCAGGCAGTTTGTCTTGAATGTTTCAGTTTCATAGTAACGTTGAAAAGTAAACGTTCATTGTGACGTCATAACATCGGGTAGCAGTGTTGACTATTTAATGTTATAATCATGCACTAATTGCGCCAAAGCAATGGTATAACATTATATATATATATATATGATAATATTGATGTACATAGAATAAATGCATTTAAAACTATTTACGATTAAGTTTAGGTTTTAAAAGTTTGATGAAATAATCTTCCTTTGCTATTTAAAACGAAGATTTTCATTGCTATTCAGAAGTTTATAAAAATGGAATAAAATGAATTTTCCATTTTGACATTCGGAAAAATGTCCACAGCATGGCGTATTACGGACAATTTGATTTGTTGCTTGTGGACACGAACCCGCGCATTTATTTACTGGTCTGTCCAATGTAAAATTCTTTGCAAGTCAGGCAAATGGCACAGTAAATTTAATTTTCCGATTTGCAGTTCATTGAGAAATTGGCGCAGATTTCCATTCCCGATTTAAGCTGGATTTTGTTTCCTTTCTTGATAAAGGTACAGGTCCTGCATCTAGGGTCGCCACATTTCTGAATAGATGGAATATCCTCCCGGGTCTTTTTATACCCCCCGAAGGAAGTTCGGGGGGTATGTAGGAATCACTCTGTCTGTCTGTGCAGATTCGTGTCCGGGCCATAACTTCTTTGTTCTTTGACATAGGCATACCATATTTGGCACACAGGTGGATCACCATGAGACAATGTGTCGAGTACCTTCATGACCTCTATATGACCTTGACCTTAAGGTCAAAATTAAAGGATTTTAAAATGGATTTGTGTCCGGGCCATAACTTCTTTGTTCTTTGACATAGGCATACCATATTTGACACACAGGTGGATCACCATGAGACAATGTATCGAGTACCTTCATGACTTCTATATGACCTTGATCCTTGACCTTAAGGTCAAAATTAAAGGTTTTTTACAAGGCCAAAATTAAAGAATGATTTGTTTGATGTACTCCGACCGACCCGTGAAAATCGCCCCTACCCAATCATTTTTTTTCAGTACTTTTAATTTTTAATTTTTTTTTAATTTGGTTTCCAGGGAAATAGACATTGTTTCATTTTAAAGGTTTATATTCTCTAAGAAACTTTTTTGATGAACGTTTTATAGCAATAATTATTAAATCTGTCTTGTCCAATGTTTAATGAAAACATCAATAAATTTCTAAGTCTGCGTTTTTATGACAATAAAAAAAAAATACCTACCTACCTACCCACCTTGAAAAATGTGGGTCGGAGTACATCAAACAAAAATATTTTTAATGATGGCCCAATGGATTCGTGTCCGGGCCATAACTTCTTTGTTCTTTGACATAGGTATACCATATTTGACACATGAGTGTATCACCATGAGACGATGTGTCAGGTACCTTTATGACCTTGACCTCAAGGTCAAAATTAAATTAAAGGTTTTTACAATGGATTTGTGTCAGGACCATGACTTCTTAAATTGTTCTTTGTCATAGGCATACCATATTTGACACATGAGTGTATCACCATGAGACCATGTGTCGGGTACCTTCATGACATCTATATGACCTTGAACTTTGACATCAAGGTCAAAATTGATTATAGGGTTTTGACATAGTCATACCATAAGACATGGGTGTATCGCCATGAGACTATGTGTCATGTACATTCATGACCTCTTTATGACCTTGACCTTTGATCTCAAGGTCAAAATTATAGGTTTACACCATGGATTTGTGTTTGGACTATATCTTCCATTTTCTTCTACAAAGGCATACTATATTTTTACACTCAGGAGAGGTAATTTACATCTATTAACAACAACCTTTGGGAGATTGGGGTAAGCGGGGGGTATTCTTAGTGAGCATTGCTCACAGTACCTCTTGTTTAGATCAGGGGCCTGTTTTCAGCTGTTGATAATATCTCTGGGTTGTATAATTTTCTTCATATTGTCAGATTGTTCAAAAATAGGAAAGAAACATTTAGCATCAAAAAGTATATTTCTGTGACTGGGATTATGTGTAACTACAAAAGAAATTTCCCCGTTGTCTTTGGAATTAGTGGTTCGGCGTGGATTACGGAGATCCTGTATTGGAATTTTAGTTGCGTTTTCTATTCTAGCGTTGATTAGGTTCAACGAGTAATTTTGTCGTAGTAGATATACTTTTAATTCTTCTAAACGTATAGAATAGTAGATATACGAGGTCAAATAAAAAGCAATAAATGACCAATGACACAAACAACTGTGAATTGTCAAATTTTCGGGATGACCTGTCCCTTCCAAAGGATAATAAATTGTATCTATAAAATTTACAACACAGTCAAGAAATTTTATTCAGCGTTGCTGCGTAAGAGGCTGAAATCCAATGCACACTGTGAGTGTTTTTGTTTTGATTTATATATTTGCTGAAGTATCACACATTTTAGCAATTTTTACCTCACCTGAGTTGAAAGCTCAAGTGAGCTTTTCTATCACCTATTGTCCATCTGTCTGTCAAATTTTCGACTTTTTTTCTCAAAGCACTGGGCCAATTTCAACCAAACTTGGCAAAAAGCATCCTTGGGTGAAGGGCTTTAAGTCTTTATTAGATGAAGGGCCATGCCCCCTTCAAAGGGGAGATAATCACAAAAATGCAAAAATAGGGTGGAGTTTTTCACTGTCAATCTCGAGAAGTGGTGGTATAAAGCTAATGTATATACAGCATTACTCGGGCTTGAACCTTACTTGGATTTTGTTGAATGTTGGAGACTAGCGTGGTCGTAGTAGTCAGGTGTTTGCGTAGGTGAAATATCGCCCCTGTTTCTTTGTTGATGTGGACACTTGGTTTTATAATTGGTTAATTGGTCAGTTTTCACTGGGGTCTTGTGATGATTAAAATTTGCATATAATCCGACTTTGAATAAAATCTATATTTTGGTTTGACTCAGTGACAACAAGAGAGTAGAGAAGTAGAGCACAATTGGTATGCAATTTCGCCTACATAATTACTTTTTTCTTGAATATAATTTTTTACAAATATTCTGCTTATAATGTCAGTTCATACTTGTGTTTACCCAAATTACTCAATAAAAGATATAGTCTATATGTTGATAGTATCTTTATTTGATAAGCATAAACATCATCGTGATTATATAGAGTATATAGTGGATGTAACGTAATGGGCCTAAAAAATTGCAAATTGCTGCAAAAGGTCACCCTAACACTGAAATTGTTTTTCTTGAGTATGATTGTAAATAAGTCCACTTGAGGAAATTTGGTTTAAGTGAAGTTGAAAATGGCTAAAATATGGAAAAATCGTTCTCAAAATTTACCTTGAGATTTAAATTAGCAGTCTGTTAAACATGGAACCTTTAAACTTACATGCCTGGATGGCCTAGTGGTTTAGGTGATCGGTAATCTTACACTTAAAGCATACATTCCGAGTTCAAGCCAAATAGTTTCCCCATCTTATTATAATTATTTTTTTGCTTTTCATTTTTTATTGGGGGGGGGGGGGTGTCGTTTCCCCCATCTTATTATAATAATTTTTTTTTTTTTTTGCTTTTCATTTTTTATTGGGGGGGTGTCGTTTTCTTGGGGGGGGGGGTATAAATGTGTTACATGTACATATAATTTAACTAATATTAGTCATTTTCATTATAACTTCCTATATTTGCAAGTTACGACTTTAAAAAAGGAATTTATTCTGAGATCACTGTGGTTCTGTTTGTTTACAATAACCTGTTCCTGTATGCACAGGATTTTCAAACTGTAATGTAGCTGACGAAAAGCTAAACAAATACTAAGAAAAGGGGCACAATTGCACAGCATGTAATAAGTAAAAATAGGTCAAGGGAGGAAAATAACTGTAACAGTTATACAGTTTGATTTCTCAAAATTAAATATAAAAACTCATGTAGCAACTGTCATATGATATTTAGGCAAAGGTAAACACTCAAATTTTTAACCAAAGGCAAATGAACTGATGAAATCTATTAAAGGTGCTGCAGCCATGTTAGAAAAAGACAGGGAACTAAGTAATGCCATATTTATCGATAAAGGGTTGTTGTGTGATATGAATGCACCTATGAAAATATTTTACTGTTCATTATTCCACATAGGAACATGGTTTATTGATTAAAAAACGACTTATATAAATGTCAGTAATGCTAAACTGCAGCAGTTATTTATCTTGGTTTACAAAATATTAAAAACGCTGGTCTTATATTTAAAAATAACACGCCAGTCTATTATTGGAAACCGGTGTTTTCCTTTTACATTTCTGAGTCGGCCGTTTTGTCAGCAAAAGCGCTATACCTCTTTGAGGCATTAATTTAGAGGCAATAATATAGAGATCTAGAGATTTGTTCTTTGTGTAAAGTTACTCTAAAAATTGGTTTACTTATTTATTAGAATGTTTGCTTTGTGTTAAGCGACATAAAATTGTACTCTGTGTAGTTAGCGACAGTAAGTCTTTATCGGAAATTAGTTTTAAACAATTATCTTACATGAGAACAAATAAATATATATTAAACTTTAAAATCTTTTCATTACTGCAAATTAAGGTTCTTTATTTTGAAATCAAATGAATCACCTGACAATTATGAAGGAAAACGTGTCAGAATGATCACATGATGTTACTGGTAAACATTTCCGGTTACTGTAAAATCTGAAATGTATGATCTGACCTTCAATTTCTGAATTTTGAACTCTCAATCTCTTGAAGTTTTATCAAAAGTCCCTTGAACTAAGTTTTTAGAGTCACCTTTACTGGGGAAATTTTTAAAACTCTTCTTCTCAAGAACCACTGGGCCAGAAAAGTTTACATTTTCATAGAAGCTTCGCGACATAGTGCAGATTCAAGTTTGTAAAAATTATGCCCCCAGGGGTAGGTTAATTTGGGCCACAGTAGGGATCCAAGTTTACATGCGAATATGTAGGCAAATCTTTAAATATATGGGCCAAGGCGACTCAGGTAAGCAATGTGGCCCATGGGCCTCTTGTTCTTCTCTTCATGTGAAACATGAAGAAATTTTCTCAGTTGTACAGGATATCTTTACTATCACTAAAGAGGGATAATCACATTTTTGTGAGAATATCTTGCTATAGGGGGAGTATTCCTTACCTAGCTGTTTGATATCTTCTGTTCAATGGCAGTCAACTACTATAATGCCCTAGGGTGGGGCAACCCATAAACGCGTATGAAAACTTTATTAAAGTATGATTCACATTACATGTAGTAACCTCTTTCTCTCATATCTACGTATGTAAGATACAGATATTCTATGAAAGAAAGGTATGCAAGATATTTCTATCTTTCATATCACATGACGTTTATCTTACATATCCCGTGACGTCATAATCAAAAAATGACAGATTGTAATGTCCCTGATAATCTCCAGGTGTATGTAACCGGACACAAAAATACACATTCCTTGAACAATTACTGCACACTCAACAACAGTCACAAATTCCTCATACACCTGTCATCCAGTGCATATTATGCCAGTTCACAGAAACCCAGCCCACATGGTCTATTACGAAAGGGTTAATGTACGAGTGTCGCTCCATTCCTTAAAAGTAATGGACGGAGGCCCCGAAGGAATGGAGAGATACGAGTACATTGACCCACTTAAAATCCACTGTAAACATTAATAAAAACTAAACTTTGTGCATTTTAATCATGTCTTACGTTTTTCATTCTTTTGTTGCATGCATTTATATCTACTTGTATAAAGGTTGACCTACTTTCCAAACACTCCATTCCTGAAAAATAATGGAATGTTCGAACAAAAGAATGACGTCATAGGTGGATTTTAATTCTAGGCCTACTTCCACATTCACTCTGTCAACGTCTACTGTCCGTGTCTCAGGTGAAATAAGTGCCTTCAATGTCCATGAGACTCGAGTCCTTGCACGCATGAAAAACGAAAGTCTATAGCCATGCCCATATTCACCAACAAAAACCACTTGGAATTTCTCTTCACAAACTCGTCATTAAATAACTGCTCAATTAATATCAATATCAATATCAATGCTCCTCTAAGAAAAAAAACATGCAGTTGTGGATTCATATTCTGATTAGGTCTGTCAAAATGTTTCGCGCTGATGGACTGTCGAGTTACGTCACGCATCACCCTGATTATTGATTTATTCAAATAGGAATAACTCTAATACAATTCACTTATACACTCGTCGGCCGATTTTTTGTCGGCAACATAGTTGCCAAAATGAAGGTCGTAGAATTCAATTCTGGTGTTATTTTTAATGTACAGCGAAAAATTAATTAATTGGAAAATTTTCAAAATGGCGTTTAAACTTCTGAAGTGAAAGATGGAAAGGAAAGTAATTTCTGAGCTTCACCGTGCAGGAGAATAGCTCGGGGTTGCAAAAAAGCGGTAAAACCCTCGGCAAAGCCTCGGGTTTCACAGCTTTTTTGCAACCGTCGGATGGAATCACCTTATATTTCATGGCTACTCATAAGAGAGTCTTATAATATTTGGTAGGGTAAAGAAGGAAAACTTGACTTTTTGCCTAATGACCTTTGGCTGACCCCGCAAAGGGACGTAACTTGTAGCGAAGTGTTGATACGTGTATACAGGTGTGCAATGACATTTTGACCCCCTCCTTAATTTGAGCTTGAATTTATTAATAAATTCACTAAGGCTAACCTATTCTCCTGCAAGGTGAAGCTCAGAAATTAGTTTCCTTTCCATCTTTCACTTCAGAAGTCTAAATTCTCTTGCTTTACTAGTAATTCTCTCACAACAATTCAACATTAACAGCAGGCGTAATTCAACAATACTTGAACATTCCTTCGAAGGCATGACTGCCATGCCTGACATCACCTCTCCACAGAAAATGATCAAACTATCAGATTAAGCAGATTTACAAATTGGGAAGATAAAATTATGTATAATTCAGCGTAAATATTTATACCCACCAAAGGGGAGCTTCAAACAGGATTCATTCATTCCTTTAGCTTTCTGCATGCATTCTTTATATAGATGATAGAGTATTTTTCATGTATGTATGTGTGTGTATATATATATATATATATATATACATATATATATATAGTTT
This sequence comes from Ostrea edulis, assembly GCF_947568905.1. Classification (NCBI taxonomy): domain Eukaryota; kingdom Metazoa; phylum Mollusca; class Bivalvia; order Ostreida; family Ostreidae; genus Ostrea; species Ostrea edulis. The sequence continues at coordinate 82,550,242 of NC_079164.1, read as the reverse complement.
GTAAATAAAGAATTCGGTATTTGATACAGTAAATACATCCAATAATAAAAGTCAAGAAACACAAAACTCGAATAACATTTCACTGTTAGCAGTTCAGACTGTCTGAAGAGGCATTAAAGCCGAAAGCGCTAACAGTGAAATGTTATTCGAGTTTTGTGTTTCTTGACTTTTATTATTGGATATATATATATATATATATGTATGACCTTGACCCTTGACCTCAAGGTCAAAATTAAAGGGTTTTTTACAATGGATTCGTGTCCAGGCCATAACTTCTTTGTTCTTTTACATAGGCATACCATATTTGACACATGAGTGTATCACCATGAGACGATGTGTTGGGTACCTTCATGACCTCCATATGACCTTGACCTCAAGGTCAAAATTAAAGGTTTTTACAATGGATTCGTGTCAGGGCCATGACTTCTTTGTTCTTTGACATATATATATGACCTTGACCCTTGACCACAAGGTCAAAATTAACCATACCATATTTGACACATGAGTGTATCACCATGAGATGATGTGTTGGGTACCTTCATGACCTCTATAGGACCTTGAACTGACCTCAAGGTCAAAATTGATTATAGGGTTTTGACATAGTCATACCAAAAGACATGGGTGTATCACCATGAGACTATGTGTCATGTACATTCATGACCTCTTTATGACCTTGACCTTTGATCTCAAAGTCAAAATTATAGGTTTATGCCATGGATTTGTGTTCAGACTATATCTTCCATTTTCTTCTACAAAGGCATACCATATTTTTACACTCAGGAAAGAGGTAATTTATACCTATTAACAACACCCTTTGGGAGATTGGGGTAAGCAGGGGGTATTCTTAGTGAGCATTGCTCACAGTACCTCTTGTTTATGTTGAGGAGGTACTCTACATTGTCATTAAATGAAAATATAAATATCAGCAATATTTGTCTATTCATTTAAAATACAAAATGTATTATTGCCTAGTTGAGTAGCTCAGGAGGTTAGAGTAGCTGCAATAATGTTAGCTGCAGAACTGTAGCTCTCTGAAAAAATATTTTGACATAACAGTTATGTCAAAATATTTTTTCAGAGAGCTACAGTTCTGCAGCTACAATAATGTAGTCCTCTGATTTTTTTTTGATTTTTTTTTTAGGCGTCAGAATAAAAAAAAATTGGATAGGGCTACATTATTGCAGCTAGAGGTTAGAGCATCAACAGCTGAATTGTAGATCGCAAGTTCGAGTCCAGCAGGGGTTTTAAATTTTTTCCAGATTGCTTTCTACTAAAACTACACTGTACATTTTTTGACTAAATAAAGTATTAAATTTGAAAGTTTTCAATTTCAAAATATTGTTGTACATATCCTCATTCTTTACAATACAGGTTTCTCTGTTGTAGCATTCCTCCTTAATGTATTTTAAGATATCTATAAATTTTTACAATACAGGTTTTCTGCTATCCGAACCACAAAAACGAAGAAACTCAACTGGGATGAAAAGATGAAAAAAAGAGCAGAGAAGAAATCAATAAAAAAATTTGAGAAAGAGCTGAAGGAAAAAAGATCAAAGGATTTGGAGGTTAGACAGAACTATCATGAATCCACATAAATATTGAAACTGTACAAAACCATTCTATAGAACCTAATACAATGTAGAATCAGAACTTATGGAAGATGAAAGTTTAAAATTCTGAAATTTGTGTTTTAAATGGTTTTAGACAAAGAGAATAAGACAAGAGGAAATTAAAAAACGAAGACTAGAAAATGAAAGAAAATCGGAGGTCGTGCAGACGGTGAGTTAATTGTACTGTTCCTCTATAAATGACATAGGTTTGAAAAGTCCTGGCCTGGAGGTTATAAAACTGTTACCATACTCATACTCAGCCATGTTTGTTTTGAGTACAACTCTGAGCAATCTCCAAAGTATACTCAAAAAATCTTGATCATGTACATGTACTGCATTTGAGTATGAGAATGATTTTATAAAACTTTTATAACCTTCACTTTTGAGTAGGAGTACTATTTAGAACACAGAGTTTGAGTTTGAATGTGAAAACAAATATGCTCAGAAAAGTTTTATAACCTCCAGTCCTGGAGAATGTGAAGGAATCATTTAAATTTGCATGGTCAATTAATTATCATTAATAACCAGTTTTACAGTTTTGTGGGGATGTAAATTAATAGATATGTTATCTGTAAATTGAAATGATATGGTAGATTTGGTGCTTAGTTGAAGTTTTTAATTCATATGAAAAGGGTACCTGTGAAATCTCAGAAAACTTATTCGCCACAAAATAGTATAGCTCTCCTAATTAAGCTGAATGCCGAATGCTTTTCTGGTCAAAGTTGGTCTAGTGCCTGTTTATCTCTATGCAAGTATGTCTTAAAACAGTGTCTGTGCTTTATAACTAAAAAGATATTCAATGGGTTTTCAACCTAAAGATCTTATGAATCTCTTATTTAGGTGATTTCCTTCATTGTTCTTTTTAACTCACCTGAGTTGAAAGTGTCTGTTGTCTGTCTATCTGTTCATTTTCGACCAAACTTGCTACAAAGTATTGCGTAGGTAAAAGGTAATGGTCAAGTTCAAATGAAGAGCCTTATTGTTCTTCTAAGGGGAGATAAGGAAGAAAAACTGAAAATGGAGTGAGTACTAAAACAAATCTCCTCAAGAACCACTGATGAAGAATCTTGGGCCCAGGGTCGGGCTATAATACATGTTGTAAGTCTTTCATGTACATAGGAATATGTAGGAAAAATCCTTTAAAAGTCTTCTTAAGAAACACACTGTTACAATTTGTCTAAACAATAAGCACGTATCCGTATGTAGTATAGCTTTAACCTTGTTCGCACCACGGCCCCCTTGGGACTCATAATCAGATACCCACAACTCATCTTGTCTTTTGATCATCATGACATCAACCGTTAATGGGTATCCAACGATGTGATAAACAAAAGTCAAAGTCAGCCGTGGGTATCCAATGATGTGATAAGTAAAAGTCAAGGTGAAACATGGGTATCCAGCAATGTGATAAGTAAACGTTTAGGTCAGCCATGGGTATCCAACGATGTGATAAGTAAAAGTCAAGGTCAGCCATGGGTATCCAATGATGTGATAAGTAAAAGACAAGGTCAGCCGTGGGTATCCAATGATGTGATAAGCAAAATTAAGTCAAGGTCAGCCATGGGTATCCAACGATGTGATAAGTAAAAGACAAGGTCAGCCGTGGGTATCCAGCAATGTGATAAGTAAAAGACAAGGTCAGCCGTGGATATCCAACGATGTGATAAGCAAAATTAAGTCAAGGTCAGCCGTGGGTATCCAACGATGTGATAAGTAAAAGTCAAGTTCAACCATGGATATCCGACGTTGTGATAAGCAAAAGACAAGGTCAGCCGTGGGTATCCAATGATGCCGTGGCACAATAGGCGTTTTATCTTTGACATTGATTATACAGGAAATTGTTTAGAAAGTCTTAACCACATTGGAGGGTAGTATTTATTATATTGATGTGCATGTTATGTAGATTCAAATTTGTCCACTTCATGACCCATTGGGAAATGGAGGTCAGCATAGAAGCTCAGGAGAGTGATGTGGCCTGTATTAAACCTCTTTTTAGCCGAGTTGCAACGAAGTTGAACTCGGCTATTGGTTTGGTGATGCGGGCGGTTGGGCGTCAACAATTGGTTTCCTGATGATAACTCGAAATGTTTACAATCTAATCAAATGAAACTTTGATATATTGTTGGGTACCAGGTAAGGAAGACCCCTATTAATTTTGGAGAAAAATGGTCAAAGGTCAAGGTCACAGTGACCGAAAATAGAATGAAAATTCCAGAAAAATTTGGTTTCCGGATGATAACTCAGAAAGTTTAAATCCGAATCAAATGATTCTTAAAGATATTGTTATGTACCAGGTAAGGAAAACCCCTATTGATTTTGGAGAAAATAGGTCAAAGGTCAAGGTCACTGACTGAAAAAATAGATTTAAATTTTTTTTTTAAAAATTGGTTTCAGGAGGATAACTCGAAAACATTTAATTTGAATCAAATGAAACTTGGATATATTGTTGGATACCAGCAAAGCAAGGCCCCTATTGATTTCGGAGAGAGAAAGTCAAAGGTCAAGGTCACCGTGACCGAAAATAGATTGAAAACTTCAGACAAATATGGTTTCTGGACAGTAACTCGAAAAGTTTAAAACTGAATCAAATGAAACTTGGTTATATTGTTGGATAGCAGGTTAGGAAGACCCCCTATTGATTTTGGAGAAAAAAGGTGAAGGTCACAGTCATGAAAAAAGATTGAAAATTTTAGAAATATCTGGATCTGTATGATAACTCTAAAAGTTTAAATCCAAATCAATTGAAATTTGGAGGTATTGTTGGGTGGGTAAGGTATCAGGTAAGGAAGACCACTATAGATTTTGGAGAAATTAGATAAATTCATTGATGACTTAATTGGCATTCATATAGGAGTATTAGAAGAGGTAATATACAACAATGAAGGATGCCCATTTCCAAACTCCTTTTAAAAATGTATTCACAAGAATTTATTACATTATATCCAACAATTAGTTCTTCACAATTATAAATATGCAACATTATTCCTGACTTTACAATGAATCTCATGCAACTCGGCTCATGCACCCCTGGGTGCATATATCGATTTTTTTTCTACTCTCACCACACAAGGATGCCTGTTAAAAAACTATTTCTTTGACAGTGAAAATTGTTCTTGTATTCTGCAAGTATATACATGGTATTAAAGCCTATAAGTAAACAATACGTAATACTAGTAGTAATACTAGAACCATACTTATCCATCCAGCATGACATGACTGTTTTGCTAAAAATTGGCTTTTATGTGCCAATCTCGTTTCTTTTAGTTATTCCTAGTTTTACCATGTTCTGAACAAAGGCAGGAAGAGTACCTCAGATTTTTATCTTCTAAGTGTTTTGTTTTAATAGATTAAAGATACAGCCAAGATCAAGAGAATGAAGAAGAAACAGCTGCGAAAAATCGAGAAGAGGTGAAGGGAATCGCCCGAGAGAGTGTCTATTGCTGGTCTTGATGAAAATGGAATAGTATTTTAAAAACAAGTGCTGTCAATTCCTTAAAAATCATTTGCTTCACAAGTTTTCATTTAATGTATCTATACCTGTATACATGTTAGCGTGAGGACTGGGCATCTTTCAGATGTGATACTCTGACTTGATTTGCTCATCTGAGCCAATGGTTCAAGTGAGCTCTTAAGTCTCCAGTGCAAATGAATGTTTTAACTCACCTTAGCTAGTGAGCATTTCTGATGAGAGTTTGTCCATTATTTATATGTTTGAAATGGGGAGTCACCAAAAGTTCTGAGTCCAATCAAGATTCATTTCTCTGTAAGGGCTAAGTGACTCGAGAGAGCATTGTGGTCCATATTGATACTGACTTCATTTGGGATTGGGGAAGACAGTTTCTCCTTCTCTCTAACAGTTTTTAGTCACTAATATTTACAGAAATAGTACCTTTGTAGCTTTGATACTAGTGATTGTGTTGATTTTTAATAGATTAGACACTGCTTATGCGTCTCTACTGGAGAAATTGTGTCTAGGAGGTGGAAATTTTTTTAATGTAGAATTTTGTTAAATTCAGTGATATTTGTTGAATTTGTGTTTGGAATTTTTTCAATGAATTTTCTGAATTCAGTGTAATGTACATGCAGTTTTCTTATAGATATGTAAGGTTTCTGTTGAATTTTTGTCATTAATAAAATGTATATAAAATTGAATGTTCTTTGTATTGAAATTGTGTGTATCCCAAAGCTTTTATTTAAGAAATAAATTTCATTTTTGAAAATACATGAAGACATGAACTGCAACACTTCAAGCCAGGATACTTCATAAAAAGTTGCAGTTCGTACCCTTATGTTTTTTCAAAAATGAAGTTCTATTTTCATTTCTGTCAGAATTCCAAGCCATAAAATAGACAAACTACATTTATCAAGATTCATATGCAATTTTTTCACAGCTTCATTGCATTCATGAGGAAATGGCTATACATGTAGTTACAATGGTAAAGATATCGAAGGCAAAATATTGGAATCTAAATATACAACTATGGTTAGCAACTTATCAAAGCTTTATTGCTACAATTGTTCAGTGTAAAAACATACAATTTTTGATGCACTAGTTAGTAATGAAAATGAAGATAAGAAGCTGGTTTAGCTTATATTTGTCTCGCCTTGCTCAAAATCGATCAACGGTATGGATGCTATTTTCCCAGTTGTTTGGGATCAAGGTCACCAGCTCATATCTTATAAATAGTTTCTGGTTACACCAAAAAATTCACTTGTTGAATCTTTATCGCAAAACAATGACAATGACTTTAAAAAGATTATACTTCAGAGTTGCTAGCTCTCGAGACTTTTATAATGCAATGAAGATTTACAAGAAGTCTTCATTGAATGTTTCATAAAATATTTTTTTCTAAATTGCTAAAATTTATAAAAGAGCACAAACTGTCCCAACTTCCTGTAGTATGATATCTAGGACTATATGGACTGGATAGTTCAGTGGTTAGAGCACCTGCATTACTAGTTAGGTCATTTCGGTCCCAGGTTTTTTTCCTTCCCACTTCATTTATATATAAAACGCAGATCTTTTAAGGACCATCTATAAACTGTAAACAAATGTATTTCTGGACATTGAGAAAATTATATCGCATAGGGGCGTACATATTGAATTTATCTCAACATTTTCAACATGCAGGTACATGTCATTCTGCCCCAGGAAAAATCGTGTAAGACTATGAAGAAATGATGAACAGAAATCAATATTAATTATCAATCATTAACTTTTTAACCTCGTAAATTTCAGTTTAATGTATAATATACCAAAGGGTAGATCACTCTTAATTGCAGAAAAGTAGCATGGAATTTGAACTTTCCAGTGTGCAGTGTATAGAGGACCCTTTGGATTAAAAGGACATCTCCACCCATATTTCTCCCTATACCAAGGACTTAATTTGTTTGAATGTATTTACATATATAGTTTGTTAAAAAGTATCCATTTGCTGATACAATAAATATATCCAATAAGAAAAGAAACACTAAACACAAATAACATTTCACTGCTAGCGTTTTCGGCTTTAATGCCTCTTCAGATATAGCCCTGGTTCAATTGTGGTCTGGTCCTTTCGTTTTTCTCGTTCCTGTCCTGTTACAATATAAAACGAGTAAAAAAAATTTCATTCCTTATTAATTTGATTTAGAAAAAGGATTTGATGTAATTTGATAAACAAATATAAAAAAAAAAATTATTTTCTTTGGACACAGTAAATTTGCTCTAGGAAACAAAATGGAAATAAAGAAGACATTTAACACACTGCGACGTCAGTCCTAGGATCTTGTTTGGCATGACTTAATGACCAACTTTTTTATAAAATATAGAGAATGTTGATATAATAGGCAAAAGAACCAGTCGACTTGTATTTTACAAGTGAAATTAGATAATCATAAAATGAATATAACTAATCTAGAAATATAAATTTGTTGGCATATATCCGTGTCATATTTACACAAATAAACATTTGGCCCAATATGCATGTAATGTCAAGATCAAAGGAAAGATTTATTGCAATAGCTAGGTCTATACCACATTTTCATCCATTGTTTTACAAAACACCCCTTGTTCAATGTTCACTACATACTACCACTCATAAAAGATTTATAAATGTTTTAGTCCTTAAATTATTGATGATGTCATAGCATGAATATTTCGCATATAACTTAGTAGTATAAAATACAAGTGTAACATACCACAGTCTCAACAGGTAGTAATAATACAAGTGTAACATACCACAGTCTCAACAGGTAGTAATAATACAAGTGTAACATACCACAGTCTCAACAGGTAGTAATAATACAAGTGTAACATACCACAGTCTCAACAGGTAGTAATAATACAAGTGTAACATACCACAGTCTCAACAGGTAGTAATAATACAAGTGTAACATACCACAGTCTCAACAGGTAGTAGACTATAAGCCAAACAAGCACTTAATCCAAAACTGAATGTTGCAGTCAGACTGGCCACAACCCTTCTTGAATCTCCGGTTATTCAGCTTCACACTTGGGAGTGTTCAATACTGAATGGTTGTTCAATAAATATTTACAAGTTACCCATATATGGTAGTGACCTATAGCAAGAAACAACACATCCAGCCCCTATAACCATACTAGTCTCAATATCCATGTCTTGATCAACAACCATAGTCATAACCAACATGTCCACCAAGATTGATTACGTTCAGGTAAAAAGAGATCTTTAGAATCAAGTAAGACATTAATAGATTATGCATACTGCATAGTGAATCGAGTAAGACATTACATGGAATATACATAGTGAATCGAGCAGGACATTAAATGGAGTATGCATAGTGAATCGAGCAAGACATTAAATGGTCTATGCACAGTAAAGTCTAATGATCTTGGGCCTACTGACCTGAAAATCAATAGAGGTTATGCATCAAGACATGACTGAAATTTGAGTACCATCAGTTTAGAGTTCTGTCTGTATTGTAGGAATAGGTGCATGTACAGTAGAGAGCCCCGTGACCTTTGACCTAACCAATATGCCAATGAAATTTGACGATTCAAGTTAAAAGTTCCTTGATTATTCGTTAGACAACATACCAACCGAGAACCCCCCCCTGAAAGATGGGTTTACAAACAGAATTAACACACTTTACTGATGTCCTTGACCTACTAAAAGTTAATATTCCAGACAACAAAAAGGAAATAAAGAGAAAATCTAGATATTGTAATGTTTCAATTTTATTTTGGTTTCAGTTTGTAAAAACTGAAAAAGTTTGTGATTATACATTGACATATAAGTATGTATATGCAAACACCAATAAAAATAATATCAGTACAATATTTACACTGTCCATAACTTCAATAGCTGTCAGATACATTGGTACCTTAACAGCACTGCAATTCTTTGTTTTTCAAGCACTAATAATATTAGAATGGTGTTTTATTTGATATATTACTTTGGATTAGGCTTGTGATAATTATATTGTATTTAATTATTTAACTGCTAAGCAAGTTTTTTTTTCCAGAAATGTCTTGACATTTCTTATTAAATCATTTCAATTTCTACCAAACAAACATTCCTTGCTCAGAGCACATTTTCACAAGATTAGATCTGCATTTATTTCATAAAATGCAAAATTTATTTCTCAAATAACTGTTTTGATTGGTTGAAACAGCTTGACCAGCAAGCTGAATATATATCTTCTTATATAGTTTGACATACATGTATAAGATGTGCATCCAGTGGAAATTACAAATCATTTAAAAGCATTTTGTGATTTCTCCATCTGTTTGATAATGTAAATCATAAATTTTCATGAGGTTCTATATTTTTGTTTGTTTGTTTTTAGGGTTTTTTTTCATGGTACAGACAAAAACTGTTAAATCACATAACATATTAGACTATCAAAAAGAATGGTATCCATTCAACCAAGAAAATCAAAACTTGAAAACATGCCATATTATTTTTTAAATCACAAAAATATGACCCCATAGAAATATTTGATTGTACAGTACTTGTAATGAGGAAGCCAGACACTTAAAAAAAATTCACTTGCAAGTATCAAACATGCTATTATGTATAAAATACCCCAAACTTGTGTGACAAAAGCAAGTTCTAAAACTAATACTTATTTTTAAATCATAGATCTTTACATATGTACATGTACATAAAATGTGGAAAATGTTAGGTTGCAATCAAGTATTGCATTGGATGCTACTGGTGTAAAAATGTAGTTCGCATGAAATATTGCATTAAGCTTTGCTATAAAGATTTTTTTGTATACAAACATAACAAATATAATTTAAGAAAAAATGATTTGCAAAACTTCCCACCATTGATGAGCATCATGCCATGAACCAACACACTGCATGTGCTAACATAATTTCTCCATTTTCTTTCAGACAATTTTCATACTACATGGCTTCAAATAACAAGGTTAAAAAAAAATATATGATATACAATAGAAAAATTGCATGTTCATGGATTGTTTGGACAATTAAAATTTCAAGGTGAAAAGTTTCAGAGTTTGCTTTTACCTTAAAGAAATTGTTGCAACAAATTTTCTTTCTCATTCTATCAAATCAGTTCAGCATTACACAAATCAACACATACTTGACTTTCACAAGGAAAACCTACAAACATTTTATTTTTCAATACATAAGTATAGTTCACAATTTGAGTAGTAATAATAGAGATCTTTTGGAAAAAAAACTACTTTGTCATGATCAGCTGCCACACACTGGGATATAAAGTTAAAATCAGATCAATCTACTCCTGCTACCTGCCATGTCCTTCCATGTTAGAACTAGAAAAAGAGTCTCTTTTGTCAAGATCAGAGCTGTTGGGTGGTTTAAGTTTTGTCATTGCAGGTGAGTTTGAATGACTTCTGTTTGTGGGAGTAGAAGATGAAGGGATGAGGGGAGGGGGTGGACCTTGGAGTAAAGCTGGAGAACCAACTTTTACCCCACTATGATTTACAAGTGGACTTAAAGTTCTTGGAAAATGGCCACCATGCCTAAGTTGTTCAAAATGTCTAGAATGACCGAGCCTATTGGATTCCATGGCTAACTTTTCCCTCTCAAAACGTTCTCTTTCAAACTGTGGTAAGCGTTCAAAGTACTCTCTCCTAAATCTTTCTTCCTGCATGAGAATTTCATCTTTGCGAACTCTTTCAGGGTCATAAAGACCCACACTTGGTGGCTGCAGACGACTCAGCATTCGTTCCCGCTCTTGTTCCATTTCTCTCTGAATCTGGAGACTTTGGTAACTGAAGTCCATTAAACTTTTTTCTTGGGGTCCCCACAAACTCGAAGAAGGGGGAATTCTTTCTGCACCAAATGGAAAAGGGGAAGGCCCCCCTAGGAGCCTAGAACGGTCCATTAAATTAGATGCACCAAGTAAATAATCTGGTCGGAATTTGTCTCTGTCTCTCTCCATTAAAGAAGTTTCCAGATTATCTGGTTTTTCTTCTTTCACTTTTATGATGTCTTTTTCATCACGACTGTAACTAACATCAGACTTGGCAGAGCCAACTCTACCTCCCACTAGTGGTGACCTTGAACGTGACCTTGAATGAGAGATGGTGTGAGGATGTCGCACATCTCCACCATGAAATGGCCTGTCCTTGGATTGATCTAAATCCACACTACCCCGACGTTCTCTGTCACTGGGCCTCCTTTCTCTGAAATGGCAAAATTCACGAGGTTATTCAGTGAGAAGACAATTACATAAATAAATCATATAGACTTAACTTTTAAAAAGAACATGAATTCAAATCTACATCACTTAATTGTAAGTTTGGAAATTAAATCTGTTTCAGTACAATAAACCTATTCATATTTTCAAAAGAAATTTCACTCAAAGTTTGAAATATGAGATGAAAAGTGCAGCTTTTGATGAATAAAATAATTAGAAAAATTTCTAAGGTTGCTGGGATACCTTTTAAAGGGAGAGTTTCAAATTAACCATATACGGTTCTGGAAATTGACCTTGTAATTACTTCAAACGAGATTTCATTTATATCTGAGGATAATTTTAACTAAACGATATTCATTGAAAATGAAGGGGAAAACTTCAACCTGTTACAGTCCAAAACTTTTATGGGGCCCATTCTAAAATATATCTCTCACACTCTTATAAACTAGGATTATACTTTTATCACATTGCAAAACAGTGATTCAGTATGCAAAGGTAATAAAATTCTAATACATTGAAAATTTGCACAGCAACCACATTTTGACTTTTTGCAAAGAGGCTGAAAACTTTTATTAGGTTCATTTCCTCAAATTGCGTATAATGTACCTTTCCCTTTCTTCCCTCCTTCTATCGAGTCCTAGCAACACTTCCCTTTCTTTCTCTTTTTCCTTTTCTTTTTCTAGCTCCCTTTCCCTTTCATCTGGTTTGGACCAGTGAGATCCAGAAAACAAAGGGGAGGATCTATGTAGGCGGCTCCATTCCTGTGGAGAGGCTATGCCTGGAATTTTTGGCATTTCCCTACCAGGTGTGCCAAAAGGATTTGCACCTAAAACAAGATACACAAATCTTTGTATTTGTTGATTACTAAATTACTAAGTAGCAAATGACAAACATAAATTGTGCACTTATATATTGCTCTTTATTCATTGCATTTCACTTGTTGCAACACCAAAGATGAGAATGTTTAGCATTTAAAAGAAAATGGTTAATCAAGTTTTCGAACAAACCTGCATCTAAATCATCTTTGAACAAGAGCACTGCTAAGCGGAGCATCCCCTTGCTCAGGTGTTTATTCATATCAATCATTGACATCTCATTATTTTCTATCCAAGATAGATTCAAAGTCTGCAAATTCTACGATCAGGACCTTGACTTTAACTTGATACATGGACTTGTAATTGCATATATGGAAATTTGAAATGGGAGGAGATAAAGGAGTGAGACCAAAGTAATTATTGCAACAACAAAAAAAGATTGTAAAAAAAGTGATGAAATCAGCTCTTACCCTTACCTAGTCCACCAAAGCCATCTTGACCAGGGAATGGGTAAGGTGAGGGTCTTGGGAATGAGCTCATACCTACAAAGTATACCACAAAATTTTAAATGTTCAAAATATAAAATTCTAAGTTCTAGCATAAAATCAAATTATGAAAATCTAAAAAGCAATATGTAATCCTATATAAAACAGATGGTCCACCGCAATATATCACTAACAACTAAAGATATAAATATGTACTCCTATGAATTAATTTTCAACTTAATCAAGAACTTCCAAATAATAATGTGTATATATATATACATATATCTCTTCATCATTTGTCTAAGACCAGACAATTACCTAGAAGTGATGATGATGCTGAGAGATCGGTGGGTCTGTGGAGACTACTGCTGGAAAGATCAGTAGGTCTGTGGAGACTACTGCCAGAGAGATTTCGCGATTGGAGGAGATCCAGACTCTTCCCTTCCCCTCCTTTTGAGACTTCACCACTTTCTTGCTGATGGTGGTGGATCTTCCAGGCAATCTGAACATGCATGGTGCACCACTTACCACTTTTCTAAAAAACAGCAGATTACATGCATGATATTGGTACTTATCTTCATCAGATAAATGTAACAGGGTGTATTTTTCTCACGTTGGTCATCAGCGAATGTACGGGAGCACCTAGTACTAAGTTAATGCTTGTCTGCCCCTCTTAATACTTAAATATGCAAGTTTTGACAGTATCTTTATCTCATCAGGCTATCCACGAGAAACTGTAAACAGCTTCCTGTTCCGGTTCTCATCATTCTCATTGATAGCGACAAAAGTCTATGGTGTGGTAACAACATTGAGGAATATTTCAAGCTGTTTACAGTGTAAAACAACATCAAAGAATAATGAAGGAGTCGCACAGAAGTGTGCTGTGCAAATAAAATGAAACGCGTGCAGAAATCTATATACAAGAACCACGAAATCATACATTTAAAAAAAAACTTGTATCACAACTATAATATTCTTTTTACTTTATCTCCATTTTCCATGTAGTCAAAATATAAGAATACAAACATCAAACCATATTAAATGGACAAAATTTGAATGTTTAGAACAATAAAGTAAAATATTTATATATATTTCAAAATTTCATAGTCTACAATTTTGGGAGCAAAATTCCACTTTAAAACGACTCAGACCAACCCATCACACTCTGTCATTGAAATAATTATTCTATTTCCTATGGATTTTAGAAGACATCATATTAGAACAAGAGGTTACACTGCACCACGGCACCTTGGTTTATAATTACTTTTCAGCCATCTAAAAACAAAATTATCTGAAGCTATTTCATATTTCTCCTGCAAATAATTTGAGTCTATATTTCTCCTGTTCTGAGCTTATTTCTCCTGTAAATGATTTGAGCCTAGTTCATATTTCTCCTGTTCTGAGCTTATTTCTCCTGTAAATGATTTGAGCCTAGTTCATATTTCTCCTGCATTCACAACCATATCTTATTTCTCTATCTACATTTTTTTCTAACTTAAACCCAAAACTGTATCAAAAACAATTTTGGCAAATATTTTGCTCTCCACCATCATTACCTCAAAACTTCCTACCATAAAATCTTTTACAGGTATGACATTTTCAGGAACTAAGACATGATCAAGGGACACTATCAGGGTGAATTACATACAATCTGTATAACAAATGCATATCTAATATATTTATTTCAAAAAGTCTACCAAAGTATGATGCCTAATTCTGAGGTCTCACATGCTATGAATTGCAATGATCACTCAAACTATCTAATCAAATCACTGAGATTTTATAGGTGTAACATTTGATATTTGTAGCTTCCGTGTTAAGTTTTGTTTTGGCCAAAGTCAACAAATGTTTATCACTTACTGTTATTTGTAAACTAGAAAAGTGCACAGAATCAATTTTAGTATATACATGTACCTAAACAGAATGCAAACTTACATTTCCTGTGTGACAAAACCATGAGGATTAAAGAATCTGAATCTGATATCAACATTATTACTCCGTTTTAATCTTTAAAAAAAACAGCGCATTGCAAAATGCAATTTATTTTTCTACTATTCACATATCTCGGAGAGATGCGTAAGTGATAATATATAATCATTTTCTCAAATGTGCTGTGTCTTTGTAGAAAAATAATTCATATCCAAGAGCTGTGTATACATCCTTCATCAAAATATTATAAACTTTGTTTAAAATTGAAAGTTATTTTTGGGGACCAAATTAGGTCCACAGCATCTAAAGTCCTATATCTTCTTACAAAAATTCCTCATGCTTATTTTTTTAAAACGAACATATGAAGTGCTTCCAACAATTTCTTCTTCTTCTAATGGTCACAATTCAAAAGATTCCATTACCTAGAGGAACAGTTGGTCTAAAAATTCACATCACAGTACTAAGTAGTTTCTGACCCAGCCCCCCCCCCCCCCCCCCCCCCTTCAAGTTAGAAAAAAAAATAACGAAGTAACTTATTTATATATGAATCTGAAAGAAAAAGAACACAGTGACACAACATGTATGGCAGACAGAGATGTGACTAAGCAGGAGAGGGCGTGGTTAGCCTGACGCTACACTAACTTTGTGGTGGGGCAGGGAAGCTGCTGTAGGAGGAACTTTGTCCTGTTCTCTCAGGGCTGGGATCATCTGACTGGGGTGTAACAGGCCACCGGCTACTTTCTACAAAGGGAGCACATTCACATGGCATGTATTACAGAATGCTTTGATGGTGTACAGAATTATATTATTTCAGCAATATAAAATGTCCTATGAATTGTACTGAAATTGAAATGAATTTCCTAACCCAGTCATATATATGTATCAGAGTGGTAAAGTGAAATTTGAATTATGGTCTAAGAAATCATGTGCTTTATAGTATGTTAACAGTTTTGATTTAAAGATATCAAAATTAATGTGTCACAAAAATACAGCAAATCATATTTTCAAAACAAAAACAAAAAAATGATCAAAAACTTGTCATCAACAAATGAATATGAAATAGATGACGACCAGTACTGCATTCTTGCACAAAAATAAAAAGCATGATTTAGATAAACAGTACATACATGTCTGGGTAGTCTATAGACCTTGAATATTTACTATAGTGGAAAAGTGAGAAATTATACATACCTTTGGTTGAAAAGCTCCCGATGAGCCAGAATTAAGGGAATTTCCCGAGTGAATGAGAGGTGGTACCATTGGATACCCCAATAAGCCGGGGGTCTGAAATAATTAAAATTCAAAATAAAGCCTCATTATCTCCACAATGAACAACTGATATTGTAATTTATATTTGTTTTCATTGTGCAAAGAAGGCCACCTTTACTTACACTCACTGCATGAACATACTACATTGTACATGTATTAAACCTGAACTGTCCTAACAGGACTAGTAGAGGTAACAAGAGGCCCATGGGCCACATCGCTCACCTGAGTCACCTTGGTCCATATCAGAAGACTTTCTATATATATTTGCATGTAAAACCATAGTCCTTATTATGGCCCCAACCTACCCCTGGAGACCATAGTTTTTGCAAACTTGAATCTACACTATGTCAGAAAGCTTTCATGTAAATGTGAACTTCTTTGGCCCAATGGTTCACAAAAAGAAAATATTTGAAGATTTTTCCTATATATTTGTATGTAAAACTTTGATCCCCCCTTGTGGCCCCGGGCACCCTACCCCCAGGGGCCATGATTTGAACAAACTTGAATCTGCACTATATCAGAAAGCTTTCATGTAAATATCAGCTTTTCTGGCTCAGTGGTTCTTGAGAAGAAGATTTTTTAAAAAAAAAAATTCCTATATATTTGTATGTAAAACTTTGATCCCCTATTGTGGCCCCATCCTACAACAGGGGGCCATGATTTGAACAAACTTAACTCTGTTCTATGTTAGGAAGCTGTTCATGTGAATATCAGCTTTTCTGGCTCAGTGGTTCTTGAGAAGAAGATTCTTAAAGAATGTCCCTATATATTTGTATGTAAAACTTTGATCCCTCCTTGTAGCCCCATCCAACCCCCAGGGGCCATGATTTGAACAAACTTGAATCTGCACTATGTCAGAAAGCTTTCGTATAAATCTCAGCTTTTCTGGCACAGTGGTTCTTGAGAAGAAGATTTTTCCTATATATTTGTATGTAAAACTTTGATCCCCTATTGTGGCCCCATCTGACCCCCGGGGGCCAGGATTTTAACAATTTAGAATCTGCACTGTATCAGGAAGCTTTCGTATAAATCTCAGCTTTTCTGGCACAGTGGTTCTTGAGAAGAAGATTTTTAAAGATTTTTCCTATATATTTGTATGTAAAACTTTGATCCCCTATTGTGGCCCCATCCAACCCCCGGGGGGCCAGGATTTTAACAATTTAGAATCTGTACTATATCAGGAAGCTCTCATATAAATCTCAGCTTTTCTGGCTCAGTGGTTCTTGAGAAGAAGATTTTTAAAGATTTTTCCTATATATTTGTATTTAAAACTTTGATCCCCTATTGTGGCCCCATCTGACCCCCGGGGGCCAGGATTTTAACAATTTAGAATCTGCACTATATCAGGAAGCTTTCATATAAATCTCAGCTTTTCTGGCTCAGTGGTTCTTGAGAAGAAGATTTTTAAAGATTTTTCCTATATATTTGTATGTAAAACTTTGATCCCCTATTGTGGCCCCATCCGACCCCCGGGGGCCATGATTTTAACAATTTAGAATCTGCACTACCTAATAAAGCTTATCTATAAATTTCATCTTTTCTAGCCCAGTGGTTCTTGAGAAGAAGATTTTTTAAAGACCCTACCCTATTTTTACCTTTTCTTGATTATCTTCCCTTGGAAGGTGGCCTGGCCCTTTATTGTAACAATTTAGAATTCCCTTTACCTAAGGATGCTTTGTGCCAACTTTGGTTGAAATTGGTCCAGTGGTTTTAGAGAAGAAGTTAAAAATGTTAAAAGTTTACAAACGGACGGACGCCGGAATACAGGTGATCAGAAAAGCTCACTTGAGCTTTTAGCTCAGGTGAGCTAAAAACATTAGAGCATTGATTTCAAATTTTCAACTGATTCTGGCAAAACGTATGTACAGAATTATAAGCAGGTCAATGACAAATCCCTCCAAAATGAGCTTTAAAAAATACAACTGCCTGCAAACCGACTAGTAGGCGAGTATATACGGTATATAAATGGGGGTATGATAAATGCTGTTTTAGTTCATTTATACCAAATGCAAGAGGGACTGCAATACTCATTAATTATGATGTTACTATAGAAGAAAAACGAATCACATTTATTAATATACTGTAAATTCCTACATAAACACGAGGAATTTATTATCGCGTAATTTCGCGAGAAACATCACTCACAAAAAAATATTTCTTGCTTTTATTTTTATATTGCTAAAATACTTGCAAAAACACTTGATCAACAGAGCTCTCTTGAATTTATTTTATCGCGATTTGATGCCCATGAGTCATTTCGTGATAATAAGTACTCGCGTAAAATAAGGAATCTGCAGTATCTGAACCAAATAAAGATTCACCAAACTTTTTTAAGAAAGCGGTAGAAATTGTAGAAGAATTTGAAATGTTATATTATATGTGGAAATTTTAATTTTGTTGTGAACCCTAAACTGGATTATAAACATTTAAAGAAAATACCATTAATAACACTAAGGCTAGAAGTGTTATGCTAAAAACAATGGACAATGGTAACATAACAAAAACGCCCCTCAAAATGGAAAAAAATGTCCGCAACTTCTTTGAATGTTAAATAATCTCAATCAAAATGGAAGGGGTACAACTTTATTATTCATACACAAACTGCTCATCTGCATTAAAGATATACTCTGGACAAATGCTTTCTACAGACAGACAGATGGATGAAAATACAGACATGATTCCAGTATGCCTCTTCCTCTCCTTAAATTTCGTTTGCAGGGGGTATATTAAATTTTCATTCTCCACTTGTCAACAAAATTTACACTGAATGGAACAAATTAGTTATTGCACATTGTAGTTCTTCTGCTTATCCCTTTGATTTGACATTTTGATACAGAAGCAGATTTTTTACATTTTGATAAAGAAGCGATTTTTTTAATGAACTGATATCATAAACGATGAAATCTAAGCCCAAAATATTTATTGCATTCCGTTTTTTAAATGGAAAATATTAGACATATCTATACTTACGGCTCTATAAAACGATGACTCAAATGGTTTCGGGACCTTGTCATACTGCAAGATAAAAAAAAAAACCAATGAGAATATTTTTTTGTTCACATTGCAAGATCATAATTTTACTAAATACATTTAATATCTTGCCATACCCAGAGATTGTGCAAGAATATTAGTAACTTTTAATAAAATGTATTGTCAGAAAGTTTAAAATAATGTTTGTGAGTGGTTCAAGCAATGGTACAGCAAGCACCACTGATCCTAACGGACTGTAGCAATGAGTGTTGTAGTGGAAACTAAAGATTTCAATGGAAATACAGTATATTGGATTTCTTCCCATTGTCATTTTTAAGAAAGCAAACAATGAGATGAGTAAATTTAACTGGGATCTAAATTGAGCTAGTTTTGAATTTTCCCACCCACCATTTTTAATTTAAATTAACATAGTACTTGAGCTGAATATGTGCAGTCTTCAGAGAAAGTGGCCCATGTTCCATACATTTCCACTTACTTGGTATTTTTGATCTTGCATATCAACGATATATCAAAAGTTTTCATTGTTTCAGTCAGTTTTTACATTATGCAATTGTGCATTCTAATATTCTATTTAAGTTGTCACTCTGAATATTATCCATTAAAATGCATTTTCTCCTGGGGTCATCAAAAACTACCTCAAGTTACTTACTAAATGAGGGGCTGGGGAGGGGACCAAAGACCCAGTGAGGCCTGGCAGGGCAAACATGTGTTGATGAGTATGTTGATGTTGGTGCTGATGCATGTGTTGATGTTGGTGGATATCTGCACGGACGTACGGCGTCGAGCCAAGTACTGGCAGACCCGACCTCTCTTGGGCAGCCAAAAATCGTCGATTCAGTTCCTCACGCAGAATTTCTTGACCTACAATAAACAACATAATTGTTGTAAAAGATATAACATATCTAAAATGGTGTCACCCTCTTGATATTTTCATAATTATGTTGCTTTTTGTAATTCTGATATTTGTTTTCTTATATGCTGGAGATATTGGTGATATATTACAAAGTCTAACATCTTAAAATTGATTTTCCCTCGCCATCTCGAGTTCTTGACTACTGATACCTAATACCACAATCACTATCAAAACTCCCACAGCGGTATATAATGTCTTCTTTGTAATCTTAATATCTTTTGTGAAATTATATCCTTTGTAATTGGAGATGAACAAGTTTTATCACTGCTACAAAACAACAGCTAAAGGCACTCACTAGCGAGGGACATGGACTCCGGGGAAGCATGTGCCGACAAATTGGCTCCTCCTAATGTGTGTGGTGACGTCAAAGACCCATTGGCAGCTCCTGGAGGCAGGGGAGCTGCGAACATACTTTGAGGCCCTGGGGGAGGGAGGAGATTGTGGAGAGGACTGGGAGGTAGATTGGGGAAGGATCCGTGACTGGTGGCACTGGAATGCAGACCAAACTGAGGTAATCCTGGGGAGTGAGACACTGGGGTATAAGCACTGTGCAGATGAGAGGTACTGCCACTGAAACAGGAAAATAAAGTAAAGGAGACTGGTGTTTGCCTCAATTCAGTAAACATCACTTACATTTCTTAGTTATGATGAGTTGTACCAATGGTAAAATATCACCATTTTTTTAACTAGTACAATGCATGTGAAATGATCTTGAACAACATATTCATTAAAATTTGCCAACAAAATTGTAATGATAACAACTATGGTCTTGTGCAGTAATAATATAAAAACACAAAGCTTGTTATAGAATAATTATATTAAATACTGCATTGTTTATTAAACACTTTTTCAATTTTTATTGGTACATACTTTTATTTATCATATCTAAAAATGATACATGCTTTTAACAGAAATATATGTCTGTTTTGAGTGCACATTTAACAAATTTTATGCCTGTAAAAAATTTATATTCAGACTGACAGTAACTCATTTAAAATATCTTCTGCAGGAACTATTTGTCAGAACTGGATACAGCAATCAGAGAATCGCCAGCTCTTATTACTGCTTCACTGACAGCTTACAAATTACAGCATGTTTTACAAAGAGAGACCTGTATCTAAGCATATCAATACCCACTAGAATGCAAGACAGCTTAGCACATGTTGATTTGGCATCATGTAACGAGACAGAAGGACGAGTTTATAACAAGTTGTTACAACAGGTTCGTACACTGCAAAATGATCCCAATACAGTGCGCACTGCAAAGTGATCCTTATACAGAGATAAATGACACCTATGTAGCCCTGGATTAATTCTATTTCTGGCAGAACCAAGTCCTCAGGTGTAATTCACACATCATCAATACAATAATCTGTGTTCTTTGACATATTGAAAGTTTTTTGACAAATCACCTTACATTGGCAGTAAAAAGTGATTACTAGACCTGAGTATCAAATTTTTCCATATCATGTTAAACATGTTTTTGTGAAGACTATCACATGATCAGGCATAATCTATGCATTCCAGCTATTGACAAGTTAAAGACAACATAAAAAGCAGATTTGTATGGCAAGGATTACAGGCATCGGTGCTTTAATGCAGGCAGTTTATCTTGTAAAACAGGTAAATCAAAATCATCAGCGTTTTTTTTTAAGCCAGCATTGATTTTGTTTGTTTTTATGATCTGGTACTCTGTGAGAGAGTGCTTTACAATTGTCTAGCTTAAGGCACGAAATATAAAAGCAATACAAGTATAAAATATTTGACAAACAGCTGTCAAAAGACTTGACAGGTAGTTGAGTTCAGACTAACAAAATATCATAGGACTGTTCACATGGGCAAGTTCAAGAAATAATGAACATTCAATCTTACAAAACTTAAAGTCTTTCTTTGTGGATGATCTTCAATTTTAGACTTTAAAATCAAACAGTTTACTTTGATGCAAAATTTCTTCCAAAATTCCTTGGGACATGCATTTAAATTCGAACCTAAGAATCTGTCTATAAACAACTGATGTTACGTACCACCATCTCAATGCATTTTTTTTTTAAGGTATAAGTTTTTTCCTTAATTCTGAAGAAGTCTTTCATCCAGCACAACTCTTAAGATTGTGTATATATAGAAGAACTTTTTTTCATGAATTGAAAATATTTAAGAAATAAATTTCATTTTTGAAAATGCACGAAGGCATGAACTGTGATGCTTTGCACTAGCATACTTCATGAAGCACATAAGTGCTTCGTGAAAAATCTGCCAGTGTGAAGTTCACACCCTCATGTATTTACAAAAATGCAATCTATTGTTTATATTTCCATTTTACTCTCTGTTGGAATATTCCTAGCCGTTAAAATAGTTGTACTATATTCATCAAGATTTATATGCACATTGTTCACATTCATAAGGAAATGGCTATCATTTCAAGTGGTAAAAACACCAAAGGTAAAAATATTGGAAATATTCAAAAATGCAGTGCCATGTTTAACACTCTTCATGATGCTTCTATTCAATATCATCTTATCAAATCCTCCTTCAGAAAGAAATATTTTTCATTTATCAAGAAATATTCCCTGCACATTTGAAATATGATGATTAGATCTGTAGCTGCACACAAAATAGCCCACATTAGGAGAAATTGATCAGAG
Source organism: Ostrea edulis (assembly GCF_947568905.1). NCBI lineage: Eukaryota > Metazoa > Mollusca > Bivalvia > Ostreida > Ostreidae > Ostrea > Ostrea edulis. The sequence goes on along the minus strand of NC_079164.1, from coordinate 82,527,932 downwards.
CAGATTTTCAGAGATGGTGCATACCTGTGCCAGGGTTTGGAAAATCCGAAACTTGGTGGCAGGGGGAAGTCTTTATCACTTCTAGCTTCCTCTCTTCGCGGAGTTCGAATAGGAGATGGAGAAAACTTGTGTTGGTCCTTATGAAGTAGGGTGTCACTAGAGGCCCTGGGAAATGGTTTCTTTAGATGTGGCGACCTAGATTCAACTGATACAGGTGATGCTGGTTTTTCTTTGGAAGTGGTCAAAGGTCCGTTTGCTATCACAGATGAGTTGGTTGTCTTGGTTACAATAGTACAACTGGTAGTGGTGGTAGTAGAAGCTGTTGGGTTGGTTTCCGTCGCGGTGGTGTATGCACTGACAGCAGATGTTGTGGTAACCGTTGCTGTGGTGATGCCACTATCTGTCTGTGATGATACAGTGGATGTTATTGGTGTAGAGCATGGACTGCTGCAGGAAGTAGTGGAGGGGGCTGGACATTCTCCTGTCAATCAAATATCAACAATTGAAATACAAATAGTATTAGCATTACCAACTAAATTCATAAATAAGATCTGATGAAATAAAATACAAAATGTAATTTTTTGAAGAATTTTTCTTCTTTTGATAAAACTAATTTCCTACTAAATAAAGATTTTCCTGTACAAAACATTCTCTCTCCCTCTCTCTTAATGTAATTTTATTCTATTTCTGAAACTGAAATCACAAATATTCCAATACTTACGATTATGGTTCAATGTTGAAAATAAATCTGAACTTGCGTTGGATGCCTGAAATTAAAAACATTGATTTTTTTCAAAAATCAAACAAAAATTCACAATTTCATCCCTATATAAAAGTCATCCTTAGTAATACATTTTTAATGTTTCCATTTTCTGACTGCAATATCAGAAACACACAAAAAAATATGACATAAATGATTCATACCATCTTTTTGTGCAATAAGATCAGACTAATAATCTTGTAGCTACATGAAGTTTCACAATCAAGGGGTAAAAAATCATCCCTTCACTGTTTATCAATGAAAGACACATAATATACACAGAGAGGGAGTTGCTGACAAGATGTTTCATAAATCCTGAGCCTGCAGAATGGACTCAAGTGCTGCCCAACAGCAGCTCACAGTGTTCTGTCAGCTTAAACAGAATCTATCACCACAGAAACAGGTACTGAACAAACTCCAGACCAAAATCAAGAATTCTTTCAAGATCTCGGCTTCACCAGATCCATACACTAAGTCATAGTTTATAATACACTTACTTAGATGTGGATTTTAAAAGTTTCAATGAGACCAATCAGAAAGTCATATTGGTAATCCATTAAATCTGTTCTCTTTGTAAAAGCTAGCCTGAAGGAATCATTAAGTCATTTATCCTCAACTCTTAAAGCTATTTACAAGATTTAATTTTTGTCTAAAGTTGGGCACTTTATCCTCTTCTCAACACATACTCATACATATAAATATAGGATATAGATTGAGAGACCTCTAAATTACTAGCCTAAAGTATGTTAATCATATCAAATCTAATCCTCCGCGTCAACTTAATTTGAGACTTAGATCAAAATTTAATCACATGATAGAATATTTCGTGTCCAAAAAAACCTAGTCTTTTCCTCACACAACACATTTCATTCCCATAAATCTTTTCCACAATATTTTCTAATAATCTTATAATGACAGTGCTTGAAAGCTTCTCCGCTCTCCATGATAAATTTTAGAAACCCCGTCACATTAAGTACATCAGTTTCATCTTACTTATGTTTTCACCACACATATACAATATGACTAGTTAAAACATTCAAGTGATACACTTTGTACCAAGCAAATCAGATAAAGGAGGAGCACTGATTAAAAAGTAATCCACCTGCTGCTGGTTGACATGGCATCGTAAATTTACGATGATTGTGCATGAAAATATATCAACAACTTCTGTGTTTCTTAATTTCAGATATCCATTGACCAAATCACCACTGACAATTCATACAAAAACCTTCTATTGCATAACAAAAATAATCCATTACTGCAATTCATCAATCCTTAAAATTTTCCATTTATGACCAAACAAAATGTATTGTTCATATAGTACAAGTGTATAATGGGGAGATATGGCATTTACTGTCTAAAAACGATCAAACACTTCAAGATTAAAGAGTTACACAAAGGATTTACTTGGGAGAGGTGGTCTCATGACAAACATCGTCCCTTCACCTTCAATGCAGTCCTATCATTGTAACATGTTTGAGAAGGTGTTTAGTTTAATATTGAGTCCATAACTCTGGAGAGAAGTGCAAAGATGGTGAAAAGCCTATTTGTCTAATGAGAGCAGGATAAACATCAGATATCGAGAGCTATCATTAATTCCTGCTCAGTATTTTTTTTTTTTTCACTCAGATAATGAAGGTGGAAAAAAAGAAACGAGTGTACTCACCGAGAGAGGTAAAACACTTATTGAATTCCCCTTCAATACTTATAATTTGACTATAGCCTTCCGTTGAGATGTCGACGTCTATCAACACGTTACGATCGTTTGCTGAAGCTACTAACACTGCTGGCAACATAGCAGCAGCTTGATGACAATATCTGCCATGATTATACCCAGTATTACAAGCCAATCTGGTCAAGTCATTATTAATACACTACAAACATTCAGTAATTCCCTCCATGCATGTAATATTGTACGTGGTATGAATAAATGCACAAATTTACATAAATCCTTGGTGATAGATCATCAGCCACTGCTCGGCAGATCAATATCTCTACAAAACCAGGGATGCAGAAGAGCAAGGCTCTATCATCCGTACCTTATACAGAAAGTCTGACAATTAAATGGGTCTCTTATGTTCTCCTTCTCTGCTACCCCTTTTTTTTTAATAACAGATGAAAAGCTCGCATTGATTTCTCCAATAATTGTCAGACTGTTTTGTTCTTCTACTATTGATTCATTTTTTCCACTTTTTTAACAGTTCAAACAAATGCATTTTTCACACTCTCCTGCATAAAGCTAAAACCCAGATCGACATCAGAACATAAAATAGCAAGCCACAGAGTTCTCCCTGCTACCTTAATCACAAGGGACTTAGAAATAGCATAAAAAAGGCTAAGATGATTTACGTGACGGTGTTTGAGGAATTTGAAATGAAAGACTAGCTCCCTTCACTTCATGCATATCTTGAGAATAAAAAGATCTCAATACAGTTTGTGCCACGATATACTTCAATTTGGGCAAATCATTAATTGAAATTGCCTGCTGCACTCACAAGATATCTTCAGTCTTCATTTTTCTTTTTAAGTCCTCTAGAAATGTAACCTGATTGGGGGGGAAAAATCAATTCTCAATTCTTCACACACTAAATAGAAATTTGTCGTAATCATGCCTGCGATGTTTGACATTCAATAGGCTCTCCAATCAAGTTTTCCCTCCACTACAGAGAATATATAGTACTCACCATTCACGTACATTGGTGAGCAGAAGGCACTTAATGCGTAATCCATGTATCACTTGTTCACCACAATATAACAATGATGCACACAATCAATACAAATTATTTCTCCTGCACTTTCCAAGAAGGGGTGTCATTTTATGTAACTAATGACAGCTGTGTCACCATGTCAATAATTCACCATGATATGTATTCTATTTTAGTCAATTTTTCGTAGTAATAAACTACATGTATATGTGAACAGCTGTCCTACATCAGAAGCTATCAACACAAATAAAACAGGCCACACTGTGCTAGTATTTCTAAATACTTTTAACTTCAAACGAAAACGACTCTAATCCAATATTTAAGAGGGCTTAAATATTTTAAAGAGAGAGGTCCACACAATGCAGCATTGAATAACATTTCATGTTCACTACAAAAAATGTCACACATATAAAAAGTCTGTAGCAGGGAGATCTTAATTAAATCCTTTATAGCATGTAAAGCCGAGTGAAAACACCGTCATGGATCATTAATTCTTGTGAAAATTCCGTCTTTGAAAAGAACTATGATCCATATGGATAAACCTTTCTTCAAAAAAGAAAAAAAATCTGAGACTTTGAAAACAATTTCATAATATTTAAAATCCATAAAAATATTTTTCCAATTTGTCACTCATGACTTTTTTTATCACACCAAGCACACCCGACTTCCACAGAACATCAGATGAGTGTTGATTAAGTGTCAATGGTTCAATATCAACAAATACAATATACTCCTTAAATAACCCTGACAGGAATACATTTAAAGCTGAACCATTTGAGGGTAGTTCGAAAATCGCCCAATGTTTACTCACATCTAAACTGACACCATTCTCCCTTTGCCAATCTAGCACTTAAAACACACTAAAAGGTTCTGTGCAAGCAATGACTGGGTCAAACACTATATCATATATATATTTACAGCACTCCAAAATCTGCCCCATTAGACACACATCATGAACAGAACTGGTATAATAGTATGGTTTCTTTTTAATACAAAAGTTTCCATTTAGGTATCAATGAGAGCATGCATTTGAAAACAGAAGCATCTCTAACACACTTTCAGCAGACAGAGAAGATCCTAATCAACTCTGTGCTATTCAAAGTGTTGCACATGGAATATTTCCCAACAGCAAATTAAATTCTTTTTTCCATACCTACTCCCAACAACTTTAATGGTCATCACATAACAAATTTTAGATTTTTTCCCCACAAAAAACAGAATCCAGTCAGCACTAAAAGAGTGTTCTTGTATCCTGACGGACCGTGAGAGGGAGGTGAACAAGTTAGATCATTTAACCCATCAAACCAGCTTAAAAAAGTAGCAGTAATTCTAATGCCTCATATACCGTGCTGACAAATAAACGGCCGCTAGGGAAATAAGACACTGCCAGGCAAATCAAATTTGCTTTTATTCTACTTTCACACCATCTATGGAACATTCAGACTAATGCAATGCTTTATGTTTTCCGACAGAATGAAAAATGAATTTCAATTACCGTAACACAATTATTTTGACAATTACAAGTGATCCCGAGAGGGTTATTTTCCTCCAGAAAATTCATTTGTTGGTGCATAGTGATGGTTTGGAGTTTTTCTGACTTCAGCTACAAAAGAGGCCATTAACTGAGCTGGGATTCTCTAGAGGGTATTAAAAAAGAAAACAAGAGACCCAAATAGACCATGAATCGTGCATCTGATAAAAACTAATTCCTATAATACCCATATTGAACAGAGTGAGAAAGTATTAGAGGATTATGGTGTCGTAGGGATAAATAATTCACCTCCATTGCAGATTTACAGTTTGCCGTACCAATAGACACTAACACTCAGGCACTGAAACTGTGGTTTGTTACTGGGAAACTAAAAGTATATTTCTCATGGGAATTTTATCTACACCATTCTTGTGCACTTTTGTCCAATAAATTCATCTCTTTGATTTGGTGTTAGGAAGACACTCAAGGAACAAGAAATCAACTTTGTCTAAACTAGGAAATCAAATATGAAATGACCTCTTCAGGGCATCAGTCTGGCAATATTACCGGGTATGTGGAGTCATAAAAACAAACCATCTTTTGATTCCGAATGCAGCAAATTACATGGCACTCATAATGCCAAATCTACTACAGAATATCCTACAGCAATACCTCCAACTGTAAAGAGAGATGTCACCATGCAGGAAATGGAAAGATATCCCAGTGAAACTCAAGTACTAATAGAAAGACATTTCCTAGTACACCTGGAGTACCAAGAGTGATATATCCCTCCATGGCTGTAGTGTAAATACAGGTAGTGGCAAAACTTTACATTCTTGTGCACTCTCTGCTGTAATTTTTGTATAGTCTTTTAACAAATCTATCAATCACTCTTTATGGACCTTCAAACATTGTTAACAAATTCTAAAGTTGCAAAGTCACATTCATTTTTCAAGCTTTACTTCACTCCCCCCCCCCCCCCCCCCCCCCCTCACCCTGTGTTACATACACACGCTGTATGTCTATAAGGGGTAAAGGGGGCAGTGTGGGAAGGAGAGAGGATAGAAGAGGTCTTAAAGAAAAATTGGGCTCTCCTTTGCAAAGAAATTTCCAAATCTATTTTGTCTTTCAATACTTTTTGACAGAATAATGACTTCTGCAGTGGGGTCCCTGTGAACATAATGATACCTTCTGTGAACATCAGACCTTCCCCAGTCTAATTAAAATCAGACTTCTTAGATCCATTCTGCGTAAGAGTGAAACAATCTAAAGGGATATTGAGCAAAAATTTTACTATTTCACAAAAAGTATGGAAGTATTCCACATTCTATCAGAATTAACAAGAAATGGCCCTCACATTAGATAATTCAACATAAATTTCTATTATATCCTTTCCATAGTCTTTCTGTAAAAAAAAAAAATAAAAATTATTAGCACAAGTGTGCATTCTCGTGTCCCCATGACCAAAAAATTACATCATCAACTGGGTTGGGTTTTTTTGCATAGTCCAAAAACTGACAAATTTTATCAGCCATCAAATATTTTTGACAAGTTGAAAGCCACAAATTCCTAGATTTCATCCCATATTTAGAGATGGGGGAAAGAAATGAAAAGGAAAAAAAAGAGATGCAAGAAAAAAATTAGGATCCAATAAAAAAAAATTGAGTCTAATTTACAATAAAAAATTACATGAATTCAGTGAATTTATATTGTCCCTTGTTTGAAGTTATATCTATTTTGATCTATGCTTTTTTTAAAATGGGAAACATTTAAGAAATACTTTTCTTCTTGGGGTTCATTTTAATGCAAGATTTATTATCCAAAGTCATTATCTGAAGACCATGTGTTGCTTATGTGATCACAAACTTCGACATTTTGAACTTAAAAACTTTAGGGATATCCTTTCATGATAGGGGAGGGAATTCCATCATCTTTAATGAATGGAAATTCTGGAGTTACAATGCTAAAGCTTAATCAGTATTTCAGGTATCACCCAGAAACTATTTTTAAATGCATCATCCAAACCCATTTCTACATATAATCATTTGACCTTGACAATTTTCTTTTCCACCCTAAAACAATAGGGGTCATCTCTAATTCATGCCATGGTCACTCTTCCAAGTTTTATTTTTAAAGCTCAACTTTTCATCTGGCAAACAATTTTATGGCCTATGTGACCTGGTGATCATAACCTGATGACCATAAGACCGACAGGGATCTTCCTTAATTCATCGAGCAGACCAGAAGACCGACAGGGATCTTCCTTAATTCATCGAGCAGACCATAAACCGACAGGGATCTTCCTTAATTCATCGAGCTGACCACAATACCGACAGGGATCTTCCTTAATTCATCGAGCTGACCACAAGACCAACAGGGATCTTCCTCAATTCATCAAGCTGACCACAAACCAACAGGGATCTAAACCAACAGGGATCTTCCTTAATTCATCGAGCGGACCATAAACCGACAGGGATCTTCCTTAATTCATCGAGCTGACCACAAGACCAACAGGGATCTTGCTTAAATCATCGAGCTGACCACACAACCTACAGGGATCTTCCTTAATTCATCGAGATTCATGACTGAGATGTTTCATTGCTAAAACTCAAAATGGTACTTAAAGTGCCCCGGAAATCATGAGTGCAAAAATGGTAAATTGGTTCAGAAATACCTTCGGAAATATAAGAATAATAAAAAAAATTATGATCGTGCGTGCATTCAATACCGAGATATTTTCTGCCAAAGTTAGCTATTTTTGCACCTACCAGAAATCAATGGACTTCCGCTTTTACTATATTTAGCCATAATGACATGTGATGTCACATCAGTTTCAAATTATGGCAAATGCGAGCGATACCTCTGCTTTTTGGATGAAATTGACCTTAACCCAACGAGGACGTACAGGACATCGTTCCTTACCAATTTGAGCCAGTTGCAACGGATTCTGATTATTCCGATGAGTTAAATGGGGATAAAGCTGTTAACTCATTGCACTTGCATATTCATGAGGCTGTACAACATGTCCTACATTATTTCACTGGTTTTAACCAGAATTATTTGATTTCTAATGCACAAGTTTAGTCACAGTCATGTGTCCAGGCAGTTACAGTTACGACTTTCCAAGGTAAGATCATCAGTGGTCTCATCTGTGTATTTTGTTACTACAGTACTGTGCCAAAAGTTTAAGTGAAATAAAAATATCAAATATTTTTATATGAAGCCTTATGAATTTTCAAAAAAGGAAATTTATTCTATATATTTACATTCTACTTTCATTTCTGTCGGAATTCCCTGTCGTGAAAATACATGTACTATATTCATCAAGATTCATACATGCATTATTCATAATAGCAACGCATTCATGAGGAAATGGTTATCCATACAATTTGCAAAGATATCGAAGGCAAAAGCATTGGAAATGTAAATATTTACACGTTAATCACTTGGTTGGTTAAGTTATCATCATCAATATCAATGGCTAGCACACAAAAAGTCAATTCACAGATTTTTATCATCATTTCCTGACCCTGAACAGCAACAAATTCCTTAACAAAAATGACAAGTTTCCTTTAACTTTAATTTTGATATCAAATCAAAATCTTAACAGCACTTCCACTTAAAAGAAACCTAACTCAGGTAAACAAAAGCAAAGCTACACTATATTCAGCTTTTCTCTAGACACTTAAATATGACAGAATACAGTGACAGTCAGTGAGGAAGAAGATAAATAGATACAGAGCGGCTTCCATTTAAAGTTGTTGGAAATATAAAATATGTTCAAAATACTATTTTGATAAAAAGAAAACAAAAACTTTTGTTAATCTGTGAGTAATGCCCTTGTTACAGTACCTATGAGCAACAAAATAACATGATATATAATAAACATTTCTTACATTAGTTCCCTGAATACTAATCAAAGTACTTTATTTGTGGTTTAACTAAATTCAGATGATTAAACTGCATGTGAGAAACTTAACATATACATTTACATCTGTAGTGATAGGCCCACAGCCACCTACAAACAAATTCTTTTCATGCTCTACTGTGTATGAGAGCTCTCCAGAGGGAAACAACTGGGGTGCATATTGATACTAGCTGTATTGTTAATACAAAATATGGGGAAAGCTACAGAATCTAAGGTACAATTTTGTTCATTTCTCTTCCTTCTTATGCAAAGCTGCACTTTTAAAGGGGGAGAATGGGAGAAGAATTTTGTGGGGAGAATCGGGGTGAAAAAAATTCATATTGATGATAATCAATGAAATTTGAAGATTATCAAAATATGTCATTTACAACAACCAAACATTTCGTACACTCAAGACATGATCAACTTGCAGACCACATTTCCTTTACAGCCCAACCAAAAGTGTGTTCATGTACCTTCACCTTCACCACCTAGTGCATTGCATTAGAATCTTGGTGTACTGAGTATTTTCCTCCAAATTATCATTAACTGTTAAGTTCTATTACCGTGATTACTGCTAGTCAGAAACTGTAAATGGGTTGATATTGCACAGATCCTTGTTTCTATAGCTTAAATCCCACTCTTACTCCTTAATAAAGCCATGGTAAACTAGCTCTACTTCATTGTCAACAATGCATTCTGTCTATCAACAAAAAAACCTTTCTGCTTTCTATGATACCATATGAAACAGCTACACAGCAGTCATTGAATGAACACCAGTGTTTGCCAGATTGTCTTCTTCAATAGAAGATGACACAGCTAATCTGACAACAGATCCAGAAAATAAAGACTCAGTGTTCTAGCTTGCTACAGAGTGGAAGTCTAAATCAAAAGCCTTCTGTAAGACTGCAGACTTGGGTGAAGCCTGCAAAGCAACCCACCTGGGATAAGTGTACATGACTCTGTCACATAACGGTGTGTACAACAATATAGACAGAAAACCTGTGAACCTGTGCCATACATTACTCACATTTCTTTAAAATGACCATAATTTAATGACAGATCAGTCTCTTATAATCACATTCATGTGCAACAACCTTCATGAAAATCCAATATTGAATTAGTTGACATGAAAGTTGTTCTAAAACTGCTGCACAAAGCAGCAAACCTGAGCACTCTTGAGAATACACACACACAGGCTTTCACAATGGAAAACAGCTATTACATTTGTAGTGGACCTCGACAAAGCCGAAGTCTCCTACAGCGTAGTGTGTGTAAAGTAGAGAATGTGTATGTAGCTCAAGAGGTCCTTCAAACGAGAAAGCACAAACCTAGGGCTCTCCAAAATGACATCAGTCATGATTCACTCACCTTCTCTTCGTAATCCACAACACAATAGCAATAACAAATAGTCGCTGGATATCCGCGGCAGTGTCGTGTTAACAAAAGACATAAGCCTCCAGAAGAGTCGGATTAGCATAGCACACTATTGATTTCAATTTTGACAAACATAACATTGACACCCATTAGACATGCCAATATGACCATAAAGAACAACTGCAATCACTAAACACTTTACACATACTTACCCGTTCATCTCCACTTTCACTGTCACACTGCAAACAACAAACGACAGCATATTAATATTCATGTGCATGCGAAGGAAGATTGCATTATGGGTAGAGTCACTAATGAGGTTTGTGTGTCAGTAAATTGCATACGATTTTCTGTTGCTTTCTCTTTGTCACGAATCGCTAAAATTTGTCAGAAGGCTTGTCAATATCTCTAAGCTTCAAATTGAGATTTCAAAAAACTGCACATAATTTAAATGCAAAATAAAATCGATGACCCTGAATGACTGTCAAATTTGCGTTGATGAATCGAGAATCCAGAGATTTATGGTTCGGCTTATTATAGGGTTAAATTTCAAGTAGTGTGTGTCTTCTTTTTTATCAATACAAAGAAACCTCTATGCATTATAAGGATTTTGAGACTGTATAGGTTTACATCTTCAAGCTGATAATACAAAAACAGACTTATGAGACCTTCGAGGTGACAGATGCAGCATATAAATGTTTGCTGCATGTTTTCGCCTTGAACAAAAGGTTAATCTTTTTTAAAGATATTGCTTTTTCTAAGATCAGAAGACACCTCCAATTACATTATGATAATTAGTTTTTTTTCTAATTATTTTCTGAAATGGATAAGGTAGTCATTAGGAATTCATTTTCGGTGATTTGCAGTAATCAGTGGTGCAGTTAAACAGTCATATGGTAATTGGTTAGAAGTGACTTTGAACCCCAAACTGACCATTCAAGGTGTATCACTCTAAAAAACGATTTTATATGCTCTGTCTTAATTAATCTCAATTTTTCTTCAATAGATACCATTAAAATTGCTTTGTGAGGTGGCTTTGAATGACACAAAAGTTATCTTACCAAATATCCTCTCCCAGAACTTGAATGGGTGCTCACCTAAAATACAATGTATGTTACATTACATAATCTGTAAATAGACATAGTGACAGACAAGAACTAGCATTACACAGAGAGAAATCTGCTATTGCTACTGTAAACCTGGACATTTTTCTGTCCACCTATTTTTGCAAAACAGGGTCAAAATCTTTCTGTGTACTGTAATAAAAAATTTATGACAAACCTGCACTTCATGCAAAACTCATTTTAGGTGAATTCAACAGTCCAGGAGCCAGTTGTACAAAGATTAGTTTTTAATTAACATATACCTTGCCATTAACTCCTCTCAATATGTAGTAATGACTAGACTTTTAACTGTCAGTTAAACTTAACTAACATTTGTACAACTGGGTCCTGTAAAATTGCTTAAAATTTACACACAGTAAAACTAAGCAGATTCTCTGCACCATTAACATATTCATCTACATGTTCACATATCAAAATAAATTCCAAAAACTATCACAGTGAAGGCACACTGAGTTTCAACTGTGATATAGAGGGAAGTTTCTATTTTATTTATTTATCCCACCTCTGGTATGTCCAGAGGTTCGTGTATTTCATATTGCCTGTGATGTTTAAGAAACATTTCATGTACGAATTAATGATTATTTCGTCATGTCAGCCAGAGATGAACAGTTTCAGCCTCATGATTTGTGATTTTGCAGAACCATAGTGTAAGTACATGCAAGTTTAACTTGTGCAATTGTTTAAACTGCAGTGCTAGTATGCGTAAGAATGCATATTGATATTTCGCATATTTTCTTTGTATAGTTGTCAAATTGTTGACAAGACCAATTCTCCGTGTGGTGTGCGGATTTGTGTATTGCAATGCTTGCAATTGATATGCATAATATTAGACAACATTTTTGTCAATACAATATGATCTTTATTGCCTTAGTTATATTTGATTGAAGTAAATACCATTTTATGTGATGTAAAGTTTGCAATGTCATAATGCACGTGGTTGCTGATGGATCAAAAAAAGTATGGAAAGCAGTTACAATCATTATTGCATACAATTTTGGAAAACTATGGAGTCACATAATTGTCATTTTTAATATTTTTCATTATCTAGTCATTGATTATGTTTAGGATGCGTTTCTTTGATTCATCTTAAGTTTATTGTGCTGTTTTTGTGTATTGTAGCTTTTTACTAATAAATGATGGAAAGACTGTTCCTTGAATAAGTTCCACAACATTGCTTATAGGAGTTATGAGATCAATCACTGTTCGTTATCTTCACCTTTCATTTTGGTGCCTGTTAGTTTCAATTAATTTAGTCTGTTCAAATGATGGCAGCATCTGATCTAAACTGGATTCATTGACCACCACCACAAAAAAAAAAAAATAAACCTGGTATGTAATAATTAATGAAAATTTTGTTCTAGTATTCTTTCTATTATAGCACGCTTCTAAGGTTTCAATCTTTTCTACACTTGATATGTAAACATACATCCATGTTCAGATTCAAAATATATCTATCATTTGAAAATCTCCACCTTTACTTTGGTTACAGTCAGACTTCATGCATAAATTTTAGAAATTTAATTTATAACCAAACATTTGCATAGTTTGGTCCCCCATCATATCCTGATAACCTTTGGTATGAGACCACAATATCTGAAAGGTCTTTTTTTGGTGCTATATGGTTCAAGTACTCTGAGTTTTTATCTAAAAACCAAATTGCTGTCTTGGTACCTCTAAAGTAGTTGGCCATAAATGAGTTCACAAAATGGAAACGTCATTTGAATAACCATGTCCACTTGAAATTCCATCTTGAAACATGATCATATCCATTTCAATTTTATCAGAATAAAGTTTTTCGATTTTTGCAACTGTTTTGTTTATTTCTGAAAAATATCTCTTTGATAAACAAATCTGTCATCTGCATAAAAATATTGGCTTCTCACAGAAAAGAGTTGACTACTGAGCAGAGCGAAATAATTACATCACTCTTAAACAACAGTTAATTCAAACTACAAAATTCAGGAGTTAATAAATATAAATGGTAGAACTATTCAGAATTATTTTTAAAAGAGTGTGTAAGAGAGGAAGCCTAGGGAGCAAACAGCGAATTGGAAGTGAGAAACAGACAAAACCAATGGGATGATAGACTATTCAGATGAGTTAAAGGAAACAGAAGACAGATATTGAAAGACTTTGACAAATAGATTCAACAATAAAACAGGATATAATGTCCGAAAGAACCCATAGAAGACTTCGTTCAGATGGCTATCAACACATCTTCGCTAGTCAAGAGTTTTCAGTCCACGCCATGTGGACCGAAAACCCTTGGCTAGCGAAGATGCTATAAATAATGTGTAGTTTCTAAGTGTATAACTATATCTTGTGTTCATTGAGAGCGTAGGACAAGGTTTTGTCACAAAAATTAACATGGACTTTTTGGAAATTGGTCCAGAGTCATTTTCAGGGTTAATTTGGGTTAGGGTTAAAATCATGTTGAGAAACAATAACAAAGTTTATGATTGGAGGAGGCCATACATAGGACCTGAATGTCTAGGAGAGTTTGGAGTACTGGGTGTCCATATGTTTTGGGAGTGCATTTCGTATCATGAAATAGAGGCCTTTGTCACCAGTTGATGGCAACATAAACAATGATAAATATATTTACTATAGTAAATCCTTGATGAAAATCGAAGGCCAGAAGTAGTGCAGCACTTCCCAAACTGACCCTGGATCTTCCAGGAGGATAATGCTCCTAATTGTTAATGGGGAGTTGACAATGCAATAAACACATTACTGTGGCCTGCCCAAAGTCCAGAACTCAACATCATAATGTCATGTAAATACAAAGTGTATTCTGTGAAAATATTTCAAATCCATAATTCGTTAAAAATCTTTATTTCTATAACAAAATCCTATCAATTGCAATATATCTAAAATCATGTCAATGTCTATTTAATCTGTTCATTGGGAAATTTTGACAACATTTGGGGAATTTTAAAAGATTTTAACAAGGGGAAACAGCCTACGTTCAGTACTAATTCTTGAATATGAAAAACACTGGCCAGAAAAGCCTACAAAATTCACATACATCATGTTTCTGAAATTAAAAACGCTGCGCATTTGAAGCATGTTATACAGGGGAAATGGACTGCTTTGAAACTTCGCTACATACGGGGTCTGTATGCCAGTAATCCTTAGAGAATTCGGAATGATGCATGTGCCAGAGGCCAAATAACAATATACTACACAAGGAGGTAAGTGTTTCATTTTGATATTAAAAAATCATTCTTGTTGAGAGAACAGTTTGTTTACATCATGCAATGCCATCACCATTCTGCTAACTCATTCATGGCCAACTACTGTAGACTGTCCAATATTCCTAAGACGAAACTTGGCTAAAAATCTATTTCACAGACATTAAATTATCATTAGTTCACTGTTTACAAACAATAATGTTTTTTGCGACATTGCCCACTGATTTTCAATATTTTTGGGGGGATTTCAGGGCAGATCAGCTCAAAATCCAGGAGACAAATTTGTTTATTTGTATAATTTACAAGGTTTTTTTCTTTTCTCTTTATTCAGATGTACTACAACCAGTTTCTGACAGCATGTTTCATTCTGGTGATTTTCTACTGGCACTGTACACCAAGTAATTCTTGATAAATATTACTTAAATTAACCAACAAAATTTACACCATGCAGTTTGTAGATCTACCCTTTTTCATATTCAGTGGACCTTCCAATTTTTGGGTGCACTCTGTCCACTGTCAGTGGACAAACTCAGTTTACAATTTAGCAAGACAACAGAATATACAGTTGATATATATATAAACCATGCATTAGAAAGAAATGTACAAATTTCCACACAATTCTACAAATATAACCAGAACTTACATCACTCAGTCCCCCATCACGAGATCCGGACCTTTGGTCGGAGAATTCTTCCGTCCTGTCGCTATAGGGACTGCGTGCAGAGGAGTTGTCACTGAATTGGTGGTTTAAGGCTGGCGACAAAGGTCTGCAAGGCTGCAGATAAAAAAAATACTACATTCAGTCTCTTTTTATTCCTTCACATTACTGCAGAATAAAATGTATTGGTACGAGTTCGATCAAAATGTATGTCTAGCAACTTGAAATGCAATACACATAATGAATGCTTGCATTTGACACATTATGTAGTGGCCAATGTTTCCTTTGGTAGTATATGACTGTTCCCTCCCCAAGCACTTTATACCATTAGAAGTGAACTTCAAGGATTTAAGGATGAGACCTAAAACTGGAGTCCATTGTTACAGTAGACATTGGCATAATAAAAAGGCCCTTCCTGCATTGGCCTCTCTCTTACATCTCCTTTCAAGGCACTTCTACTCAAGACATATAAATTGTGAGTGAAATACTCTTGCTGGGACATTGAACAATTAATCACCTAATTCTGCAGCATACCATAAGTACTCCTTTGGACTTTCTACTTTAATGTCACTAATGTTGAATACAAGGGTAATGCACTTAATTTATCTAAGGCACCCCCCCCCCTCCCCCAAATAATGCAAGATTCTATATTAAGTTAATAGAAGAAATAGATTTCTATAGTAGAAATAGATTTCCATGTAAAAAATAAATAAATAAATCTGCCAGATTTCCATGATATTATAAGATTTTAGTGTGTGTAGAGCAACATTAATCACAGCTAAATACATCTTTGATGCAAATCAGGAAATTCACCCCTAATAAATAGTCTAAATATAAATTTCACCAGGTGACAGTAAACATACATATATGAGGAATCCATTTTAAAGAAGTCAGAAGTTCTTTGGTATGATGATGGATGAGATATCGTCCACATTTACAATCTAACAGTATCTACAGTCTCCTCTCAAGTGTCTGGCACATTCATAGAAGTTGACACCATTTAAACTAGAGGATTTCTATGGCCTTATAGAAAGCCATTAAGTGAACCCAGAGTTACAAATAAGTACTCCATTTGTGGTGTAATCTACATATTAAATAAAATGTTTATTATCTCATTTAGGAGCAATAAACATGAACATATGGCCATTACTGCTGACAGGTTAGAAACAATACATCTTATGATAACGTAAAACATTTAAAAACTCTAGTCCACAAGGACAATCATTAGTTTTTCACTCCCTTATGCTCTCTACATTTCAAACGCCACTTAATTTTGACATATGACATCAAATCCTGCTACATGTCTAAATTTTACAGATCTTATAAACAGAAATGCTTTCTTTTGCCAACTTGACAAGACACTGTGCCTTTTTAAAAAAAAAAAAAAAAAAAAAAGATAAACATGATGTTACTCAGAACCTTGAAGAGGTTTTGTGGTGTGCTAGGTTTCCTGTTCACAGGCTATACAACGTGTCACGGAGACAGAGCTATACTACATACAAAAGGATTTTCTTATCAATCTGTCACATGCCTCAAAACAGAGGCCGAGACCCAGCTGTGTATTAGTTTATCTTTCCCTCAAAAATCTATGATTAAGAAAAGAATTGATATAAACTTTTTATTACTGCTGTGTTAAGGGGCTCACTTGAACATATCCCGGGATAATGTCCGGTGCTAGGAAATGCTGGAGCGTGGCTGTGCCTAAGTAATTCCTATTGATTATTATCTCACATCAGGGATAAAAAAGACTGGATATTGTGCTATGTAAGCCCAGTGTTTCTCTGTGATGAGCAGCCTTACCCTCTTTAAGATAAAAAGTGCAATGTTTCTAGCTACTCTAGTATTTTGAAGCGCAAGTTTTTGACAGAGACTCACCAAAATTAAACATCAGATCCTTCTAGACAAGTGTTATTAACCATGTTAAGAACCACCTTCAATCAGCCAAAAAGCCCAAAGGACGGGAATGGCTTAACATAATCCTTTCAAAATGACAAATACCCTTTTTTGGCATAAGATTATATGTACGATGGAGAAATGTTATGAATTTTAAATTAATCAACTGATGAGGCTTTTTCAATAATGTCAGTTTTATAAAATCTGCATTGCTTGAAATCTAAGATGTAGACATTTTTTGGATTATGAGAGCAGCAATATTTCCTATGCTATAGTGAAGGATTTTGGGACAATCCTCTGCACTAGAGATGAAAGCTTGTTTATTGAGGCTCCTTTCTTTTGCTCTTAAATTTTTGTTTGAGCCATGCATGAAATTATTCTTTTAAGGTGCAAAAACATCTGTTAGATCAAGGGTTCTTCCATTAATGACACCACATTTACAGTCTTCTGTAACCTCAATAGATTATAAAGAGTGAATTGCAGAAAGTAAAGCTCTAAAATTAGCCTTGAAATGCATAAATCAAAATCACTATATCAATGCTACATCATAGCTCAGTAATCTACACAATACCTATATTTTCAGGCAAATACCACTGAAAGCCTATAGTTTCACCAAGGTTCAATAATGAACCTCGCTAACAAGCATCTAAAATGCTGCCGACTATCATTACTTGGTCCTCAAAGAAACATGGTAATATTCAGTCAATTAGACCCTTAAAGGACACATCGCATGTTTTTAAACTTTTTAAGTTTTTCAGCAAAATTAATTCATTTCATGCCTAAAACTACTTTACATGTGTTTTAGATGAAACAGTTTGCGTAGTTTTCGAGTTTGAAAGCGATGAAATTCAAATCTTGCGATATGCATATTTTCTTCGATATTTTACGCGCCATTATCTGTGACGTCATATGCGACCTCGAGCGAGAATATTTGAAAACAGTTGATAGCCATTTCATAAACAGATTAGATTTAATTGACAAACAAACAATTATCACATTAACAGCTTGTAAATAACACTGCATTAGGGTGTTTTGTGCCGTTTAAGGGTGTACTTGCTGTCAGTAGAGAGGATTTGGACTGTGTTTTTTCCAATTTTTGAAGGAAGGTATGAGGGACAAGACGTGAATATTTTTTGTCGGCACAACGACTTTGCCGTAAAACCCCCCAGTAGAATTTGTCCCTGTACTTTTTCAAACAAGCACTTGGACAAAGACGTAGATAAACTGCGAGAAAATGGTTCTATCGAAGCTACACACTGTTACATATTGGCCTACGGCATATGCTTTCCGTTCTGCTCTCGAATCCAATACACACTCGCACCAACTGACCTTCACCTTGTAACAACATATAGGCAGAACTTTGCTAGCAGTGTCTACCAACTGGTAGTTTTAAAAAAGAAATTTTAAGATAAAAGATATTTGAACTTTCAATTATAAATAATAAAATATAATATTTCCCGATTTTGAATTGAATTATAATGCTTTCATTTTTTTAAGGAACGCATACGTGTAAAACAACAACAGCACGCCGCGCTCCCACTTCCTAAGTAACAACGTGTTGATAACAAAAAAATAATGATTAGGCCTAATAAGATTGTTTTGATAAAATAATTTAAAAGTATTGTGATTTTCACAATAAGTTTGATCATTATGATTATTTTCGAAATGCACCCGTGACAGTAGGCCTAGTTGTCATAATCGTATCATAATTTATAGCCTATCTAACTTCTCCAAAAATAAATTTAATAATAATTGCACTGTTTATTTAAGAAAAGCAACAACGCTAATTACAGTTGTTTACAGAAATGGCATTACCAAATTGTGTTTAGACAGTGATCCCAGGTAAACATTATTTACTCGCAAATTTATGCAGATTTCATACTCGCTTTTCTCGCTACATTTGGGTCGCTATTTGTATACACTGGTGGCTAAAAGATATAAGACTCGGGGAATTTGTCGACATCGAAATAAATGTTATCCGTGGTAAATAAATTAGGCCCCTAAAACCCGAGTTTTTAAAAAATATCTAACACTACTTTTACAACAAGTTGATCGACGAAGGTCGCATATGACGTCACTGTACCACGTGACTACCTATCTAATTAACTAGGCTTTTTGAAATCGGGGCTTAGATTTAAGTCCGTATTGTGGCTAATTATCGCAATACTTCAGCGAACGAACTATTACAATTAATTTCTATAAGCATAAGGAAGACAAAATGCATATAATTCTGTATACTTTGAAAACACGAGATGTGTCCTTTAAACTGCTTGAAAATAAAAACTAATGCACTTGCCAATCAATAATTTGCTTTTTGACAAAGTGTTATCAACTAAATGGATGAGTGGTCAAGGGTAAATACCCCTTGACACATACATTAGGGCTCCCACTATACAAATCCTACCTGCTGAAGTGAAAGGCGAAGCGTAAAATATCCAGCGACAGAGAAATTTCCCTTGTGCTATCAAATGTTCATCACCCTCTTAAGAAAATAAAAAGCAGAAATGTCGCCTTCCTTGCTCCATGCTGAGAATCGATATGAGGCCGAAGGTTTGTAACAGATATTAATTCTCTCAAAATGTATTGATCCCCATACGGTACACCATACATGGCAATAATATCCGCCTCAACGGATCAGCTCTTCAAGCAAGTAATCAAATTTACTTTAAATTTCTGCAGAGACTAGACAATGAACAAATAGGAAAAGGATAGCTGAATTGCTTCCAGTGGAAAATACCCACCAGACACAGATTTATAGGCTGGTCGACCATTATCTCTTATTGGTCCTTGTCCTGGTGAGAATACTAGCCTGCAGTTGAAAGCTAAACTTTTCATATCAGACTCATAATGTTTGTCCCTTATTTTTTTTTCTCCCAGCCCCACAGGGAAGTTGTCCCTAACAATTCTCAAATTCCACCCATTTATTAAGACAAATAAAACCTTATATCATATTTAGCATGAAAAAAAAAATTTCGATTGGAAATGATTATGAAATTAAGGCACAAAGCATCATAAAAGATAAGCATCGATTGACATAGCATTTGTCAAGTTTAATGTGCACATTTATTTCAGTAAAAGGACTCGCAGTACTCCACAGGAGCATTTAAATGAAAGTTCACCTGATTGTGAACCAAATTACATGATATAAATGGGTGTCATTAAATTTCAATTCCATTACGGGCATGCCAGCATTGATATGGTGGATACAAGAGCTGTCTACTGCATGTATTATTAGTTCTATCTGCAGTATAAAAAACTTACTTCATTATTTTACCATAGAATTTACTGATTTATGTTTTTCAGCTTGAATACACGTCACAATTGCTCAACCTAGTGCTTTAAAGATTATTCTATTTGCAAACATATATATACATTGTTTTCAAGAAATTTGAGTCAAAATTTTCTTAAAGAAAATTTGATTGAAAATTAGATTTTATCAAAAGTTTTTCAAACAAATTTACCAAATAAAGAATAAACGGGTCTTTTTGCTCATGCCAAATTTGGCCTTGATCGGAACTGTACTAGATGACCGTGTGTAAAGGAATGCTAGCTCACTTCCATTAAGTAGCTTGAATGGATTAAAGAGCCATATGGCTAAGTTATGGTCTTTATAAAAGATTTGCTTACAAGCTCTGAGTACGGTATATCAATTTTGTATATAATCTTTTCTGCATTCCAATTTGAACTCTTTTTTTTCTAAAAAGAAATTGTTTTACTACTAGTATGAGGGAAAATCCAATGGATGTCTGCACATAACTACAGAAACCTATTCATAAATTACAAGTGTATATTTGCTCATAAAGGTCATAATCCAAAACATACAGGACACTCTGTCTAACCCCCTACCTTTCAATTTTCAAACTTTCCACAATTACTTCTAAGTTCCAAATATCCAAGAGTTTCCAGAGGTTTTACCCCATGAACCTCTGATACTGCAGATTCCTTATTTTACGCGAGTACTTAATATCGCAAAATGACTCATACACATCAAATCACGAGTGCTCTGTTGATGAAGAGTAAATTATACATGTAATTTAGCAATATAAAAATAAAAGCGAATAATTCTTTATTTCGCAAATGATGTTTTTTGTAAAATTACGTGATAATAAATTCCTCACATATCATTACTAGGAATTGACAGTAATACACCCATTAGGGCTTCATGTAGAACCCATACCGGGCCAAATGCTGAACCTTGTACCGGTGCTCCCTCTAACACTAATCCTGGATCCATGCACCACTGGAAAAACTCACAGTTTATATGGAGTACATGACTTCACCTCAGGACATCCCGAGATAATCTGCGAAGCTTATTCCTTGAAAATCCTCTGTTAATAAATTGTGCTAATTTGGATAGAATATGTATTTCTATGACACTGATGAAGACACTACTCCCATGCAAATGACAGTGACATTTCTCTCATTGTTCTAATTGTTTAATCAATGATGATATAATAAGTAATCAGGGACCAATTGCATCCCGACAATTGGAACTCCCATAAATAAGGTGAAAATGGATTAGTTTGCCATAAAAGAGGTTTAACATTTCTGACAATTGATTTATCCTGAACATATCACCAACACAAATCATCATTATACACAGGCCAGCACTGAATCCACACAGCACACAACCACCTAAGAGATAGTCAGTTTTTATGGCTTCTGATAGATTTCTCGGTCTTCTGATGAAGCTGATTCCCATTCAACATGTCATTGAAAGCCGCTTGAGGAAGTTATTTCCCTACAGATTTTCCATCTTAATCATCAAAGGCAAAATGAAGAGTTTATGTTGTCATTCTTACATGTTTTGTTTATTTGACTATTTGTTTGTTTTTGGCAGCCATCTTGAAAAGTAATAATGGAAAAGAGGATAGGATTTCAGGAGCATGTGTTAACTATTGAACAAAAAAAAGAGGTTTTGATGTTCTGTTAAACTTATCACATGGAGCACATTTATCTTCAAAGAGAACATGACGTTTCCCGGTTTGCTTTTACTATATAAACTACAAATTCATAGCGGGTGCATAATAAGATACAATTTCTGAAAAAGAACTCGATATGTTGAAACGACATGAAGGCCACAATCTGATAGCCAAGTAAAAGGGTTTAAATACAGCCTGTTAATTGAAACAAAGCTTTAATGACAAGTCTGAGCGAAATTCAAACATCATCTGTAGGTTATCAGTTCAATATCTGGAATAATACTATCTGGAAAACACTTTGAAATTTTCAAAGTCCAAAAATCAGCTAAACATTATAAGGATAGAAAAAAAGTCGAATCAAAAGAGTCAAAGACCAAGGGTCATAACTCTGTTATAAGTAGGTCAATCACAGTGTAACAATAATTATTTTAAACTACACACCAAAAATCAGCTCATTATCTGCAACCATAATGGAAAAAGTAAGAAAAATTGTTAACTGAATTTTTTTCAAAGTATATATATATATATAGGGCTACACAAATAGGTCTATCGGAAGGACACTCAACTTGATCTGGACACTATCCATACACCACTACTACTCACTGATTATCAGCTCAATTTCTGACAAACATAATGGAAGAAAGATCACAATGCTACAACTATGACAGTAGGCCAGAAAGGGGTAACACTGTATGCCCCTCCCATTTCTGGGAAAGAACCTAAAAAATGACACAAACAAAACAAACCACACACAAGCTGCTAATAAATATTGATGATATGGTTCCTGACAATTCCAGAGAAGGTCTCTGGAGTAGCAGGGAAAAGAGTCGATCTTATCAAGTGTTGCTGAAGCCATCCTCATAAGGGACAGATCTAGTCCATCACAACAATATCAGGCCTGACAGAAATGCTAACACAACTACTGCAATGAGGAGAAACTGTTCCTTCTTGTTAATATGAATGCAAATTGGCATTATCTACAAAATTGTGGTAAATGACTTAATAGCAAGAACATCTAGAATATTCAAATTTGTTTTCAATGTCAAACATTCACAAGAAACATATGTACTGGTATTCAATCTTCAAACTACATATTGCTCTTAAATTTTATGCACATACATCTGTATACTAAATCATGAAGTTTTACATTCAAATTATTATAACCTCCATGACAAGAAAATGTTTCTTTCATCTGATACTGCATTCATGATGTGATTTCATCTGATACTGCATTCATGATGTGATGATTGAAGAAATCTTTATGAAAATTTATTTTACCAACAATAAATTTTCTATTATTAAAATTCCAATAAAAAAATCAAAATCTTCCAGATAGTGATCTATATATACTCAAAATGAAACAGATTCTTTGGATTATACAAGTACCCTATGATTTCATCTTCATATATATCAACGTAATTCATTAATTAAGATTTAATAAATTTAGTTACTTACAGGTGTGCACGGATCGTGACTCCACTTAAACTAATGAAGTTAAATTTGCAGTATTACAATCCTGATGCAAAAACTCCTCTCCTCTAATTGTGCTGTCTAACAAGCGTAACACTTTCATACGCTCAACAGAAAACACAAAACGTAATGAATCTCTTGACAAGTATCCAGCTACCAAAATATCATGTAGGTGCAATAATAAAGAGAATCCTAGCTTCACAGCAGCCACATAGGTAGAGAGAGAAATTCTTTTTGTAATTAGCAATAAACCATCACTTAATTCAACGGAAATCTGTTGACAAACACGTTTTATGTAGTACACCCCTCCCTGGTCTAAATTGGTAGTATTGGAAAAGATTACTTAGAAAGGAAGACATTTATCAGATTCAAGATGGCTTAGAATTCCTGTCCTACTCTGTCCCAGCCAAGAGATGGAAGAATTATACATCATTTCAATCTGCGAATAAGCACAAACATACCAAATCCCTGGCTAAACCTAGCACCAGGTCAATTTCCCAGTCACTACCAAGCGAAAACGCATGGTTTTTATAAATCTTGGGGATTACTAATGGGACAAGAAAATCAATGTATTGATGTCAAAGAAAAGAACAGATTGTATGTAAAACTAAAGTAGTTTAGTTTTTGTATTCATATTTGACTTCAGTTACACACCAAGTGGTTTAGATGTTACCCACCTTCAACTGGCATCGGAAATTGGTCTAAATATTTAACCACCTGAAGGTGTTAATGCAGTTTTCACTGGATATCTAAAGACAATTTTATTGATATAGCAATCAAGAAAGCTCTTAAAAGGTAACTTTAATCTGAGACTTGCATTAAATATAGAGGAATCGTCTTTTCAGCTGAGTGGAATACTATGTGACAAATCTCTCACATTTATACATTTACCCCATGCATTTTGATATAAGCTGAATTGAGTAAACATGCACACACGCAAAATTGTGCAAATGTCAGAACTGAAACAAAATTAATTACACAATTTGTTCAATATTTTAACAATATTGACCAATTGATTGTTCAATACATATGTCTACCAATTGAGTGTTCAAATATATTTCAACATTGTTGATCTGATATTAGCCTCTGATGTCAATGGAAGGAATAAGAAACAACAACAGCAAAGCCTTTGAGCACCTATTGTTGTACTCAATATAAATGGGCTTTTCATACATGTAGCAATCACAAATACTACAAGCATACTTTCTTACTACATAAAACTTACTAACAAATGTGTTGCTCAAAAGTCAAGATTCCAATCCTGAGCAAAATCAACCAAAGGCCCCACAGGCCTTATTGGTCACTTGAGTATTAGTTAAAAGTATCACTAACCCTCAGGGCTTTGACAATTGTCACTATAAAAAAAATTCTTGTTTTGTATATCTAAGTATTCAGCAGCAGTAGAAAACAAAAGGAGTAATATTCCTCTGAAAGTGTCCATATTGATGGAGACTTTACATAATGTATGCTATATTAATACTATACGACTATTTTGGAACCATGCACCCTTGAGTCAGAACCATAGGGTTGCAAAATTTACAAGTTTGGTACGTACATCATTTTCTTCTTTTCCTGAATATGCATTTAGTTTTTATAAAGTATCAGCAAAATTAAAGTCTTTCAAATAATGAAGGCAATCATTTATTTGATAGATGAGTAACAAGTGACCCAAAATTACTGACATTAAAACAAATTGTGCACTAGACAAAATGGGGGCTCGGGCTAATTTCATTGAGATGTACCATTCATTGAGATGTGCAAGACAGTCATTGGCCGAAACCATGATATGCATATTTTGTATTACGCAAACAAAGCATGTATAGCCCTACATGACAGCCTACTGTACTTGTCATTTGAATCTACTCCACTGATGAGATGTGAATACCTAGACCTACAAGTGATCTAAACTTCATGCAAAATACATCAGTGGAAAAAGTGCTTTTTGTGAGCTTTAACAATTATTGTGAACTTTCCAACACAAGGTCATAAATGGAGATATTTTGGTTTAATTTTGAACAAAATTAATATTTAAAGTTGATTGAGATTATTTTTATACCCAGATATTGTTATTGTATATGGGCCCACACCCAATTAAAATCACACTTCATATGTAATGAAAATGATAATTTCTGGGAAAGAAAGTTCAGAAACCAAATCAATACAACACCACGGAATTTAAAGCAGACCAGCTTAGCTGATATGTACACATGGCTACAGAGAACCTCATCAATTGAGTTTTCCATTGAAAAATTAATGTGTCTGAGCTTTGAATAATAAAAACCAGGAAATGTTATTATAAAGTTAACAAGTTTATTGTTTTGATTCAACACCTTGGATCATTTAACACTGGTACCTGTATTTTAAATTTGCTTATTTTCATAATATATTTCTTTAGATTAAGCATATATAGATTGCAATTTGTCCTCAGGTATAATTCTACAAAATTTCTTTTACTATTTATAAGAAATTAAATTCAACAGCATTAATTCCAAAACCACAAGTTTGCAAAAAGAATTTGCTGTACTGGTAAAACACCATAATGAAGCCATTTCAAATCATCAGAATATTTCTAACTTCATTTCTCTTCAGTTGAAAGTCAAACCACGTCTATAGCATGTAAGTATCAAGAACCATAACTCCTCCAAAATATCTACCCTAATTACTGTAATTAATCAAGAGACCACTAATTGACATTTGTAGAACTTCTGTATTCTCATTACTGAAAATATAACACTTTAAACATAATTAATCATCTAATCTACATTGACTTCCCTGGATTAACTGCCTGTAATTAAAAAGACAATGCTTTCTAGAATCAATACAGACAAGTGAATTACGAACTTGCACACCATAGATCTTCATATTAGGAGGAAATCACATTAGAGCTACCTCAGATGTTGTTCTACAATTCTGAAGTCAAACAATGTCAATGAATCAAGTTTACCGATTCTACACATAGCACTGTACTACATTTTCCTAATAAGTGTCCTTCAAAGTTATTTAACTAAAAAACCCCTTCACACATCCTGACATTAAATCGGAACGCTCGACTTTATACAATTACTATACACAGATATCTGAAACACAAGTTGTCTGTAAAACCCTCATAATCTAGTTTTTGGACAATCAATCCTTTTTCAGCCCAGTATTTTACAGAAATCAGCTGTGGATCCCAGAGATCACAGTCCCCCCCAAGAAGTATGTAGGGATGTGACATGTTGGAGGATTCTGGGAGAGAATGCCCTCCCTGAATAAGGCTGTTCAAAGCATAATGGAAGGCTCTGAGAAAAAGACTGTTTCTTTCAGCAATAAACACTCACAAAACTTACTTTTTTCTGTTTTTAGTTTACTCTGAGAACCAAATATTAGAAGGGCTGGGACTATCTACTGGAACTTTGTTGAACCATGATATATCCTATTTCATCACATGTTTACCCCTTTATCTAGTGGATATCACCCATTACATAAATTCTATTTATTACATATTTTCCTATGTTGTGTGTGACATCACATCTAGGTGTACATAAAAATTACATAGTTTGTTTACAAACATGTCAGAAAGCGAAATTCCCAACAATACTGTTCTAAGATCGATTAGGGTCCATCATCAAAAGAATGACAGCTGCACTGGGAATTCTTGGGGACAAAAGATTTTAAAAACCAGTGTTCGCAAACATTTTTAAAAATTCAAAAATTAAGTGAAAATAACATACCTGCCCACCAAATTATGCAGATAACTGGTCACAAAAAATATCCAATTAATCAAAAACTACAGCAAATTAAATGAATCCAACACAGAAATATTTCGACAATTCTTTCATATTCAACATCACAACAATCCAGATCCACCACTCAGTTTGAATTCACTCAAAATAATGCTGCCTTTCACAGCACATTTTACAGTGGAGCCACAAACACAACAATAAATGTCACAAAAGGAATCCAAAACCTTGTTATGGTAGCATTTTGGGTGGAAAAATAATTGTAAACATTTAAAACCATTCAAATTCGTCATTCAAAAAAGGTCGTGTTGTGCATGTGATCTACGACTCATACTTTATACAAAAGATTAATGTAACAATACAATTAAAGAGTCAAAATTCATGTACTCTAATTTCAACAATTTAAAAAACTCTTCTCCAACATGAATCTGTTTTTGATTGTAGTAGGCACTTTTTCTTTCTGCGTAATAACGATGACATGAAGTACAGATGTAGCAACATGGTGGTATGCGGCTTCGAAGGCCAAACAGTAAAAACGGGGCGGGGGAGGGGGTGGGGGGGGTAACATCTCCTATGGTTCGTGGTTTTAATTGATTTATATCCAACTCGTTATATATGCATTTTTTATCCCCTTGCCAAGGCTCGGGGACTATGAAAACACACAACTCATTCTCATTGGATATAAATTATAACAAACCACAAACCATGGGTGATTCTATATTAATGCATTATGCAGATTCAATTTGATACAAATGCTTATACTTTCATGAAATTTCCAAAACTGCATGGAAGGGAGTAAGCTAGAGCTTAATCACCACTTAAAAGTAGTTCTAAATAAATGGTCTATAAGCAGTATCATAATCATGGTTGACATTTTCATATCAACGATTATCAGACGGTGGAACTGATGGCAATAGCGGGCAGCAGATTCAATGTTTCAAAAGGTTGTTTTACGTAAAATATAAATTTTACACATTTTCTTTAAAACTTCCCTAAATTTCTGTTGGCTTACTGCGATATAAATCTGTAAAATAATTATAGTATCAAACAGGAAAAGCGATATCGAGATACATATCAAACCAGCCAATAATCAAGCATTGAATTCGGTCTGGATTAATACTAACATCCTTTTTTGTCAAATCATCTGAAAAATCAAGGATGCTTATTATGGCAAATATGGTATTGCATGTCACTAGCATTGTGAGGGTGCATCATGCAGTAGGAGGAGGGGCTCGTTTAAACATAGAAGCATCTGATCTGGTAGACTTATCACAATGGACTCTAGTTTTTCAATTTAATAGTAATAACCACACAGAATTTCAATCCCCTATCCCTCTTAGTTTAACAAAGCCAGAGCAGCTACCATTTTATCATTTTCCTTTCTCTATAGAATTTCAACAAATGAACCTGGGATGACAAAATAAGCTTTCATTTGTTCAATGTAGTCGCTGTTAGTCAGTTTCAGCCAGACAAGAACGATGGAAATTTAGAACTTATGAGCAGAAAGGAACATGACACATTTCCTTGCTTGGTTCACATGAACAGAATTAATTAATCTAACCAGCAATACTGAGGAACCAGTAAAAAAAAAATCTACACAGCACCTGATGCATAGTGATGAGGCTCTCACAAGGATTATCTCAACAATAACTTCACTATAAAAATATAAATATCCACTGCTTCCCTCAACAAAAAAAAAGATCAGAGACGCGGAGGCTTGCATTTTCTCTGTTCTATCAAGCTGCCTCTCCATCATTTATCAATCCAATGTCCAGTTTTTCCATTTTGGCTTCTTTGGCAGTTGATATTTTCAAGGATAATTCAAAACAAAAAAAACTTCAGTAATGCCACTAAAATCCAAAATACATTCCAAACTTTGGTGGCAAAACGATTTTTATGGGGTAGGCTGCCAAGATGCCAACCCATGGATTGTCAGTAGTGTTAATTAATCTATTGTTTTGTATGTTGTATATTGAACATGGCACCTCATCTGCATTGTGTAGGTCCAAATTTTCACCCCCAAGGTGTTTAGGATGAGTAGACTCTCAGATCACCTGTCTGTAAAGTTTGTCATTTCATGAGCTTCCCTTCACACTTGTCCACTACGATATTACACCAGCATATTATAGTGTCGAAAGTACCAAACATTTAAGCCCAAAATTTTGCAAGGCCCTACCATTTCAAATGACAAACTTTTTTGTCCTGGTTTGAACTAGCATAAAGAATGTGGTTTTAATAACTGGCCATGTATCCATCTAACAGCATTTTTTTTTTTTTTGAATTCACATCCTTTTACATATCAAATTCAACTCTTGATATAAACTTAAAAGATTTGAAGGATAAATTCATTGTATGATGAAGAATGCTGTTAATTTGTTACAATACTAATTATTCTTTAAAATATGGAAAGACATGCTATATGCATTTAAAACATAATGTAATCATCATTTTGCCCTTTTAAATCATCCAGTAAAATGTCAAAATTCAATAAATGTGAGTTTGCAAAATAACAAACTGACAAAAGCACATTGTACAGGTTCAGTTCATGTACACATTTCCAGTAACATAATGCGCGATTTCTTAAATTTGAACAAGCAAATCTTAAGTTAAATACTTTTAAAAAACAAAAAGTACACACCAAAATAACTTATGAGAATGCATATATAATCTGTATTATTATACATGTATGTATAATGGTGCAAGAATCAGATGGTTTAGACTCTGCTATAATAAAACTATACATATACATGTAGATATACAGAACATATCAGGGTTTTCCTTTAATTAAAAGACTTTCTGTCCCTTTGTCTGGGTAAATTCAAAAGATTTATTTAATTTTACTTGTGGCATGCAATTTGATTGGTTCATTCAACTTTATCAACATTTTTTATAAAACGTATAAGTTGCCCTTAGTTGCGCCATATGACGTTATAGGAATGACGTTGATCAATATGTTTGGCCGTTCAGTTAATTCCATTTTGTTGCTACTGCGATATTGGTCCGCGTCATATAAAATTAATATTTTCTTTAGAATTATTCATCAAAGAACATCAAACAAGGTTTACTAAATTAAATTACAAGGAATGAAAGTAATTTTTATTTGTTTTATATAATATAAAGTATGAAGTTAGGACAGCTTACACAATTTTATAAACCGATTTGCAGTTTATGATGCGTAAACTGACCCAACTTACTTCATATTGTATAAAACAAATAAAAATTTCTTTCATTCCTTAATTAATTAAATCTCATTTAATTCTATACTTATAATGAGCATGAGATTTGTGTATTGTGAAGAAACTATTTTTGTTTGTTTCCATAAATGTCCCATCTGAGACTTTTTCACTCATAAAAACACAACCAGCTGTAGGTGAAGTGAAACAAATTTGGACCGAAGCTCTGCATTCTGAGCTGTAGCAGTAAGAATTCTTGATTGTACCAGTGCCTTATAACCATGACCCAGAACCTCCATCACTTATTTCAGTTCCTGCATGCTCACAGGGATTTTATTTTCCCATAATCTTGCAATATTACATACTTGCAAAAACTTATTTACCTCAATATTTCAAATAATTTATTAATATGAAATATATATCGTTCACAAACATTTCTTCTGGCACATTGACAACATCATTCTCACAAAAAATGCAGTTGAACTTCAGTGTCTCGAACATCAATATTTTGAACAAGAGGCCCATGGGCCTAGAATCGTTCTTCTGATACATTGTAGAACAGGCAAAAATTCTCACTAACCAAGATTCATCAATTAACAAAGTTTGATGATGTTAAGTCAAATAGTACCTGAAAATTTAAATGTAACTGTCCAAAAGTAAGTCACGGTGACCTACTTTTGGTCGACACACTGAAGACTCAAGATGCATCAACTGACAAGTCAAATAGTATTCAAATATATCATCATCCTTATGCATAAGTTTGGTGATAATTTGCCCAGTGGTTCTTGAGAAGAAGATTTTTTAGCAACCACTACTTTTGTTTGCATTTTCCTAATTATCTCCCCTTGTTAAAGGTCACAACCCTAGTTTTAGTACAAATGAAAGCCCTTGGGCCAAGGATACCCTGTGACAAATTTGACAAAAATTGGCCAAGGGGTTCTTGAGATATAGCCCTTTTTCCAAAAAGTTGACCCACACCGCACATATGGCCATATAATTGCTCTTTGAGCCTTCGGCTCAGAAGAGCTAATAACATGGATATGTCATTAAAGTTCCAAAGTTCTAAGTTTTCTTTATGTATTTTAGCCTCAATATTTTGAACCCTTGGATATTTCCAATATTATAATCTGCCACCCCTCCCCCTCTTATTGGGTTGATATAACGAAATTTGACTGTATTGCCAAATAAAACTTTCCAGATCCAAAGTGTGCATAGAAGTTAAAATTTCCTGATCCAAAGTGCATACATGCCAACTTTCCCAATTTAGGCAAGATTTTCCCGATTTAAAGCATGATTCCCGCTTTCCCAATCGGAAAAGCAAAACTCCCAGAAATCCTGATTTTGTAAAAATTGTTCCCCGATTTACAACAACAAACCCAAATTTCCAACCCGAATTTGAAATCTTGCACCATTTCTTTGTGGCTAGCCAATCAGAAATCAGGACAATAGTCAATCATGGCTGTTTACCTGTGTCCCATGGCATCAGAATGGTGTAATTTACCTTGTCTGCCTGTATCAGGGTGTTTATTGGACAGTGAGGAGCATGTTTTTAATAGTAATTAATTTAATCGGGAAGACGGATTTCGTCATGGCATATTCTTTACACAAACGTGATCGACAACGATGACAGTTACACCACCAAACAATCGGACACTCCGAATTTTCGCCTTTCAGAATGGCTGACAGCATCCAAGATATGCAATATATCCAAATATATTTTTTCAATTATATATATCCGAATCTATAGTGATGTATCATAAAATCATAGGGGGGTCTAGTATTCAATACACTTTGTGATATGCAATTAGCATCAGTTTGTACTTTAGCCAGTGAAATTTCAATGTTGAATTTGATATTAGCAAGTATAGCCTTAATTTACAATCCAAAAATATATTTTGATGATTTTTTTTCTATGGTAATTATTTCAGATGTCATGGGTGCAAAGGTTTTGTTCGCAAACTGTGTGGCAGGGCAGAACACTCCTTTTCTGGTTGTAATGCAGATTGTTCCACCAGACTCTTTAAGGTCATGTTAACAGACAGCAAGATGGCCTTTAGGATGCAACTTTAAGTATCAATAATATGTATGTAACTTATTGTTGAAGGGGATGTATAAGTTTATCTTTAACGTTTTGCTGAATAGTTGATGATTTTAATAGAATAATTTTATTTATCTTTCAAAGTGTGCTATCTTTAACGTTTTGCTGAATAGTTGATGATTTTAATAAAATAATTTTATTTATCTTTCAAAGTGTGCTTTAATTTTTTTTTAGTTTTGTTGAAGTTAATGCTCAAACACACATGATGTTGTGTTAATGATACATGTACAATGATTAGATTGATATTTTCTTTGAAAAGACAAATATTTATTTTCACAACAGAATGTCACGAATTTACAGCTTTGAAAAAAAAAAGGTCGTCATGCGCTAAATCCCCCATGGAGATTTTTAGAAGTTGGCATGTGTGAAAGTGTGCACAAAGTTTAAATTTCCAGATCCAAAGTATATGCACAAAGGTTGAAATTTCCAGAATCCAAAGTTGACACAAAGGTTACAATTCCAGATCCAAAGTCTGCACAAAGGTTGAAATTTCCACATGCAAAGTGTGCATAAAGGTTAAAATTTCCAGATCCAAAGTAAGAACAGAAATCCAAAGTGTGCACAAATATGAAGAACTCACACATTGATATATATACATCGCCTGTCAAAATGCAAGTTTCGTTATTTTTGGCCGAGGTTTGGATAACTGTATGAAATTATGAGCTAGTCACAAGACTGGTAACACTCATGTCCAAAATCTGCCAGTCCTGATTTTAACTTCGGTGATGTTTATTGTCTTAAATGAATGAACTTACTAATAAGACTGATTTGTGGTATTTGTTGTTGTACTGTTAAAATTAGCCCAACAGCAGGGCTATCGTATGAAATTTCATCCCCGCCCACCTGAGAAACATATCATCTCAGGCTGTCAGACGGGCTTAACTTCCAATCCAAGTATCCCATTTTATGACACTGATTTCAATTTATGTCTTTTATTTTCATCTCCAGCAATTAATATATCATCACTCTCTGCTAATGTAGCTGTATTCTAATTAACTCCCCTAATTTTCTCACACCAAATTATGTCATCCCTGTCCTCAAAATTTTTTTTTATAGAAAAGCCAACATGCCCCTGATTGAATTTTGAATAATATTGACACTAATCCATAGACCCATACCATGTATCTAATGTACAGAATAGAATACAACAGAAACATTATAATAAATTACAACATGCAACAGAGTGATACCCAGTAAAATAATGCTGTCAAGTACCCGCTACCAGCAAAAATACATAATACTGATGAAACAAGACACCCAATTCCTATCAGATTTGATAATATTCACTCCTTTCTTGCCACAGCAGAATTTCTCTGATGTAAGTACAATGTACACATTCAGTAATTAAAGCTAACTCAAGCACAAAAGACTATGAATGAGAAAAATACTGAAGCAACATTTTAAATCTACGGGTGTCAAACTACTTGAAGATCCTGTAGGGTACTTAATACATTACAGTCGAATAAATGGATTTGAAAGTGCACATTTAGAGAGCTGCCCACAGCTACCAATTCTTAATCCTGGATACCATTCTTGTATCCACACTATGCATACGTAGTAAGCAAAAATTTACTTTGAAGCAATTTAAGAGATAATCCAATTTTAAAATGAGCTAAAAAAAAAAAAAAATGGGGCACAAGTGTTAACCACTGCTGACTCATTCGACTAAACACTATACGTCTCCTACCCTGCTATAAAGCGAACCAAAAGGACTTCGGTAGTCAGTTGTGTACAAAGGTTAAGGGAAAGCATAACAGTGTTTTTTTTACGGTAGATGTTGATGCTGTTGTTCCAGAAATAAATGGTTCTGTTATCAGTTGCATGTAAGCTGCTCATTTGTCTGCATGTCTAGGTGGGTCCTTTCCCTGACAGCCAGTATTGAGCAGACTAATTCATCCTTTACTTAATTATCCACCCTCTGACACAGACTTTTCCTCTATACCGGTGTCACTCCTTGTTGCTTACAGCAGTGATCTTAATCAGAAATCCTTTTAAAAGGGGCTAAAGAGGGTGCAGAACTTGTAAATCAAATACTGGTGATTGTAATATTAAAACTACCAATATAATTATATGTTGTGATGTGGCGATATGCTGTCCATATATACTTGCCTGGTGAATCCAGGTGATATAAAAAATGTGTAAACATATTTGTGTTACTACTTTGCATGTCATTTATTACAGTGACAGTCTGATTGAGAGAAAAAAAACCAGTTAATGACTCAGAGGGAAAATATTGGTGAGAGTATAATAAATTGGTATTCCTGGAATGGTTATAAGAACCTTGACATTCTTTAATTTTCACAGGATTCGTTGGAATGACAAATTTTTAAACATGAATCGACTTGAGTCCCGAGTTAACTAGCTCTCACAATGTACAAGTACTCCTAATCAAACAAAATCTCAATGGAAAATCCACGACAAAAAATTAGAAACTTGTGTCAATAACCACCTTCTACTGAATCATTAAATATTTTCTCTCCTTAAACTCCTCAATTTCCTCTATAAAAAATCTAATAACGAAAACCATATGTTTATAATTCAAAGCATGCTAGATCTGCATTTTTCACCTGCTAACAATTGATATTTTTCTTTTTTAAAATGACCCCTCATCAACAATGCTTAAATCCAGCATTTGTCAGATGTTGTGACAAAGTACAATGTTTATTTTGGAGGTTAAAGCTTAACAATTCAGGTCTTTTGTGCTTCATAACATAATCACAGTCTTGTTATGTAACATTCTTCAGATGACATGCAATCAAAAATATCATTTTTACCTTTATTCTCTTCTTCTTTTTCTTTCTTTTAACAAAATCATTCTTCTGGTTTTTGAGTTCAATGGTTTTGGAGGGTTTCATCAAGTTGTTCTACAAGAAAAATACTAAGGATAAAAATTGTTTGACTTTCTTTTTGTGTTGTTGACATAGCATGCATGCACAAATCAATTAACTTTAAGTATTGCCTATTCCGTGAACTACTATAGGTGCTTTGGATGCATGTTTCAGTAATCTGAAAACATTTACACAAAATAACACAAGAGGCTTTGTCATCTGTATGCCTGTTTATCAAAATGATCAAATAATGCATACACCATATATATTCTGCAATATGAAATTGTGATGTACTCGAGTTGCTACACTTCAGAACAACATGAAGAGGAAATTTGTGGTTTGATAAATTAAAAATCTTTCTGTGCAATCAGGGAAGAAATCGTTACATACATTATCATCAACTCATAAAAACTGAACTCATAAATGTGACCATTCAGCAACTACACACATACACAAGGTACTAATTTCTTTGTTCTAGTAATTGTTCACATTTACCGCAGGTCTTTCAATACTATTACAGAGAGAAGGTTCAGCGAACTCATCTGATCCCATCATTTATATTTGTCTGTCACTGTACATAGTACGGCAAATTTTCTCTTCCAGGGAAAAAGAGTTTTGCATTTACTCATAATATAAGTACTGTTTATTAGTGGTCTCAAAATTTTATAATTAGCTCCATGGCAATGACCCAATAGCTCCATAAAGAGTAACTGACGACATTTTGCAAAATGCAAAAAAATTAAATATAATCAGCCAAATGACTTTATCATGATAATGATGACACAGGTTTTTGTATATAGTCTGTTGAACTTGATAAAAGCGATATCATTTAGCATCTAGATGTTTATATCTTGCTCATTTTATGTCTTACACATTTGCTGGTGACAACTTAATGCACAAAGCACACTGCACAGGTATAACATATAACAATTATTACAGGCTTTTTTCTAACTACAAACAATTAATGTATTGGACTCATTACTGCGTGAATAAAATTCAAAGTGTTTGTAAAACATGTTGACAAGCTTGAAGAGACCTTTGTATGATAACAAATTTTAAAAACATATCATTATCTATTGGATATCATCGTGCACAATATTAATATAAATCAAAGTCAGCCTGCCATTCAGTGTGTTCAATGGTCATTTACATATATCTGCAGACTGAAGTCAAAAGAATGTGACAGTAGAATAATTGATTCACTCCATGCTGGTAGTAGCTCAATACACAAGATAATTAATCAGTACTGACTGGTATCATCAGCTGATTGTGAAATTCAGGATTATCTAGGCAAGTATACAATAACATTCATTTATGGAAGGTTTGTTCAGAACAAGTTACATTAAGCCGAACCAACAAATACGTGACCATAAGACACACTAGATAACTCCCTTTACAATTCTGGGGTGGGACCATGAATAATGGTCAGAGGAATCTCGGATTAAATTACATCTTCATTCCATAAACATCTGTTGGTTTACCAATCCACAACCAAATTTACTGTAATTTCAAAGCTATGTTAAGACGAAAAGATAAAGACTGTAGAATTAAAACATGTTTAAGTAGGCCTAAATACCGTGTGCAGATGAAGAAGAAAAAAACTTACTAAATCTTCTAAAGATTTAAAACTGAGGATGGCGAATCCATCGATGATATCCTCGTCATGAGAGTGAGATCGGTTCCTCCGGCGTCGGGGTGGCTTGGCCCTGGGTTTGTCCCCATCCGACCGAGAGGGAGAACTGTCCATTTCATCCTTGCCCCCGTCCGGGTCTAACTTGCTGTGCACTCTTTCGCGGCGTTTTGTGAAGCGCTGTTGTTTTCTTTGATCGCCCTCCATCGATATATTTTTGTCAGGAGACAAAAGTCATCCTCATTAATTGACATGGAATAGTCAATAGATACTGGGAAAGGTATACATAACCCCAAATCACACATAACATAAACAGGAATCCATATCGAAGTAGAGTCAAAACACAACCACTCTTTCTAATGGCGGAACAAATACAATATGGCCGAACAACTCAATTGATTCATTTTTTTCCTCCGCGGTCCGCTACACCGAAATAATGTAGCATTGGAATGTCGAGGAAAGATTAAACAAACATGTGATTTAGATACACGAAAAATATTGACTTATTTATCTTTCTTTCAATTAACTTGTGACTTTAAGACTTGAATTATCCGATTATTGATTTACGCCTTATGAAAAACGAGATCCACCTCTCGTGACTAGGCCTATATAATGATATCTCTATTTATTATAGAATTAGGAGAGGATTTGTCAGTATGCATTTTTTTGGTAAATTATATCTTATTTTTTCGCATTTCGACACCTTTCTGCTACTTAGGTAATCACTTTAGCAAATAAACGCTCATTCATAGACCTATTCAAATGGATATATTTTGATTTGGTGTTTTTGACCTGTCGGTATTGTTCTATCACACACACACACACACACACACACACACACATAATGATAAACTGGAGACTGAACATGCTAGGTAGGTACTAAGTTATCATATATTTGACACCTGTAATTTTTTTTTATCAGTCTCCTTGAAAAACTATCAAGTACTTGTTAGATAAAGACATACAGATAATATAAAGATCTTTTCTGTTTTAAGAAAACAGCTACACTATATATATATTACTAATTAGAAATTTAAAGAAAACAAATTACAGAAAATTTTGTTAGATGGTATAAAACATGACATTTTTAACAAACGGGTTCTACTTAGCTCCTTTAAAAAGAAGTATGTATCATTTGAAGATAGTGGTCACTTTGATGAAGTTTTTTAACAAGGAAATAAATCACCGTCATAGGCTACATATATTCTATATCCTTGTCAATGCTCATTGTAATCTGATTAAAATCAGATCTTTGATGGAGCGGATCAAATATCTGATTTTAACGAGATTGTGTTCACTGTGGCGGATACAGCTTTTGAACCCCACCCTGACAATATTCTACTTGGCACCGTTAACACTGTGACCAGTGTGCAATTGTACAGCAGACCAAGGGGTCTGCATCTCAGTAAACACTGCATGAACACCATAGTTTTCTTTAAAGCTTTCTTAGTCCCCTACCGGCGGAGGCGGAGGGAATTTTCTAAGGGTGCGCACTGCGTCCGTCTGTCGGTCCGGCAAATCAGTTTTTCGCATTTTTCTTCGTCATGCTTGCAGATGTTCATTTGATGTTTGGTAGATTGCTTTACCGTGACTAGTTACAGGTCAGGTTCTAATTTTGTTCCGGTAGACCTACATTGATTTTTAGCTGAATTATGTCCCTTAGATTTAGAAAATAAGTTTTCTGCAACTTCATTTTTCGTCGTGCTTGCAAATATCCATTTGATATTTGGTACATTGCTTTACCATGATAAGTTACAGATCAAGTTTGAATTTTGTTCCGGTCCGTTTATTTTTTTTTCCCGAGTTAGAGCCCTTGAACTTAGAAAATTAACCAAATACTCAATCCGCACTTTTCTTTCATATTTTTTTCCCCTCCTCAAAATATTTTTCTGCCAGTAGAGGGACTATGTATTGCCATGCAATACTATCAGAATGCTTGTTTTATTCTTTGTACACTAGCTGAGACTTCTTTGGAAGACCTTCGTTTTCTTCTATATCTGAGTTTTATGATATACTGTTGTTCAAAGTCTACAAATGAAACAGATTAAGACTAAAATACAAGATTTAAAAAACTCATCTTTACGTATACGAGGAAGAAAGGACAGTGTATAAACTATGTCAGTATATTTAAAAGGGTATACATATATTTAAAAGGGTATACATGTATATAGAGGCGGGATTAGGCCCGTTTAGCCCCACCCCCACCCCCTTCTATCTCTTACAGATCAATTATTCTAGATGTATGTGAAACATCTCGGCATTGCTACGTTGACCCTCACCTTGATGAATGACTTTGATAGTCACATGGTTTTGACCTTAATCACCAAGTTCACCAAACAAGATGTCTCTTTATTCTGTATATAGCTCAAAAGTTGTATGACCAACTTGATAAAGAGACAAGCAAATAGAAATATAATTCGTCATCGATCTTTCATCTCGAGGTTTAACGTCCACTCATTTTCAGTCAGGAAGACGTGATTAATAAAATATGTTTACTATTATAATCAAGAAGATCTCTCTCTCTCTCTCTCTCTCCCTCTCTCTCTCTCTCTCTCTCTCTCTCTCTCGGGATCGACTAATGAAAAAGATTCTGGATTTCAAACGGCTGATGAACAAAACCTCATTGGTCCATTGTCATATGTTTGGGATTAACTCCATTGGTCCATTGTCATGTGTTTGGGATTAACTCCATTGGTCCATTGTCATTTGTTTGGGATGAGAAGAAGACGGAATGAAAATTTGAGAGAAAAACGATTTCTGTTTAAAATCACCTCTCATATTCCAGAAGTAACGAAAAATTGACGGCACGACAAAACGAGATGCGACATCTCATGACGTCGCAATGGAAAATCAAGTATGGAATATCACTCAGGACATCGGTTTTGAACAAATATTACGCGAAATAATTATTTTGAATTCTCTGAAACGGCTCGATAGAAATCGGTGGATTTTTTTTATCAGATATTCCTTTTTACTTATACATTATGTCTGTATTAATAAAAATTCTGTTGCAATTAGGTAAAGTTTAATTTTTAATTTGACTGGACTATAGGACATTTACTTCTTTGCGGTGGATTTCTCCGATTCATGAAGACTTAAGTAGAGTGATATATTTAGGATACGCGATTATTTTTTTTTTTAATTATGTCGTGCGCACATGATATCTCGCGTGCAGGTTAATATACCACCGTATATATATCAAATAAATTTTGGAAATAAAATGCCCGACTATGGTACACTATACGACCGTCTGGAAGAATATGTACCGGGTACATGATGTGTATCTTGAAGTCACAAGCTGTGA
Organism: Ostrea edulis; assembly: GCF_947568905.1. Lineage (NCBI taxonomy): Eukaryota > Metazoa > Mollusca > Bivalvia > Ostreida > Ostreidae > Ostrea > Ostrea edulis. The sequence continues at coordinate 82,487,696 of NC_079164.1, read as the reverse complement.
CACAGTAAACTGCAACTAAAAAATGAGGCCACAGACAGTGACCTACTTTGGGGTCGTGACATACATTCCCTCCAAAATGTATTAACTGACCAACTTTGATTGTCGTAGGCCTCACAATAATCAAGATTTGATCCGGACACGATTTGTATATGTATAGCTATAAGATTCAAAAATGAGGTCACAGTGACCTACTTTTGAGTCGCAACACACCCTTTCCCCCAGATGCATCAGTTGACCAGATTTGATAGTCCTGGGCCTTACGGTGCTCAAAATATTTGTTTGTGTATAGCCATAAAATGCCCAAGTGAGGCCACAGTAATTAATATTTGAGTTGCAACACACACACACACACACACATGCACACACACAAACAAACAGAATTATCAACTAGGTTTGATAGTCTTGGGCGTCACTGTGTGAAAGATATGACCCGGGCAAGAAAAAGCAAACAGACGGCCGAACAAGCGTACGAACGAGAAAGCCTACACATACGACCCGTCAAAAGACGAGTGCATAAAATGTTCAGTTGAAACATCTGTTCAATTTAAAAGAAAAATAGAAAAATATATGCTTTTTTTGGCATAAAGTTTGGGAAGAGGGTACCCCCCTTCCACATTTTTTTTTCAATGTAAACCCTTTAAAGTAAACTTTACAAGTGAGAAATATATGTATATTCAAATAATAAGAGGTTGCTGGAATGCAATTTTTTTTCTCCAATGCACTTCGAGTTTCTAGGCAGTTCAATCGCGAACTTTTTTATGTCCAACTCAAATTGGGACTGTACATGTGTACACGAGCTGAACTTGGATGCCTACAATTTACAAAACCATTACCGTAATCTGGTGGAAACGTCTGAGAACAGAATTACAGTAATCTGATGGAAACGTCTGAGAAACTTCCAGAATTACCATAATCTGGTGGAAACGTCTGAGAAACTTCCAGAATTACAGTAATCTGGCGAAAACGCTTGAGAAACTTCCAGAATTACCGTAATCTGGTGGGAACGTCTGAGAAACTTCCAGAATTACCGTAATCTCGTGGAAACGTCTGAGAAACTTCCAGAATTACAGTAATCTGATGGAAACGTCTGAGAAACTTCCAGAATTACAGTAATCTGGTGAAAACGTCTGAGAAACTTCCAGAATTATCGTAATCCGGTGAAAACGTCTGAGAAACTTCCAGAATTACAGTAATCTGATGGAAACGTCTGAGAAACTTCCAGAATTATCGTAATCCGGTGGAAACGTCTGAGAAACTTCCAGAATTATCGTAATCCGGTGGAAACGTCTGAGAAACTTCCAGAATTATCGTAATCCGGTGAAAACGTCTGAGAAACTTCCAGAATTATCGTAATCCGGTGAAAACGTCTGAGAAACTTCCAGAATTATCGTAATCTGGTGGAAACGTCTGAGAAACTTCCAGAATTACAGTAATCTGATGGAAACATCTGAGAAACTTCCAGAATTACAGTAATCTGGTGGAAACGTCTTAGAAACTTCCAGAATTACAGTAATCCGGTGGAAACGTCTGAGAAACTTCCAGAATTACAGTAATCTGGTGAAAACGTTTGAGAAACTTCCAGAATTACAGTAATCTGGTGAAAACGTTTGAGAAACTTCCAGAATTACAGTAATCCGGTGGAAACGTCTGAGAAACTTCCAGAATTATCGTAATCCGGTGGAAACGTCTGAGAAACTTCCAGAATTATCGTAATCCGGTGAAAACGTCTGAGAAACTTCCAGAATTATCGTAATCCGGTGAAAACGTCTGAGAAACTTCCAGAATTATCGTAATCCGGTGGAAACGTCTGAGAAACTTCCAGAATTACAGTAATCTGATGGAAACATCTGAGAAACTTCCAGAATTACAGTAATCTGGTGGAAACGTCTTAGAAACTTCCAGAATTACAGTAATCTGGTGAAAACGTTTGAGAAACTTCCAGAATTACAGTAATCTGGTGGAAATGTCTGAGAAACTTCCAGAATTATCGTAATCCGGTGGAAACGTCTGAGAAACTTCCAGAATTATCGTAATCCGGTGGAAACGTCTGAGAAACTTCCAGAACAGCCAGCAAAACAAAACAGGTCGTACAGAGAAGAAATGTCACATACAGAATATGTGAAAAGTTGTCCAAGAGTATGACTCCTCCCCCCGAAATTTCTTCCTACGTGACCGCACTGTATGTTATGCTTGGTATTATCATATCCTAGTTTCCAAAGATGTGATCAATCCTCTCTCTCTCTCTCTCTCTCTCTCTCTCTCTTTTCATAGAATTGAAAAACACTAACCGTGTAGAAGGAATTTGTTGGAGAGTAATCTCTTCGATTTTGTGAGTCCATTTCCTTTAAAATAACAAATTGAAACCTGGCATAATCTCCAAAGAGGACGGTTTTTATTTTCAACTAATATCTCGATATCACGGGGATCATTTTCCTCCAAATCTATTCTTTTGTAACATATACATCCTTTGAACATGGCGTCAAGGTATAAAATCTCCAATAAACCCCTAGTCGCAACAATGGTTAAGCTAATGGCCGGCCATGGTAGAATTAATGATCGACTATTAGATGACGCAATGGCATATAAGTACCAAAAAAAAGTTTCTGGAATTTCGTAGTCTCTTAATGTGTTTCTCAGTTTTTACCATTTTAATGTTAGAACTGGCCGGGATTTAATGTAACGATATAGAAGCCTAACATTGTGTTCCCGTGTCACTGTAGGCGTTGGTATAATAAAGATCCCCCACTGCCTCGAGTGTCATTCATATGTCAAAGAAGTGAGAGGCTTCTCCTGTAGCTCGTGATGTCTCTGTACGGTGAAAATTTCTCGAATGGGACGCACAACAATAAGACAAATATCGTTGTCGCCCTGTCGCTATTACACAGACAATTCTCGTTGTCGCTCTGTCGCTATTACACAGACAAATCTCGTTGTCGCTCTGTCGCTATCAATAATATATGCTCTACTTGTCAGTTAGCCACCCGGGCCGTAGAGTCGACAATAGATCTCGTGTAATATCAGAAATTGTCACATCCATGAACTTAAACTCACATTGTCGTCAAAATAACGTCGTTCTGCATGAAATATGATACCTTTACGAGCGGCGACGGGAAGTGCAAATGAACCTCGTAATTTGTAAGGGTATATACGGTATCCAGCCTCGACGTCTGTCATTAAGGGGACAAATATAGTAATTGCTGTTCTCGTCGACCCATGTCCGTTTAATATTTTTGTTATCGTTTGACAAAGGTTCATGATAGTTATTCAATCTGTATAGATGATATGTGGTTCTATCATCTATAACCCGCCTTCAATATTTACCTTTCACCTCAACTATAGCCGGACAAACTATTGGTTTTTAACACACCTTTGTCTTCTTTACGAACACCATCACGCAATGTGTTGCACACATCAAGAAAAAATGGCAGCGTCCTTGTGCTCACTCTAGAACTTTTTAAACTTAGAATTTTTGGCATATATGGGTGCATCATATGTCGCGTATTACTGTGACATATCTATATGACCTTGACGCTAAAGTCAAATTATTGATGAGAATTTAATTTATTAATTTTGTGTTTATTAGGAACTCTTGATATTGTACGCTAGTCATTATCGTCGCTAATATGTATACGGTGTGACCGTTAGACCGAGCGAAGCATGTACGTAATGGTCATTGGAGTGTCCCAAGTGGTAATCATAATTCCGTTAAGTACGGTATATTATGATTCATTTAAAAATATATATTTTGAATGAAATTTCCTTGCGCTAAACACCCAGTAACATCTCAATATTAAAGGAGTTTATATGGGGACAACAGTTTTACATGATCCGCCTATTCATTGAACGCGGGAAATAAAACGCAAGGCGACGTAAACTGTGCATTGTGACGTCACATTTATCCTCGACTTTTTTTCTCTTTTTCAAAGCAAACAATTATAAACAACAATAATACATTCCGTATGCAATGAAAAAGGCCGTTAAAACTAAACAAAATTAACCAATAAATTCAAAAGGGTTAAAAAGTAACCGTAATTTTATCGTATATTCTTATTCAAAGAAACTCATGAACTCGTTCTTCTATTTAGTCGTATTACGATTTTATATGTATTTATTTGCTAAAACCTGTACCAATGATAATTATACTATTCACTTTGAACAAACTGAGTGTGTAAATTACGAATTGCACGTTAGAGTCTTCTATTATTGGCATTCAAAATAAAACACGAATAACTGTTGAAGCAGGTAATGAAAAAATAAATGGCGGCGCCCATATGGATCACGAAAATTTCAGTGAACGTATATAGAGATTATCTCTTTTTCTTTTGCTAATTTTGACTTTTTTCTTTTACATACGTGTTACCTTTAGAGCCTTGCTTCGCGGACGGGCCTTCGGCCCGTCCGAGCTTCGCTCGGTATCATCATTACTATCGTCGCTATAAACAATTGTCAAGATTCATCACGGACCGGAGTAAACCTTTCTATTTTCCACCCGGTTTCACTTTCATTACATTGATGTTTTACTTGAAGGTTTTTAAAATGACTTGTGCATATTTTTCTCAGCTAACCTCATTTGTGTCAACATACTTTCATCTTTTGACATACGCAGGTGTGTTACATTTGGCATGCAGGTGACGAGGTGTATCAAAAATCGACATTTTGTCACATACCATCGTTACGGTAACAATGACCGTGACCTTTTGACAGACTGCACTAAACAACGTATAATGCGCAACAATTCCTTATCAAAACAAGAGGCCCATGGACCACATCGCTCACCCAAATCACCTTGGCCAATATTTAAAGATTTTCCCTATATATTCGCATGTAAAACTTTAATCCCCTATTGTGGCCCCAACTTACCCCCAGGGGCCATGATTTTAACAAACTTGAATCTGCACTATGTCAGGAAGCTTTCATGTAAATTTGTATTTTTCTAGCGCAGTGGTTCTTGATAAGAAGATTTTAAAATGACCCCACCTTATTTTTGCATTTTATGATTATCTCCCCTTTGAAGGAGGCATGGCCCTTCATGTGAACAAACTTGAAAGCCCTTCATCCAAGGAGAATTTTGGCCGAGCGTGGTTGAAATTGGCCCAGTGGTTCTGGAGAAGTTTCTTTAGGCAGCCAGAAAAAAATAATGAACACCATACAATTCATGCTAAAATCTTCAGAGGTTCGCTCTTACCCCCCCCCCCCTTCCCAATCCAAATCGCGGAATATCTTAGCCAGGCATAATACACAATGCAATAGATACTAAAGCCCAGGACTGCTGCCCCCTGGCTTCCACTAGGTAATACAGTTGTATTCTATTTGTTTGCTGGAATTTTTACTACAATACATTTTAGCTAGACAAGATTCAACATACATGATAAATGCCAAAATCCCGGGGCTTCTAGCTCCCACTGGTCCCCATTAGGACATTGACCTGGACCCTCTCGGCCCACAGACCACTTGCTTATTTCCTCACACACCCTCCTCGCAACTACGCCGTTGAATGAATGACAAATTATCACGGTTGAATCGATATTTTGACCCTCGTTTTCGAGACGAAGGGAATTCTTGGAATTATTTCAGTAATTCAGTTTTACTATAGTACGAACGTCTGTTAGTGTCATGTAAAGAAATATATTCACATTTCATTATCTCGTAATTACGAGAAAATATCACATAATTACGAGACAATTATCTCGAAATTACGAGAAAAGATCTCATCATAATGAGAAAATTTTCCTGTAATTACTATAAAATATATGTATATAAAGCCGAGTTGCACTTATGGATAGTCTTGGAAGCGTTTGATTTGGTAAACTGGAAACTGCGATGTATATAATGTTATCGAAACGTTATTTTGCTATCTTGGGATATTTATTCAATACTCTATTGTTGGAAATAAAAAGATATTCAACAAGTTACTATTTTACTATGTTGTCTGGTCATCAAATTGAAATGATATTATTAAAAGTGCATGAGTCGTCCGGTGTGGCATAATTTACTTACAGATCACTACATACCTATTATTTTCGTTCCGGGCTATAATTTACGTTCCGGCCCATGTAAGTTTAGTTCCAGCCATAATTTTGGTTTCGGGCACACACTTAGAAATATAAAGTGCATGTTTACACACATTTCATATGGGTTTAAATTTGTTTCTTTCATTGGGTTTTAGAATAAAATAAACACTAACATCATTAGAATCGGATTCTTTTGTTTTCAAAAACCAAAAATTGTCAGATCGACAGATGTTTATTCTTGTTTGAATCTCCGAATCAAAGGATTGTAAACTGGAGGTGTGAAACCTGTATAGATAGAGCTGTTATATGACTCCTTCTAGGTACTGACTAAAACCCGGTCTCGGTCCCGGTCTTCGGTCTCGGTCCCGTGACTAAAACCCGGTCTTCGGTCCCGGTCTCAGATTTTTTTATTCGATAAAAACATAATACATCAAAATATTTTAGCCCCAATTTCTCGTTAATTTAAATATGACATATCATGCCTGCATTCTGATAGTTGATTGATAATATTATTGTCGTCTTTCGTAAAATAATATGTGAAAACTCCGGGACCGGTGGGACCGAGAAGTAAAAACAGTGCTAAAAGCCGGTCCCGGTCTCGATGTTTTTTATTTTTCTAAATAGCCGCTTTAATCTACTTTTTTTATGAGAAAAAGATAAGAGTGTTATATTCAATGACATTCCTTTGTATGCACATGTATGTTTCTGATTTATTGTATGTTTGTGTTTTATTCCAATTTTCCTTTTTAATGTCAAAATCGAACTCAACTACGTGATTTTTCTCTCCCAAATAAATGCGTTACAATACATTTTCATAAAAAGATAAGGGTGTGGAAGAGAAATGATATATATGTACTTATCCTGGTGTATTTGTTTGTAATTTACTGTTGGATGTAGTATTTACAAAGTCTTTTTTATATTTCATTTAGGTCAAACACCTGACCACACGATTAATAAAATTTTCAAATTCAATGTTGGTGTATTCCGAACCGGGTCTCTGTATATGTACATGTATTCTCTCTCTCTCTCTCTCTCTCTCTCTCTCTCTCTCTCTCTCTCTCTCTCATTTACGAGTGTATCGTGAGAATCGCATTAATTTGTTAAATTATGATGTTATATTAGTTGTTTTAATCAGGGAAGAAAAGCCTCTGTGTAAATATTAGAATAATACGTGCAAGATATGAGTCCAGAATGTACGATGTATGAAGTACTTTTAAAAATTATGTTCATTAGTTAAATGAAAAAAAACCCAAACAAATATTGTTCTTAAATTTTATTATGATTATTGAAACATGATGAATAATTGTTGTTGATAGCGAAACAAAATTAATGTGCACTCTAGTCAACAACCCCTCCCCCGCCCCTTTCCAGAAAGATTCTGAATACAAGAATGATGCTTTTGAAAAGCAAATGTTATACCCCCGTAATCGGATATTCGGGGCGCATTTATATAGTTTTTGGTCCATCATGCTGTTTGTCAGCAAAAACTTGAACCTTCGGCATAACTTTTGAATGCATGTTGATAGGGTTTTCATATTTCACATGTGTACTCCTTGTGACAAGACCTTTCTTTACATGCAATTCTTCACTTTCAAATTTGACCTACTTTTGAAAATCGTTAGCTTTAGCCATAACTCTTGAATGGTTAGTAAAAATACACGAGGGTATAAAATGCTTCACGCAGGCATACTTTTCATGAAGCGCTAACAGTAGGCCTATTTGTATTTTCAAAACTGAAATTTATTTCTTAAATAAATTTACATGTATGTCTTGCATATTTATAAATGTAGATTTCATTGTTTGTAAATTTATCAGTTTATGTCAAATTTATGCACTTTGAAATATAAGATATTTTGAAAATAGGAAACCAACAGTTTTTGTGCAGCATAATTAATACATATATGTTTGCACATATACGTATATAACTATTCACAATAAATATAGTTACCACATAATATTACAGTAAAACATACCATAGAGTATTTGAAGATCATCTAAAGTCAGAGGGTATCTTCTGTATAAGTATACAGAATCTGATAATTTTTGGTGAGCATGTGCTCTATGTATGACACACTTTTATAGATACTATAAATATATTAGGTGGACCTTTTTAAAAGCATTGTATCTAAAAGAACCACAACTGGAAAAAAAAAAAGAAAACTAAGTATGAAATAAGAAAGGAAAAAATATTTTATAGTTATTATTTATTGGTTATATACAACTATACCCATATAAAGAGATCGGGTTCGGAATACCAAACATGATTAACAGGAATAGAAGAAATAAAATAAATGAACAAATAAACTAACTGTAAATTACAAACAAATACACCAGGATAAGTACATATATATTATTTTCCTTCTACATCCTTATCTTCTAATGAAAAGGTAGTGTAACGCGATCATTTGGGACAAAATGTCACGTACATGTACGTGTAGTTGAGTTCGATTCTGACATAAATACATGTATAAACAATATTGGAATAAAAAACCTATACACACAATAAATCAGAAATATATGTATACAAAGGGATGCCATTGAGTATCACGTCCTTATATTTTTTATGAAAAGGTAGATTAAAGCGGCTATTGAGGGAAAATGTCGAGACCGGGACCGGCTTTTAGCACTGTTTTTATTTCTCGGTCCCACCGGTCCCGGAGTTTTCACATATTATTTTACAAAAGAAGAAAATAATATGATCAATTTACTATCAGAATGCAGGCATGAGATGGCATACCTAAGTTATTGAGAAATGGGGCTCAAATATCCTGATATATTCTGTTTTTATTGAATAAAAGTATCTGGGACCGGGACCGAAGACCGGGTTTTAGTCACGGGACCGAGACCGAAGACCGGGACCGAGACCGGGTTTTAGTCAGTACCCTCCTTCTACAACATGTACCGACTCAGATCCTCCCCATTATCAAATGTACATGCAACATCAGGTACAGCTTCCCAAGTCAAGGGTTTCTGATCCGCTCCACATACTGTAAATGGGGAAATTATTGCTGTGGTTTTAATTTCGCTATGTTCGCGGTCGGGGATTTTTCCGCGAAATTAAAACAACCACAATCATTTTGCAAGTGTGACACAATACGTTTTGAACAGTTACCAGTAATCTGAATTGAATTGAATTCCGCGAAAATAAAACCACCGCAATTAGACCAATATGAAAACCGCGAACTTTTAGCACCGCGAAATTAAAACCACTTACAGTACTTGGGAAGATGCATCAGGTACTGATCCACATATCTCGACTAGGAATGAGACTTATTGGAATACGTTTGGATTTTATTTTCTTGTTCGTTTTTTAACACGTCTAGAATATATACATACATGTATATGTTTAGGATATTTTTCTCTTTTAATTCACTAATGCCATTATATATCTTTAATGATTAAATAATTTCGTACTGGTTACTTAAGATATTGAGTACGTGAGAGAGAGAGAGAGAGAGGGGGGGGTCTAGTATGTACTAATCCTATACATGCATGCTACTAAGAAAGTAAAATCCAAAGATGCATACACAAAGCACCTGTCTGACACTAGATAGTGGTTTGTTAAAATAATTATATTTTCATATTAAACATATGCTAAATTGAAATTTATCAATACATAAAATGAAACAATTCAAACATGTAATCATTTAAAGAAATTACCAAATACATCTATCAAGGATACATTACTCAAAGCACAACGAAGTAAGTGGGACTTTTGCCATCTTTCGTTTGTAAGAATAATTTCACTATATATTAAAGCATTCTCCTTTAGTTTTAAGAAGAATAAATGTCACATTTTTATAATGACTTAACATTTAACAAATCTTACGGTGAAGCGTAGGTATCATTTGATAAGTTTATCACACACACAAACACCAATCGGAATTCTTCCATGTGCATTGTATAAAACTTCCTTATTCAAATTAACTGAGCTTTAATCATTTGCCATTTGAAGCGAGAAGTACTGTTTCAGAATAGAAAGTTGTGCAATAAAAATCTCAAGTATTTGCCATTATATATGAACAAATGAAGATTTTCATAACATCGGGGGAGCGTATTGTCACCGGCGACAATGCATGTCCCCAATTATCTCGAGCCCTTATGCCAATGAACGACAATATGCGCAGTGAATAGGCGACAATTTGTGCTGCAGCAAGTGGTCCAAATCTCTGCTATATTCCAGCTGACTATCTCCAAATTCTCTTTAAAGTTTGTCCGGGTTGGCATATTCTTTCAGTACATTTAATGATTATCATTTTCGTTTCATTTTTGATACAGTTGTCTTCTACAAAGGGCAACGTTACCTACTGTAGTCGCGCATATCTTGAAGAATTATGTTAGGAAATCGGGTTCTTCATATCCGTCTGGACATCGTGATGACTGGCATGAATAACGTTTATTGAGTTGGGTGGCAAGATGATGAAGATAAAAAAGACAAAACATACACATCCTGGCCCGAATAACCAGCTGGAAATCCACATCGTATTTGCATACATAGTTGTTTCATTAATTTTCGTGGGCATGAAATTTGAAGGTTTTGACTAAAATACAACACTATTGCTGCGTTGATCGTTGTCTCGCTGAGAGACAAAACCGAAAATTAATGTTCAACGACTGATGATACCACAATACATTGTCCACCCTCACGGGTCAACAAGTTAATGTCCGAAAGAAAATGTTTCTGGTGTGTCTCAAATAAAATGTAACAGGAAGGGAGAAAATACAACGGACCAGACCGTGATTCGAACCCGGGCCCCCTGAATCTTTAGTCATGTGTTCTACCAACTGAGCCAACTGGCCACCGGCGATCGAATCTGGCCGACCGCCACAAAAATATACCGCTTTTACTTTGTTCTAGTATGTAGAATTTAGAGCGTCAGTCATCGTTAAGAGTGGAAACTCACTGTAGAATATTCCAAATACTGAAATGCAGGTATATGGTTTTAGGGGGGGGGGGGGGACTAGTAAATTCTCCAAAATATGGATAGTTTGTTCCAGACTATATGACATATACGGCTTTAAACACGCCTATATATATATATATATATATATATATATATATATATATATATATCATCCTTCCACAAAAATGCAGGTAGGTGCTGAGACGTGAGTATAAGTGTATAAGACTAACTACATGTATCGATCGGTAAGAACAGCCGATGAATGTTCAAAGAGCGCTCTGTCTTTCCGTGAAGTTTTCTATTTGTTAAACTTTTAACTTATGCAAGACCAGGTCGTCATGGTTTAGAATATTCTTTAGTACTTGATAATCCATAGAATTGTTGTTATGTATCACAGAGGTTAAAATGTCGATTTGCCGGTCATTATGGCGACATGCTAAGAAACAAACCTTGGCACCATTATTCCCGCATTCTTCCAAAAAAAAAAAAAAAAAAGGCAAATATTTGTCGAAGTGATTTTAAATTCCCAAAGTTTAGTGTGTTGACTTTTCAATTTCAGACATACTAGTGTATCCAATTCATTAAATTGAACTAATTGAAATTACATTAATGGGTATTAAGTTGATATGCGACACTGATAATTTGTAAGGTAATATAGACCTTTCATTTCGAGAGCTACTACAATCTACAATTCATCTCCAACACAGACAAGCTTTTCTGTGAAACTCAAACAGTTTCAGGCTCCGAGGCTGAATGCTCTTTTCTGATACATCAGCAGCATCGATTAGGGGGAATCTCATTCACTAGCTTTGTGCCGCCGTTTCCATCACACACTGAAATAGCTAAACGAGGGCCAAGATCGATAATCCCATAAGTTGTTTATAGAAGATCGGTTGTAGCATATTGGCTCTGCTTTTTTAGGTCCTTGTTGTGATACTGTCTCTGAAGATTTGAACCCCTGCAACCTTTATTGGTCTGAAAAAATAAGTATTTCATGATGAAACCATACTGAAATCCTATACCGCCAGCAAAATAAACCTGGAAAGATTTAATGACTAGTTTGAAAGGTTATAGCACGACTAAACACCATCTTTGGGGATTCATAAAACCAGATGACATTTGAGACTAAATTATTGTCGAGGACGTTGGGAGATGAACGCCGTGAGATCGCCAGAGTTTTGCAGAGTTTTGCATCCTTTAACGAAAAAAGGTGGTGTGTTCAAAACAAAGACGGGTCATGTATAGGACGTGGTTTTTTAGATTTAGTATTAATAAACTTTGTCCGTCTGTCTCAACTACAAACAGTATGGGACAAATTTAATTTGATCGCATTTTTCTTGTTTGATGTAGATGGTATGTACAGCTATTTAAAGAAAACTGCTGGTGATCCCGTGGTGGGACATGGTATCCCTGATTTTTGAAATTTTGATGAAAAAGTACAAATGTCTGACATTAAAGCGCGAAACTGGTCGTTGATCTTATCGTGGTGTTATCATGCAAGAATACCAAAGATTTCGTGTGATATCTAGCAAGTTTTAAGGGCCATATGTAGTTCTTGATCAACTTCTGAACAACCAAAAGGCGTTCACCAAACTCAGGTACGTTGCATCGTTTTCCTAGGAGAGTGGGAATACAAAGGTGATTCACAAAAGCAAAATTTAAAAAAAAAAAAAAAAAGACCTACGAGGTGTACCTTAGATGAAACTTTAAGATCCTAAAAAAAATTTGGGTCAATTCATCAATTCAGTTTTACATTCTGACATTTCCTCCTGCTATAGAAGGTGGAAGGGGGGGGGGGGGGGTAATCAGCCAATATATCTTACTTTCCATGTAAAAATAACTACTTTTGCTTTTAAAATAATGGAAAATGTACGTTGTCAAAAACCACTCCACCGACCCCCTGTTGCTCCGTGTCAGAAACTTGTCACATGGTACCCTGAAGTATAGGGAGTCAAGTATGCACAAATGAAAGAAAATACTCCTCCTGTAAGGGATATACTTGATTCTTTGGATTCGAAATGCATTTGGTCACATGATCAAATCTGCCAATACGAGTAGTTCATTTTCAGTAGTGGTTGATATGGAACGCTATCCGAGGAATTTGATGCATTGAGATGTGATATTTCCCCATATAAATACTTTTGAACATACGCATCCTCTTGTCCTTTAATAATATGACCCCAAAATCAATAGGGATAATCTACTCTTTAGGATGTACCAGTATACTAAGTTTGGTGTCAATCAAACAATCCTCAAAATATAGTGGATTGACCCTTGACCTTTGATAATATGACTTCAAAATCAATAGGGGTCATTTACTCTTTAGGATGTACCAGTATACTAAGTTTGGTGTCAATCAAGCAATCCTCAAAATATAGTGGATTGATCCTTGACCTTTGATAATATGACCTCAAAATCAATAGGGGTCATCTACTCCTTAGGATGTACCAGAATACAAAGTTGTCAATCAAGCGATTCTCAAAATATAGAGGATACACTATATTACTATGTCCAGTCTGACCACGTGAATCCAAAATCAATAGGGTTCATTTACTCCTTACGATGTACCAGTGTAGTCGATCGGTCGGTCTCTAGACCAAGTCTTGTCCACTCAATATCTTGAGAACCCATTGCTTGACAGACATCAAACTTGGTACATCTTAAGGAGTAAATTACCCTCAATTGGGTTTAAGGTCACATGGTCAAAGGTTAATCCACTTAAAATTTTGACAAAGGGAGATATTATCCGCCTTAATATCTTGAAAACCCTTCCCTTGACACACATCAGACTTGACCAGTGGTGCACAAAATGATATGCCCCTTTTTTTTTTTCAAAGAGGGACATAATGATAATTATGATAGTGCATTTAATTAAGAGAAGATTAAATCAGCTCACCAGAAAGTCCACTCATAACATTTGGATAGTAACAAAACTTCTGGATTTATCTTTGCATCTGTTAATGTCTTATTTCATTGGGACAAATCGTCTGATCTTGATTAAAATATTTGATTGATGTCTTTCTGACCATATATATTTACCAGTGTTACACAAACACATAAAACAATTAAAGAAAACTTAAAAATAAGACATCAAATTATGAAATTCATTAACAAAAAGATTTGATTGATTGACCTTAATCTTTTGCGTGCCGGGATTTTGCTTTCGACACATTTTTGGAACTGATGGATGGGAACAACTTCCCAGGCGGCTTTGTTAATTCGCGTTACATTGTCCCAGAAATTTAAGAATTGGAGAGTTGCGAGCTGACATTTAGTTTAGCACGAAACAAAGCTGCCTGTTTCCATGGGTCGCTATTCAAGAAGGTCTTGCAAATGGTAGACTGTTGATTAGAGATTAACATATGGAATGGTCTATTTCGTTATAACCGAGTTCGTAGTAGTTGGCACAATTTGATATCTTAACACCGATATGTCTTGGTAATTTTGATTCATATTTAGCATGAACAGTAACTACGCGTTATACACTATTCTCTCGTGTTTCTACACCTGGTGCATACATAAAAGACATTCTCCCAATCTAATTAGACTTGCATATATCTGCTCATCTACGATACGCTTCAATACGTAGAGAAACGCATATACAAGTCTAATTTTAATTAGATTGGACATTATCCATACCTACAATAACAAAAATGATATAATACCCCCCACCCACCCACCCAAAAAATACAATGGGAGAAAAAAATTATAATTTAAGATCATAACTCTACCTACATCTTCTTGTATTTCTCATTGTCTAAATACGAACATCCTATATGCCGTACACATCAATGGAAAAAAAAAATCATTTATCGTCTAAAGTCGTCTAAATCAATATTTATGTAGCGACATTCCATTGTCATATCGTATTTATGTCTTTCAAATGATTCGATACGCGTGGACGTTCTGCGTATAATCCAGTTCTAAATGGAGACAGGCTACTGACAAGTTCATCTTACAGGGATTTCAACAGCCTCGTTTAAAGTCAGCATTTCACAAATTCTATGGTCGTTATAAAAATCTAAGCAAATACAACCTGTTATTGGGTCGAATGTTGCCTGACGTGTTTCATACAAACAATTCGTGAAACATAAGAGATTTGCCGAGCTTCTAGGGTTTTGTAAAATAACATACACAGCCTTGTCACATTATTATATACTACCATAAATAAGTGCATTTTGGACGTTTTTCATTGTAACTCCAAATGTGATGATGCAACGCTTGACCTAACTGTATATCCGTACTCTCTGGGAAAATATTGAGACAAACCAGAGAGCTACAGGTCTGCAGCTACGTTTGATCAGTAGGAATATTCTTATATCGATGATGGACGGTGGTCCATATCCAGGCGATTCGGAAATCAGAATAACTAAGATTTTGATCGACATGGACAATATCAGCTTCGTCTTTAGAACACTATATGGAAGGTCAGCTTTCACGGTACAAGCTTTAGTAATCCTACAGAAGGATTTCCAATATGGCTACCACAGACCGATCCAGAATTTATACTTGCTGTAGGCCAGGTAGCTTCACTTGGTATATATACAGTTCGTAAGGAGGAACGAAAATGGGGACTTTCTTTGTCCTAGCTTGTCATGCTATTAACGAGGAGTAAAAGATCGAGAATGGCCATACCGAGGTGGGGATATGAAGGATTGATGGAAAAATCAATAAATCACAGAAAAGTGGACATTCTTGAAGAGTAAATATTAAATATGAATATTACGTGATTGATACTGGATGTGAGCAATATCTAAACTTCATCACAATCGATCACACAAAAATTATCCTGGTTTTCGGATGAAAAACCCACTTCTTGTAAAGGCAGCAAGCAAGGAACGATTTGTCTAATAACACAGCATGGTTGATATTTATTTTAAAACTTTTGTGATTTAATGGCTACATGTAGTTAGTGTAGTGTATTCGGGGACCGGGAGACTACCGGAATCCATCTAATACGAACAATAATTCTCAGCAAGGCACCAGGACCAGAGCGAGGAAATATTACACGAGATAATGGGAACAACGACAAGGACCTACTGATAATCAGGGGCGGATCCAGGAATTGCGGTTACGGGGGGCGCCACTTTATGAGGCAGTGGGTCCAGGGCAAAGTCCTGGCGGGGGTCCAGGAGGCGAAGATTTTATGGGGCTTGAAATATTTCTCCGATTTAGTCATTTGTACTATTTTCTATCATTTTATTAAGGTGAAATTAATAAAATGACCCAAATTTTAAGGGTTTTTGAAAAAATTAAGTTCTCCCAATTAATTAAGTAATTCAAGGAAAGATTTTATCATTTATTTCTCCGGGAGTGGAAGAAATTATTGCTTCTTTTATCGTTTAGTACATTTTCCTAAACAAGATACCGCGATTTACCTTAAATTTGGAAATTTTAGGGGGCGGCGGCTGCGCCCCCCTCTAAATCCGCCACTGATAACGGCGGGAGGTCTGTATGTAGGAATCCTGCCAAACTGATCTACCTAAAAATAGACCTTAACGATCCAACTTCAAGTCAAAATACTGCGTGTTTTGTTTGTTCTACGTCCCGTCGAGAATTTTTCACTCATTGTGACGTCACCAGCTGTAGGTTCAATACCATAAGTGAACTTGCTTAGCGCCGAGGGCTGTAGCCAACATCTGCCACAACGCAGGACCTCCGTTTAAGACCCTATCCGAAAGACCCGTGATTCTCACTTCTAAATGCCGAGCGTCAGGCGAAGGAGCAATCAATGTTCAGGCCCGGTCACACAGCGCTTTACGGCTTAATCACGGCCAAAACCCGTCAAAAAGTGGTCTCCCGTGAAGCAGACGATGTTGTTCGTGTTGATGTCGAGTTTAAGACGAGTTACAGTCGATTTATAGACATCGGAACGGCGTCGGACGCGGCAAAAAGTTTTGAACTGCTCAAAAGTTTAGCCCGCGGACAACCACGGGCGGCACACGTGTGTTGCACGTGAAACAAACGTGATAATCCGTGTTCCGGCAATGATTAAAACTTGGGGAGACGCAGTAAGACGCGAAAGTTTAGCGGTCTGTCACGGGCAGAGCACGGTCATCGGACGGGTGTTACGCGTTCGTATCAAGGGAAATAGCGCGTGTTTTGCGGCTTATCACTGACAAGTGGATTTTTCCGCGTACATAGACGTGGTTAGCCGTGCTTAGGCAGTGCTTCAGCAGTGGAACAGCCGCCGACAGCCATACCCCGTACAAAGCACGGCCAAGCCAAAATTGACCAAAAATTACCACTTACGACCACGTCCACCAGATTTTCATAACTTTTTGTACGTGATTTAGACGTGGAATACTGTGTGACCGGGCCTTTAAAGTCTTAACTTTAACGCGGCCATGGCACGAGCGGAGCTTGAGCTCACAACCTCCCGGTTACGAAGCGAACGCTTTACCGCTGAGCTACCGCGACCGGCTGCGTGGTTTGAGATGTAATACATCCATCGATATCTTGAGAGAAACTCAAGATGCGGAAATGAAAAGAAGTAGTAAGTATCTGCAATAAGTGACAAATTGAACCAGCAACTACACATGTACAAAATGCATAAACTGGACAGACAAAAGTTGCTGTTGCCACCATGCATTCTACCACAATTTTGCATTGAGCAGAAACTATTCAGTTGGAATTCATTTCGGTGCTCAGAGAACTTTAAAAATAGAAGAGCTTGCCGTGAAGTTGAATATTATATGGACTTCATATCAGGATTCGATGAGTTCGATGCTGAATTTAAGTAAAAGTAAGACCAAAACATATGATATATGCTACGTGTCTTCGTTTCGTGACCAGGAGGTCGTTAGTTCGAGCATTGTTCTTACCTTGGCTATCAGTCTGTTGAATGTGAGATGTAAAATATGACTGCTCCTTCACCAAACTCTTGGCAATTACATGTGAAAGTAGCAGATCTTTCGGATAAGACAAAAGTTGACATGATAAAGAAACCTTTTTGGTACGGCCTGAGCACCATGTATGACAAGCCCTTTTACTATTTATTCGTAAAATAAGATATCTCTTTAAGTAAGAGAGATATCTCTATTGGTTAAAGAGACATCTCTGTAAGTTAGAGACATCTCTTTAAACAAATGAGATTTTTCTTTACGCTAGAGAGATATATCTCAGGCTGTCCAGCGGCCCTAAAATTCCTAAAAAAAAATTCAGTTTTGCTAAAATTCCTAAAAAAAATGTAAAATTCAAGGGGAAATCCTAAAAAAGCCCTTATTTTTCATGTCAATTCCTACTTTTTTATCAGTCTTGAAAAATCAAAATGCATTCATACAAAATGTGTGTTATTAACGTAGATTGCAGTTCTTATCCAGATAATGCTGATGCAGTGAAAGGCAGTTGACCTGTGGATCCATGTGTCAAGCTTGTTTATTGGTTGTGACTTTGTGATAAAGAATTGAGATTTATGTAACATCTTATTTGTGTGTCATGTGAGTTTCTTTATTGTCAAATTTGACAAGGTAAGTCCTTTTAAATAATTAAAACTTCCGCAATTTGGTTAAAAATTCCTAATATTTTAGCCCTAATTTTTTAAAATTTTACCCCTAAAATTTGCCCTTATTTTTTGTCCAAGGGTGCTGGACAGCCTGATATCTTTGTCTTTGAGAAATATATCTCAAAGAGAAAGAGATATATCTCTAGCGTAAAGAGATATCTCTCTATCAATGAAAAAGAGATATCTCTTTAAAGTTAGAGATATCTCTTTAAATTTTCAAAAAGAGATATTTCTTTAACCTAAAGAGATATCTCTTTAGATTTTTCCCCCGGTGATCATAATGACTTCTCCCTGTTGCATTGTCATTGAAATGATGTAACCCTATTTTTTAACCAAGCAAACTTCTTCTAGTGTACAAATCACAGGCACTGGTTTCTGTAAATGACTTATGACCTCTGTAACAATACAGAGGTCAAAAGTCATTTACAGAAACAAGTACCTGTGGTACAAATGGCGGGAAATATGGCAAGTCCTTTTACTATTTATTCGTAAAATAAGATATCTCTTTAAATAAGAGAGATATCTCTATTGGTTAAAGAGATATCTCTGTAAGTTAAAGATATATCTTTTTGTGCTAGGGAGATATCTCTTTAACCAAAAGAGATATCTCTTTTGTTTAAAGAGATATCTCTTTAAACAAATGAGATATTTCTTTACGCTAGAGAGATATATCTTTCTCTTTGAGAGATATCTCTCAAAGAGAAAGAGATATCTCTCTAGCGTAAAGAGATATCTCTATCGATGTAAAAAGAGATATCTCTTTAAGTTAGAGAGATATCTCTTTAAATTTTCAAAAAGAGATATCTCTTTAACCTAAAGAGATATAGCTTTAGATCCCCCCCCCCGGTGATCATAATGACTTCTCCCTGTTGCATTGTCATTGAAATGATGTAACCCTATTTTTTAACGAAGCAAAATACTTCTAGCACAGGGGCTAAGCCCGTTTTGGGCCCGAACTCTGTGATACCATAAATATAGATATAGTTCGGGCCCAAAACGGGCTTAGCAAGTGTACAAATGGCGGGAAAGGTTGAAGAGGTTGTTAGGGTAACATTGTCAAGTTGCCGAGAGGCGAAATCTAGTCTAGCTTGCATATTTCAGCAATTTATTGTCTTTTTTTTGTTTTGTTACCTGTATACATTTCACATGCGGTAAAAGCAAAATCTTCCCACGGGATTGCAGCCATCAGGGTGTTGCAAAAACGCGGAACAGAAAACGGAACGGAATTTAAGAATTAGAATGATTAATGTAGATAAGATAACGGTAAAAATCGGGGGAGGGTGGGGGGATGATTCATTTTGATTAAAATCAACAATTTGGGAATTGTTTACAAGCGATAAAACAACTTTATCTTAAAATTTTGCATCATAAATTGAGTAAGCGAATTTAGTTAAACGTTAATATAAGAATTTACAAGGCATTTTACAAGAATTTTGAAATATCGGCATTGGCAGAGGTGTTAGCGAGTAGTGACACCTATGGATAGAGAATGAAAAGAACACGCGTGGTTTATACCCCCCCCCCCCCTTGTGCCATAACGTCATTAACGCACATGTATATGTATTTACACATAATACCGTGTATGTGTGTACTTACAACAGGGAGTGTGATATGTATAAAACAATAAATAATAACTAATTATCTTATTTAGTCAACAAGTTAAACATATTGTGTTTGATTTATTATTTTTTAACTAACAGGAGACTTAGTAACCGCAGCACTCCAATCCTTAATAGGGAGAACTTCTGGCAGTTAATTTTTAAAATAAATACTTGACAAGCTTAACATTTGGATTAATAATGAGATGACTTTTAATTCCATTCAAGCATAAATTCCGTGTTAGCCTTTTAGCTATTTCAAATACATGTATTATGAAATAAATCTGTTAATTCCTCTTACTATTGGTCGTAAACTTCACCCTAGTTAACATTGGTTTTGTTTCAATCTTTCTTTCCCGATGTATCTCTTCAGTTTAAACACTAATCCGCAGGATATCGGTAAATGTACGAACTTTCACATAAATTGACCCTAAATGAGGCAAAACTTTTTTTTCACCGGACTCATTCGCTTTAAAATGTGATACATAAATGTATATGGTACCAGATGTAGAACTAAATTCAAATTCAGTTATCTTAAACATATGTAGTTCGATTAAAAGCACGTTCGATTTAAAAAGGCTATGTTTGGGGGAAATTGTTCAAAAAATTTCAATTATAATTCAAGTCTTTTTCAGTATGTTATCTTATTTATTTTTTATTCATTTGTGAAACAACATACTGTCAAAATCTGGGGGAGGGGGGGGGATAACAAAGCCAGGGGGAAAAGATGGTGCCAACAGGCGCTTGCTTGGTATTTTTATTAAAACGTGCTATGCAAATTATTAAGCAAGCGCCTGTTGGTACATTCATCCACAAAATACACCATGTAAAAATACATAATAATGCATTAGTATGAGTTATCAATATGAAATGGTGGATTCTGAGGACAACTTCCTGTTCTCTCTGTAATTTCTGCATCCCTTGTTCATAATAAGCCTTTTGATTTTGCAAAATGTTGACCTCCTCATAACATTATTGCATAATATATTTTCCGTTCCGTTCCGTCTTGCGTTCCATTTTCCGTTCCGCGTTTTAGCAACACCGCAGCCATCATGGTGAGATTTGCTTTGGCGGGCTTCCGATTTAGGGAGAATTCCTTAAGTATTCAAACTAATAAAAATATTGGAAAGAGATATCTCTTTCCCTTTGAGAGATATCTCTTTTTCAACGATTAAAGATGTATCTCTTATACTTTGAGAGATATCTCTCTAAGAATTCTTTTAGTGAAAGAGATATCTCTTAAAGTATAAGAGATATCTCTCTACGTGAAAGAGATATCTCTTAAAATGAAAGAGATATCTCTTTAAGTGTAAGAGATCTCTCTAAAAGTAAAAGAGATATCTCTCTACGTGAAAGAGATATCTCTTAGAATTAAGAGATATCTTTCATTTTAAAGAGATATCTCTTTAAAATAAGAGATATCTCTCTAATTTAAAGAGATATCTTCTTTTTCGAATAAATAGTAAAAGGGCTTGCCATAACCATGCCATGCATAGGTTCAAACCTACAGCTGATGAAGTCTCGACATGAGTGAAAAGAAAGAAAATCACCCACACAATAACAAAAACCGCCTTAAGCAAAGGCTCGAGACATGGTCGTCCATATTCAGGTGGCGCAACAGTTCCCATGCAAATTAGCGCTGACTTCTCCTGGATCTTCATACAGTCATCTGGGGCCAAAGATTGACTTCCGGCAGAAATACGAACTAGTGTACCTAAAATGAGATCGAAGCCGACATAGAGAGATATATTTTTTTTGCAGACTGACATTGAGAAAGAAAATCGAGATGTTGCAAACACCTGTCATTTTACTGTAGGTATATGTCCACAAAGATTTATGGAGCGCCAAATTAACATAAACTCAAATAATTGAAGATATCTTCAATTATTTGAGTTTATGTTAATTTGGCGCTCCATAAAGATTAGCAAGACCTATATGTATATATTTTCAAAAAGCTTTTATTCAGAACTTTTATGCATGTTATCAATAAGGAACGAAACAATAAAAAAATGATTTCTCACTTTCGAACACAACCCCAGATAGATCGGCAGCTCCTGCAATTTGTACGTCGACATTATTTGTACCAGCATCAGAACTAGAACTAGACCAAGATGCCAACTACCAGCCAGCGAAATATTTAATCTACGTGCATTGAAGTCAAACAATGGCGAGATTAACAACCTAGCTAAATTGGAAAATGTCTACGCCACAGACAAAGATACCGGCTCTTGAAATACCATAAAGCACGGCATAGGAAGCTGAAAGGGAAATAAATCGTAAATCGTCAACTTTATAACCCATTCGGTCTATTAGTGTCCATCACAATGAGATCAAAGATTTTATCACAAGAAGCATGGAAAAAATCAACGTTTACAAGGGAGTGGATTCTAAAGAGGAAATTCGAAACTAGGTGTATGTCCAAACAAAATGGCAGCGGGACCTTAACATTAATGTTTTTAAGACATGCATAGTCTGTGCCTACGTATGATACATGTATACACGTTGTCTATACGTCCATGCTAGTTATTGCTATGAATTTGGTTGAACCATTGAATATCAATTCCAAAATTGGGTCTCATTACTGTCAAATTGGTTTCCCCTTACTGTCATTATGAAGGGGGAGGGGGTTACAGATCCAGTATGAATAAAGTGTATGACAAAACTCAGACCAGAATTAATTTTGTGATTTCGGAATACGAGTATACAATATGGATATATGGATCGAATTGGTGGTTCCTTGATAAAAACAGGCGACCTTCATGAAAACCTCTACATCACAGATGACTAAATTTGAAAGGAACATTTATGTGACAAATATGATTAACGTTGCAAACCACAATACTTATTATGTGTAATTGTTTACGTCATACGATTCGTTAGAAACCTCCAAATTTGCAAAGTCACCGGACCCTACAAACGATGATGAAAAGAATCGTGTGCAACTTTGATGTGGATCAAAGACGTTCAGAACTAAGGTGTTTATGGATGAAAAAACATACATTAGAAACGAAAACACAAAGTGATCATCGATTACCCTGCAACTGCATCTATTTCTGGACGACAAAACATGTCTCTGCTGCAGATGTCGCGCCTTGATGCAGATGTTGCTGTTGTCAAAAAAAAAAAAACCACAAAAAAAACCCTCCGCCAACACATGCACGCCTTATAATCATGGATACGTATATAGAATCGCTACACCCGGGAACATATATAGTTAGAACGCATTGATTGGATTCATTCCGAAAAGTTTGTCAACAGTGAAGCAAGTGAATGTAGTGTAAACGAAGTACGGGGAAAACGGTACTCTAACCAGACCCACCACCACCACCCGAAGACAGAGACCACGGTAGAGACCAACTAGATCCACCACCACCACCACCACCACCACCCGAAGACAGAGACCACGGTAGAGACCAACTAGATCCACCACCACCACCACCCGAAGACAGACCACGGTAGAGACCAACTAGATCCACCACCACCACCACCACCCGAAGACAGAGACCACGGTAGACCACTACACTCTAGAGACCTACACGCTTACATGCGCCTACACTCAAGGTCTGCACTTGGATTTAGTAAAGTATCTATCCTTAAAATCTGGCACTAACAGTCAGAGGATTTTTTAGTAGAGAAGACATGCCTGAAGAGATAATGCGACAATTTTTGTGTTAAATCCATGATATCTGAACTGCTAACGAGAGGTGCTGCTACCTCATTGCTCCGAGTGAAATTCATTGTGTTGTTGAGAGGAATGCACAGAGGTGGAAACTTGATTCAGATAAAATAGAGTGTCTTGACAACTTGAGGGATGGCTTAATATTCGTGTTTCAAATCTTACAACTTTATCCATTTGTACTTTTTAAAGGAATAGTTTCACTTGTCATTACACTCTACGACCTATCACAATTTTCATTTGATATGGCATCTCCAGTTTTAGGTGCCACAAGTTGACTTATGCAGGGCATAGTACGGGGGCTCTATATTGTGATACGAGACCGGAAGTCAGCTTCCTGATACTATGAAATAAATATTTAGTATATTGTATTGTTTTTATGTTGTTTTTAATACGAGAATATAAAAGTATATAACTAGCCTTAACCTACAGCAGACGTCGCCTGTTTCCATGCGGCCTCAGAGCAAGGTAAAGAAACCTTTAACTTCTACAACATTTTTGGACAATTACATGTATTTCCCATTCATATATTCTTGGGCCAACTATGTAATAATAATAATAAATAAAATTTATATAGCGCCTTATGTAAAACAAATTATTCTAAGGCGCTTTACAAGGGTAGAGATGAGGAATGAATAATAAAACACAATTATAAATGACAGTATGACATAAAATCTTGCATCTGTAAAATTATCAAAATAAAACATTATTATTAAGATCGATAGCTAAGCCCTCAGAAGCTCCTGGATTTTACAGATTTTAAAGGGCTTGAAATATGTCTCCTATGTAGTCACTTTTACTATTTTCTGTCATTTTTAATAAGGTGAAATGATTAAAATGACGCAAATTCTAAACGTTTTTAAAAAAACATGTAAGTTCTCCCAATGAAAGTAATTCAATAAATCAAAAGATTTTGTCATTTATTTTTCCGGGCCGAGATTGGAAGAAATTATTGTTTCTTTTATCGTTTACATTTTTTAAACAAGAGACCACAATTTATCTTAAATTTGAAAATTTTAGGGAGAGGGGCTGCTCCCTTCCTTAAACCCGCCACTGTCTGCACTAGTAATGACTGATCTCAAGCATAGTGGGATAAACCAATACCGCACTGCAATATTTCGTCGGAACTTCAGCCAGCTTTGTCTTTGGCAGATTTTACAGCTTATGTTTTAATGGATTTCACAAGAGTTTTATGCACACGAGGATTTGCTACAGTGCCCCCTGACAGTACTTGGTAACATATCTATAATGTGTCGACTCATCAACGTTAGCCCTTTTCATAACGTCATTAATTTTTGTGTATTGGTTTGTATTCAGGAAAAGCTCATTGGGTGTCAGATGTCTGAGACAGCAAGTCAATGAATCATTCCTATATACAGAAAGAGAAGAGGACTTACATAAACCATTCAGATTCCAGTGCTTATTGCCACCACCGACTGAGCCTGTCTGTCATCTGAAATCAGAGCGTCATTCGTAATTTTTAGCCACGGAATTTGATTTCACTTTTTAATCAAAGACTTTTAATTCATAACCCATAGTTCAGGCCCAAGAACGAGATTGTTTGGTCCATATAGCGAGACTATCTTTACTTCTGATTGTCAAACAAACAAATCGGTTCTCTCGAAATGAGGACATCCCAATATGTCATATGTTAAACATATCTAGGATAGTTAAGGTAACTCCATACTCGCAGTTTTATCTGATACAAGTTTGAAAAATGTATTTATTTCCATTAATTAGAGTTAAAACTAACAAATTATTAAATAAAATACATACGTAATCACACTTTTTAAGATACGAGACGTACATAAACAGAATCATCTATCAACGTCAGAAAATTGCAATTTTCCTTAAACAGCGTTATCAAAATTTCATACAAACTGGTTATTACGATATAGTAGCATTCATAACAATTTCATGAAAGTGTATCTTCACAAAAATATACAAAATGTCTGTAAAAATAAAGGAAATCTATCGCATAATAGACTTGATAAAGAAATCAATAGAAACAGAGTTATTGCCCTTGGATTCAATATTTTAAAACGTATTATTGATTATTCATCTATAATTTAGACTTTTGAAATAGTTTGTTTTTAACAAGATTTTTTACAATAACTATCGGGAAAGACTCCAACAAAATGTATGTTCCTATCACGCATAAATGTAAAGAAATCATTGATTTTGCAAAATCTGATGACATCACAGGAGGGTGGAATGACTTTAAGTAGAACTTACAAACATTTTTTAGCAGTTTTTTTTAAACTTAAAAGATGGCATAAGAATTTAATAACAGGATCTAATCATATATACAGGTGCGGATCCAGAAATGTTCCCCAGAATCCTTACTCCCAGTTAACCATGTCACCATCATTAAAACTCTCAGTGCATCCAATCTAAATCACTTATTTATCTCCCCTCCTACACCCAAAATATGTTCTATTGTATTTTTTTTTAAAATTCTTATGGAAATTAAAATATGACAGGGGCAAGAATGTCACATTGTAATAGCGGTACTTTATAAAATCTCTAAAATGCTTACAGATAAAAAGGTTAACAAAATTCAATAGCATTTAGCTTCATGTTTATAAATATAATGATGTTATAAATAAATCATTGACTTTGGGGATGCTTTTATTCATAGAACCACAAATGAAATACTTCCAGTGTGATGTGTTTACCCTAGGGTTACACGTTATGAAGAATACAGAGCAATACATGGTTTTCCAGCCGATGAATATAATTGTAAATCGATTTTTGTTTGTTTGTTTGTTTGATATTTCATATATACCTTTGTTTTGGGTTTTTATCAAATTTGATGTTGCATAGATAACGTTATTTTTTTTAAAATTTGATATTGCATAGATACCTTTATTTTGGGTTTAATATGCTCTTTAGGTTTAGCATTGGGTGGTTATTATTTTTTTTTACGATGAACCATGATTGAACAAACTTGAATCGAATTTACTACATGTATATGTCAGGAAGCTTTCATGTATATTTCCTCATTTCTGACCTAGAGGTTCTTGGGAAGAAGATTGTTAGATATTTTCCCCAAATATATCTTGATGTAAAACTATGATCCTCTATTGTGGCCCAGTCCTACCTCCGGGGACCATAATTTGAACAAACTTGAATCTACTCTATATCAGAAAGTTTTCGTATAAATTTTCATTTTCTGGCCCAGTAGTTCTTGAGAGGAAAATTTTAAAAGATTTTCACTATATATATTCGCATGCAAAACTTTGATTCCCAGTTGTGGCTTCACCCTACCTACCCCTGAGGGCCATGATTTTAAGAAACTTGAATCTGCATTTCATTAGAAAGGTTTCATGTAGATTTCAACTTTCCTGGCCCACTGGTTCTTTAGAAAAAGTTTTGTTAAACATTTTCCTATATATTCGCCTGTCAAGTTTAATTCCCTATTGTGGCCCCACCCTATCCCCCAGGACATGGTTTTAGAATAACAAACTTGAATCTGCACTTACTGTGTCGGGACGGTTATTATATACATTTCAACTTTTCTGGCCCAGTTGTTCTTGAGAAGATTTTCAAATGACTTCGATTTATTTTTGCATTTTTGTGATTATCTCCCCTTTGAAGGGACATGGTCTTTCATTTGAAAAAACTTGAAAGCCCTTCACCCAGGGATGCTTTGTAGCAGGTTTGGTTGATATTGGCTCAGCGGTTCTGAAGTTGAAAATGTTTACAGACGGACGGACAGACGGAACTCCGAATAAAAAGAGATATGAAAAGCTCACTTGAGTTTTCAGTTCAGGTGAGCTAAAAAGTGAAGATAACTGTCATCAATATCGAAAATCCTAAAAAGAATACAAAACCGATAGTTGGACAAACATGGGCCCTTTGATACACCTGGATCTGGTGTGTAGGAGTAAGCACTCCCTGCTGATTGGCTACACCCGCCGTGAGCCCCACACCCTGATCAAGCAAACGGAGCAACCCGCAGCCAAAACCAGTACGCAAAGAACTGTCCAACAACCGGCACGAAACACGCCAGACAGCACTTCATCACAGGCCATACGTGCTGCATGGAGTGTTCAGTAGTGTGGTCTGAAGATCCCAGCTTTATTGTATATCATTGTGTTTGGCATGATCTCAGCTGCCACGTATTCTAGTATTGAGTAGTGTTAGATACCTGTTCCTACAAAAGCTGTGACTAGTGGTTTAACCCTTATGATACTCTCGTATCAGGGATCCCTGGTACGATCCTCAGCAGAAGCATATCTTTAATTGTGCACGTGGTATAAAGAGGGCGGCAACATTATTAGAAAAAGAATTCAATACTGACCAATTGTCCTCAATTCCATCACGATTTAAAAGCGTGTGTGCAAGTTTCAAGCATTTTTTAGTTGTCATTCATATGAAAGTTTCACAGGCACTCGACAATGAATAGTTTGTTTACATGAAGACAAATAATATATATATATATATATATATATATATATATATATATATATATATATAATAAGGAAAAAAATGTATTGACCTTGAAGACTAGTATTTTATTAATATATCATCTTAAGACCTCTAAACTATGGTAAAACATTATTCTAAATCAACATAAATTCGGATTCGCATAGCTCTTTATGTTCAAGCAGGGCCGTAAATTAACCTTCAATTTGGAAGAGGGAGGAAATTAGGCGGGGGTCTGGGGGCCGCCTAGGCCCCCAGACGCTGAGCACATTTTGTGCACACTGAACACGTTTCGTGCAAAATCCTTGATTCTAGGGCCTTCTAAGATGTTACTTGACTAACTCATTCTAAAAGAAAGATTTGGAATGCTTTTTAAGGGAGGTATCATGTTCTTAGTTATTGGAAACAACATAAATTCTAATGAACTTTAAATTTTAATTTTTTTTGGCTCAAAAGTTGGAGGAGGCAGCTGCCTCCTCCGCCTCCATGTAATTACGGCCCTGCTGTTGCGATATCAGAATTTCTAGAATGCGGCTTCAATTTGTCTGACCTTGAAAAATATATTACCTTGAAAAATAATATTGAATCTTTTTCCTTAGACTTCTCTCCCATTCACCTATTCGATTGTTGATTTTAATGCTAGATCAGTGTCCTTTGATTGACTTTGTTTGTTGTTTAATCGTGTTCTTCTGGCAATCATTATTTTTCGCTGTTCACCATATCCGAATCATCAATGGTACGGACTACCTAATATTGTTTTGAACTTAATCACTCCATATCATTATCTTCCCACCATTTTATTCCATAATCACATTGTTTTGTAAGTTTTCCCTCTAATTTTTTCTGATTTCTGTAATTTTTCAAGAATAATTTTATTTTCATCCCGACCCGACCATGGTACAAACTCTCTAAACCATAGTCAGTAAACACGCTTTACAACGTAAGGTGGCAGGGGACAGTTTCTTTGGTTTTGAAACATGTGGATAGGGGGTATACACCAAAGTCAGATTATGACAGACTAATGAAAAATCATATTTCCCTTTTATGTCCATACTTGTATTTCATATTAGTGTAGTTAATAAATTATGACCCTAACTTACATGTAATCTATAAATACTGGTGCTGGTGCACAAAACATGCTCTGAGCAGGTTCCCCTTTTTTGCTTTGATTTTCCCTCATTTGGGCTAATCCGCACCACCCCCACACCATCACAGTACCAAACATGGGGATTTAGACACTGTGCACAATCAAGAACCCTATCTGCCCTTCTCAAAAATCTACCTCTCATATGGGGCCATCCACCTTCCCTCACAGCTACAGACCTTTTGCTAGACCCTGCATGTTTTCACCGGAATTTCTTCAGCAACTGACCACGTGTCTTAGTTTCGTATTTGCACCCATCTATATGCTAGGAATCATGGTGACACCTACATGTTGTATATCAACATTTTTACTAAGCACTCAGCTACATTTGACATGCATCCTAAAATTATTGTACACATTTTTACACATGTAATATCACTTCAAATACGGGGTAATTCCATTTTTTGAAAAAGTTGACCGGGCCTATAGTGCGAAACTGTCCCCTGCTACCTAACCACCACCATTTTTATCACTCAGTACAATAGTGTATCACTCTTCTCACCAATGTAGTTTATCGATACTTGTCGTTTTTGTGTGTTATTTGTTTATGTAATATATGTCTCTTGATAAAGACGCGGGTTGTTGAGTTTTAAATAACCAACAGTGTCGTGGCCTTTTCAGTGCTTTTATAAATTTCTTTACTGGCCTTGTATCTTCTCAGATCCGACACTTTAAGAAAGTAGGGTGTTGTTGGGTTTTTGTGCTTTTATATATATAAAATTATATATATATATATATGTGTGTGTGTGTGTATGTATGTATATATATATACATCAACAAGGGGGGGGGGGGGGGCTTTTCTCTTGTGGAGGGGGTATCTTAAATCAATAGCATAGTTGGATTTGTCGATACCAAACTACTCAAATTAAAACTACTTC
Organism: Ostrea edulis; assembly: GCF_947568905.1. NCBI lineage: Eukaryota > Metazoa > Mollusca > Bivalvia > Ostreida > Ostreidae > Ostrea > Ostrea edulis. The sequence goes on along the minus strand of NC_079164.1, from coordinate 82,457,550 downwards.
TAATCTAGCAGTTGTGCTTATCTATATAAAAGCATCATCAATATGTCAAAGCTGTCGAAATGGGCAAAGTATAGAATAGTGCTTCTTATTTAGTATCATTCAAACATAATACATGTACTTACATTGGGTGACCGAACTAACACTATCAAAACATTGGCGGATCCAGGATTTCCGGGGAGTGGGGGGAGTCAAGTCAAGTATTGGGCAAAATATTCAGCCATTTTGGGAGCCAAATCTGGAGTTTTACTTACATATTTTCTTATTTCGATATGTAGCCAGTGTGAGCATCAAACAACTCAGGTTCCAACTTTATACATTATTAATTATATGTTGAAAAAAACTGTAAAATTTCAACCATACCACATATAAAACGTACACAGACAGGGCAGACGTATATAATTATATTTGCTGTAATTCAAACATAGTTTTTTACCGGGACACCCTGGAGAAATGTAATGCTGTCGTCTTGTCTTATGAAGGGCTAGGCTGAGAGTGCTCTGGTAGAAATCGTGCAGCGGGGGGAAATGCTACTAGTCACATGTCTGTCATTTGATTGGTCAGTGTCTTCTCATTCATACACACACTCACTATTTTACATTGGTTACAAATGTTCTGTACAGGGTTTGAATGTTTTCAACCTTAACACCTACCTATCATTGACAGAACCACCATATAAACTTATTGTGTGTGCCTAATATAGTGTGCAACCCTGTATGAATAAAGGATACTATTACTATAATCATATATAATTATGCCAGTAATACCCTGTAAATGTATGGCGAAACAAAATAAAAGGGGCATAAACTTCAAGAAAAGTCACTTGAATGATAACAAAACGGGCCTCAATTAAGTGAATAAGATAAATGATATCATTCGAAAATTTTGTGGTGAGGGGTGTTACAAACATGGTTATTCTTTACTCCTCTGCCCCCTCCCTTTCCCTCCCCCACTTTCGTGAATGTATAAAATTATTTTTGAAATAAATCATATTCATGGTCAAATAGCCTTTAAAATATTTTATACTGTTTTTTCGACGTAGTATTCTAAAAGTGCAAAGTAGGTTCTTAACTCGTTTTAGCCGAACCCAACAGATATTCATGAATATTCATAATCAATATTCCTGAACGTGCTTTTGTTAATGACACGTTGCATTAAAATGATAAACAAGGAAATACCTGAAACTCAAATTTTTCAAGAACAAAAACTTTGATTGCATCAATTAATCTAAATCCATACAGCTATACAGTATATCATTCTGCACTTCGGCAAAACTGAAGAGCGATTGAAAATTAACGAAGGCGTGGATCCAGATTCCCTTTAGAGTGGAAGTAAATTACTGTCACAGTTGTAGGCTCATGCATCAAGCAAGTTTTGTATCACTGCATGCAAGCATGGGGAATTATGGGAAGTTTTGTATCACTGCATGCAAGCATGGGGAATTATGGGAAGTTTTGTATCACTGCATGCAAGCACGGGGAATTCTAGGAAGTTTTGTATCACTGCATGCAAGCACGGGGAATTCTAGGAAGTTTTGTATCACTGCATGCAAGCACGGGGAATTCTGGAAAATGTTATAATTTACAATGATACCTTATAAAAGTTACATCCAAATGAAATGTAAATATAATACAGTCCCCACAACGTTTTCCATATTTGATAACATTGTTCTGATTTTATTATCACCATTTATTTTACATCTTTAGTAAAAGAAGCTCAAAATATAGCTATCAAGATGATTTTCTACAGTATTACTCAGTTTTTGTTGCCATAGCAACAGACATAACTTGTTGAATGTCCTTTTCAGAAAGTTCACAACCTAACCTTCCAGAAGATATATGCTTTATTATAGGTAAATAACGTCAAGACAACATAGAAATTGTAAAACTTTTATCCCTACTGTGGCCCCAGTCTACCCCGGAGGCCATGATTTTTGTAAATTTGAATCTGCACTATATCAGGAAGCTTTCATGTGAATGTAAACTTTTCTGGCCTAGTGTTTTTGTTTTGAGAAAAAGATTTTTAAAGAGTTTCCATAGGCTATATATTTGTATATAAAGCTTTGATCCCCTATTGTGCCTCATCCTACCCCTGGGGGCCACGATGTTATCTAACTTGAATCTGTCAGGAAGCTTTCGTGTAAAATGTAAACTTCTCTGGTCCAATGGTTCTTGAGAAGACGATTTTTAAAGATTTTCACTATATATTAAAAATATTTGTATCATAAAACTTTTATCCCCTATATAGTGGCCCCATCCTACCTACGGGGGCCATGGTGTTAACAAACTTTAATTTGCACTATCAGGAATCTTTCATGTAAAATGACTTCTCCAGACCAGTCACAGATGGGAAAGTGGTCTTCTGGTCCAATGATTCTTGAGAAGAAGAGTTTTAAATGGCCCTACCCTATTTTGGCATTTTTCAAGGTGGCATGGCCCTTCATTTGAACAAACTTGAAAGCCCTTCACCCAACAGTGGCAGATTTAGTGTGTGGTTGTTTTTTTTTAGGTCACCTGACTCTATTGCAATTCGTCCGTCGTCGTCCGTCATCCGTCGTGCGTTAACAACTGAACATTTTTAACTTCTTCTTAATAACTACCAGTCCAATTCTTTTCATATTTGGTATGAAGCATCATTGTAACAAGGGGGACATAAATTGTAAATTTCAGGACTCCAGCACCCCTGGGGCCCTAGGGGTGGGGGCAAAAACTGCCAAAAATTGACAAATTTTCAAAAATCTTCTCAAAAACCACACACATGTAAGAAAAACTAAATGCATAGTGATATAGAGCAGGAAGGCCTCTACCAAAATTGCAAATTTCATGATCCCCAGGGTGGGGGTTCTGACCCCAGGGCGGGGCCAAACTCATAATATAGTGTTTAAGTGTAAAACACTTAAATAACATTTTCTTTAGTGCTTTTGATACTAAATTGAAACTAAATGGATAAAGCAGGTAGTCTTTTACAAAAATTGTAAATTTGATTTTTCCCATAGTAAGGGTTTTGACCCCAGGGTGGGGCCAAACTTAGTATATGGTATTTATGTGTACGTTTGCTGATAATATATAAAATCTAAATGCATACTTATACTTATATTAGGAATAGCAGAAACGGATGTACAAAAAATGGTAATTTTCACAACTCAGGGTTATGACTTTAAGATGAGTCCAAATTAGTCATATATTTTGATATTTCAATGTTAATACACCTATTATTTAAAGCCGTTCATCACTGTATGCACTTTTGAGGGCAGTGAAGTTTTAAGAACCCATCTTGTTTTATACTGTTGCTGAACATTAGAATTTAGCTTAGATATTCAGAACAGGAATTTTTTTTCTAGATTTCATAGCCCATGGAAGTGGTAATACCTTTTCACTAGTATTCAGGTGACCGATAAGGTCTGTGGACCTCTTGTTTTGTTTTTTTGTTGTTTTTTTTTTTTTACCATACCCGAATCTATAAAGCATGTGGTGACTATAAATGAAAGGAAGAAGGAACAAGAATTTCAGTCGAAAACGCATTATCTAAAATGCACCATTTTAAATCAATCTTTTCAAGTTAAAAAATTTTTCCGAGGGAGGCCCCCCGGTTCCCCATATCGGAGGGGGTTAACCCCCTCCCATGCCCTTCCCCTCCGGCCCTTTGGGTCTAACCCCCCTCCCACAGTATGGTCTAGATCCGCCACTGACCCAATGATACCTTTTGCCAAGTTTGGTTGAAATTGGCACAGTGGTTCTGAAGAGCAAGTCAGAAATGAAAATAAAAATGTATTATATATATAAAAAAAAAACAATAATAATAAAAGGGGGAAAATGAGAGAAAAAATATCTCATCACCTAATACACGTACACCGAAGTTATATTGTTGTAAATTCGTTAATTTCTGTGTACATACAAGCAAGGGAAAGGTCAGTCGTCTGGTAATGAATAGAATAGATGAATGGTAAGTAGTAAAATAAATTGATAAATACACCTTTAGAAATGAATTTATTCCTCTTACGCAAGGCTTAGTATATAATCATAATAATTAGGAAGAAGAAAAAAACAACCCAAAAACCAACAAAAAACACACACAAACCTATTTCACAGCTCATTACTGATTTTAGTAGACCCTGAATTAATTTGTAAATACACAAGAGAGCCACCTGGCGTCTTCATTCATGTTTATCGAACCATACGTGGACAGAAGCATTAAGCAGTGAGTTCGTGGTTAAAAAAGCTGGAAAGTAGCGAAAATGCTGCAGATCGGGGCTTACCTATGTCTAGCCTGTTTACTTCTTCTCAAAGTTAACGATGTTTCCTCGGAGACTGTCCAAGGATCCATTCTGTTAAACAAGGGTGTATTTGACAAGGTAATCAGCTGGTCAGACCATGTGCATGTGCACGCACAGGGCTGGTCGACATGTGAACATTTGGGTGTTATGTATAAAGTGCTGTCGGCTTATTCACTCCAAATGTAGCTATTTTATCTTCTAATTGCTTCTTTATATCTGTTTTCCTATTTTAATGGAACGTTTAAGAATATTATATTACTCCGCCATACTATTGGCCTTCAACCCGAGTTAATTCAGGATATTAACTCTTGAATGTATCGAGTAACCCGTAAAACGTCGCAGATATGACCTATTAGCCTAGCCCGACCATACCTGGTCCAACCCACATGTAAGGCAATTGTTGGTTTGGCGTTGCCGACCCACACCTGAAACAGCTGGGTTGGTAGGTAGGAATTTTTTTTTTTGGGTGGAGATGGCGGAGCATTACAAAAATTACCAAATTTTTTTCCCTTTTCTTTGCAGCATCTTTAGCTCACCTGAGCTGAAAGCTCAAGTGAGCATTTCTGAGCACCAGGCCTGCATGTTATAAAACTTTACCGTACTCAAACTCAGCCATGTTTGTTTTGAGCACAATGCTGAGCAAGCTCCGAAGCATACTTGAAAAATCTTGAGCATGTACTCCATTTCAGTATGAGTTTGATTTAGAGCATGGAGTTTGAGTATGAGTATGAGAACAGACTCAAAAAAGTTTATAAACTTCAGGCCTGTTGTCCATCGTCCATCTGTCTGTAAACTTTTCACATTTTCGATTTCTTCTCCAGAACTACTGGGCCCATTTCAACCAAACTTGGCAAAAAAGCATCCTTGGGTGAAGGGCTTTCAAGTTTGTTCAAATGAAGGGCCATGCCCCTTTGAAAGGGGGGATAATCACAAAAATGCAAAAATAGGATGGGGTCATTTAAAAATCTTCCTTTTAAGAACCACTCACTGGGCCAGAGGAGCTAAAATTTACATGAAAGCCTCCTGACATAGTGTAGATTCAGGTTTGTTAAAATCATGGCCCCAAAGAGTAGGAGGTAGGATGGGGGCCACAATAGGGGCTCAAAGTTTTACATCTAATATATAAGTAAAAAATCTTCTCAAGAACCACTTGGTCAGAGAAGTTTACATTAGCATGAAAGCTTTCTGACATGGTGCAGATTCAATTTTGTAAAAATCATGGTCCTCGGGGGTAGGTTGGAGCCAAAATAAGGACCAGAGTTTTGCATGCGAATATATATATAGAAAATCTTTAGATATGGGTAAGGTGACTCAGGTGAGCGATGTGGCACGTGGGGCTCTTGTTTAGACAGTGTCTTATAAATCTCTTGAAATGCTTAAAGTTTCAATTGAAAAGATTCTAGAGGAAACTAAGTGATACATTTTTCTGACAAGGATTAAACTTTTCTTTTGGCATTCAATTAAACTTTTCTAATATTTATTTGTAAAAATTGTAATTCATGTGAAACTGGTGATGTGGTTCAAAGTTATTAAAAAACTGCAAATTGAAAGAAAACAGTACGTGTATCTATCATCCAGAAATTATATACCATTACTTTTAAAGAAGTAACTTATTCCAGTAAGGTTTCTTTTGTGTGCTGTGCTGTTGAGTGCAATGTTCCAACATTACGTAGGGTTTGCTGTCCCTCTCCAACTTCATCCATTTTTAATTAACTATAATTATCATCAGTGAATTATATATACAGTAATTTTGATTTGTCAAAAGTTTCCCCCACAGCCAATCAAAGTCATCTTTACAAACTATCAATTGCGGGCTTCTATTTTGACAAACCAAGAAGGATTAGCGATTAATTTTCCATGGTCAGTAATCGCTTAAATATAACAAAAGACTTTTTTTGACAAACCATATTTTATTAGACATTTTGATTTATGTACATGTACATTCAAATTGTGTCTGAATCACATCTTGTACACTGTGATGCATCTAAGGGGGGGGGGGTGCGATTCTAACATCAAAGCTTGTAATTTCAAGTATTTAAACATAGATATGCATCAGATACATATAGTTGCAGACAAGCATATCATGAATCCTAATGCTGCACCTTATTTTTTTTTATTTTTTTTTGGCCTGTAATCCCCTTACCTTGCATTACCATATTCCACTTCATGTGCATATGTACTGAATAGGCAGTTTCTACATATCGTGAAATTCATGTGTATTTTTTAAATTCATGGTCGATCTGATATATATGTACAAATGTTTGCTTACAGGTTGTGAAGAAATACAAAGCTGTGTTAGTAAAGATTGACGAGACTTACCCCTATGGAGACAAGCAAGACACTTATAAGTCTGTTGTGGAGTCCACATTGTCCCAGATCGATTTACTCTGTGCAGAAGTCCAAGTGGCAGGTAATGGCAAGAAATAAAGAGTATTAGATTTTAGTGACAATTTATCATCTCCTTGCATAGTTAGTTACGAAGGGGCTATGACATCGCTAATGAGTGCGAGTCCATTTGTGTGTAAGCTTGTGGACAAAATTCAAAGAGAAACATAAAACTGACAATGATCACAGTTTGCATACTTCTTTGGCATTGAATGAGGAAGAACCCTATTGATTTCTAAGGTCATTGATGAAATGATTCATACCATAATAATTATGACTGAAGTTATGTACGAGTTAACATTTACAAAATGATAAATGAATGAGTTAACTATCGACTTGCGCTTTGCTTTTGACATGCAACTTTTGATCCTACAAAAGTGATTTGATGAGCTAACTTTGTAAGTGTGTATTTTGGCATTTTATTTAAGGTTATTGTATATAAATCATTAGGCATTGCATGTTATTTTCTGACTTGAATTTGAAAGTGTCTGAATAGTACAAAGTCAATCTGATTAAAATCTGCTCCTGGATCCACTCCTCTTTTTTTTAATGTTGCTACACTCGTGTAGTAGGAGAGGATCCAGGAGCCGATTTAAAAAAAAAAAAAAAATCAGAGAGGGCTACATTATTGCAGCTAGATTAACCTTTGTGTTATACTAAATGTCCCATGCTTTTAGATTACCACTATGCTATAATTCTGACCCTTAGGAAATAAAGTACATGAAATAAAGCTAATAGAAATGTTCTGAGAATATGAAGGTCAGAATTAATGATACGAACAAGTAATCCTCAGAAGAGAGTTATCAAACTGTACACCATTAAAAGATTAAGGGCTGGTTTATATTGCAAAGTTTACTGAGTTTTAACTCGGATAGTAGTGGAGAAACTAACAAGATGTCCCTGCAGAGTTAACTTAACCCACTTCTAATGTGGTCAAGTAAACTGCTTTGGTTGTGAATCAAGTGCGAGGTGGCTGTGAAGTGAGTTAAGAAGCACTTGTTACTATAAAGTAGGATGGGTTCCTAGTTAACCAGGTGTATGTTGTAACAATTATCTAAAAGTGTATCAGGCATCCATAAGTTGAAATATTAAATGATAATACACTATGTTCACAAGTCAGACATATGGCAAGATAGTGGTGAGAAAGACATCAAAGTGGCAGGTTCAAAGTGTCAAAGGGGGATAACTGTGATTAGACTGACATCCTTTAGACCAAAACAAAAATCTTTTTTGAAGAATTTCACTTCTACTTTTACAGATTATGGTGAGAAGGAAAATGCAGACATTGCTGAAAAATATGGAGTGAAGAAGGATGACTTCCCAGTCTACAAACTTTTTGTTGAAGGCAAAGATGAACCTGTGACATACCAAGGGAATACCAAAAGTTCTGATGATATTGTAAAGTTTTTAATAAGAGAATCAGGTAAAATTACTTAGAACTTTATTAGGGTTAGATAACTTTTATATCCACATGGCCAAAGGGGCAAGTGAACCCAAATTTTGACTTGCCCAAATTCAAATACTAGTTGCCCAGAAAAAAAAAGAAAATTACTTAAGATTTATCATATTATAATTTGGTTAAATATATAAATAACTCGAGAGCAGTGAAGTGAAACAAGAAACTACTAACTTCAGAAGTGTTGGATGTACAGTACATGTATATGGCATTTCAGGCTGTATAACACACAGTGTTTGCAACATTCATCTCCCATTTAACAAAGAAAGATATTTTATTATTTTAATTTTTCTATATTTTTTTTATTAATACTTTCAAGTACATAAAATATAAATATTATTGACCTTTAAGTTATTTAAACGTAACAGCTGATAATTACCTGACCTTGACTTGTCTCCATATTTGGTAATGATTTCCATATTTGGACGATGGTAAAGGGAACAAGTCCAAGAAAGACAAACTCTAAACTCGTAAAATAAGCCATGTACGTAATATAAGTATGCATAATATGTGTTCTCTATTATTTTGAATCTAAAGAAAATGTAAAAAAAAAAAAAAAAAAAAAAAAAAAATACGCCAGAAAACACATTTTCCAACAATTTCAACGATGCTATGAAATAGGTCATGAAGTTTGTAGAATGCGCATATTCACACATGGACAGACTGCACTAAAAACCAGATCTAAAAAAAAACCGAATGTATAAATCAGTACTCCATTATTAAATGAAGATATTTTCTTTTCAGGTTTGTGGCTAGGACTACCAAGTTGTCTTGAAGATTTTGACAAATTGGTTGCAGAGTTTCACAAAGCTCCAAAAGATAAAAAATCTGATATCTTGGCCAAGGCAGAAGAACTAACCAACACATATACAACAGAAAAGGATAAGAAATCGGCAGAAGTCTATGTCAAAACTCTGAAGAAACTAGTAGAAACACCAGATTTTGTAGATACTGAAATTAAAAGGGTTGAAAAATTAAAAGATGGTAAAGTTAGTGACAAAAAGAAAGAACAGCTGAATGACAGACTCAATATTTTAACGTCATTCCAAATGAGACTTAGAGATGAACTTTGAAATTATGTAAAAAATAAAGTAATAAATCACAAAGTCATTCACTCAGACATTCATTTACTCCAGATCATGTTTACAACAATCACAAAATCTTTCTTTTCTACTTTTTTAAATGAAAATCTAATCATGTAAAGAATAATTTGCATTTTATTTGGTGTTGTTGGATATTATGGTGCTATATATTTCATTTTGTATTGGTTTGCTTATCTAATTATGACCAAAGTCATTTTCTGGTGGAAACACTGAATAAATTATGTGAAATTGGGATATTTTGATTAAATGTGAGTCATACTTTGTATGGGTATTGAAGATCTCCTAAGACACAATGTACATTCCAATGCAGAATTATTATATTTGAATATCAAATGTGCTATTGAATAGTTTGAATACACTTTTTATTTGTTTGTGTTAATACTGGTCTTTATTTTGTAACTGAACATTGATAGCTGAAAGTATTTATTATCTGACATATGTGCACAATCTTATAATCAAAGGGAAACAACTCAAGCTCATCATTACAATTTCCTGTTTTGCTCCTGCAGCAGACCATTTTAAAAAGGTTTTTCATGAATGATAAAGAATACTGCAACTGCAGCTAGACAAGCAGTGTGTTTGTTTGTGTGGTAACAGAGATACAATAAATGTGTATTGCTGAACATTTACCGTATCTGGTTGCATACAAATTATGTAGCGATTGATATTGCAGCTGCAGTATCAGTTGTTTCCTTTTGTCCATGATAAACCGTGTAATTAGGAGACAGTAAGATGAACACTGTCGGCTATCAATATTTTTGGTTGAGTAGGAAATATGGAAAGAAATACAGCAAATTATGTCTACGATATTTATATACAGAGAATGGACAAATGCGCCTGAACAATTGGGAAATTTTACTTTATTTACGATTCTTCATCTAAGAATTATTTATTAGCTCGCTAGGACAGAATGTTCGGAGAGCTATTGTTACCATACCCCTAGTGTTGGCATCTATGGACAACAGTTTTTTGATTGTGTATAACCACTCGAGTATTAGCACTCTATCATTCAAACTTGTGTAGATTCACCAACTAAGGATTAACTGAAGATGTCCTGCTCTTCATTGAATATACTTTGTATTCCGATTGGTTGTGTGATGTCCAGGAGTCCAGAATAAAATGTTTTTCAAACTATATGAATTATGATTTTAAAAACATTTTTTTCTTAACTCTTCATACATCAAACAGCCAACAATGAAGAGCAAAACAAAGTGAGCCATGAATTTCACTTCATTATTGGTTGTTTGATGTCTGAAGAGTGTAAACTTTAACATTTTTGACTGCTTTTCTAGAACCACAAGGCTAATTTTAGCCAAACTTGCCACAAAGCATGCTTGGGTACACAAGATTCAAATTTGTTCAAATGAAGTGTCATGCCCGTTTTAAAGTGGAGATAATCAAGAATTAGTAAAAATTTTGTGGCCATCCTTTTAAAATCTTCTCAAGAACCACTAGACCAATTTCAATCAAACTTGGCACAAATTATCCTTGGGTTAAAGAGATTCCAAGTTTTTAAAAGAAGGGCCATGCTCCCTCCAAAGGGGAGATGTTCAAGAAAAGGCAAAAGTGGTGTAGGGTCATTTAAAAATGTTGAAAAACCACTAGATGAGGAATGTTGAAATTTATATGAATGCTTCCTGATATATAGTGTAGATTCATGTTTGTTCAAATCATGGTGCTGGGGGTAGGATGGGGCCATAACGGGATCAAAGTTTTACATGGTGATATATATGGGATAAATCTTAAAAAATCTTCCCAAGTACAGCAGTGTCATAATTAATCACTAACTCACCTGAGCTGAAGGCTAAAGAGAGCTTTTCTGATCACATTCTTCGGCACCTGATCCGACCTCTGGTATATCCAGGGTCCTGTGTTTGCCCAACTATATTATTATGGCAAGATCATGTGACAATGGTGTTTGATCGTTTGACCTTGGAGTTTGATCTACTTTTAAAACAACCCCTGACCTATTCAATATCTCCTGAACTATTTAATTCTTTATGGTAAGACCTCATTCCACGAAGTTTTATAATGTGATCTTTGAGTTGGACTTACTTTTCAAAAATCTGATATATTCAATATCTCCTGAACTATTAAAATGTTGATGAAAGGAGAAAATAACGAACAGTGATCAATCACATGCAAATAGAGAGTTTGGCATACACAGACCCCTGGATATACCAGAGGTGGGATCAGGTACCTAGGAGGAGTAAGCATCCCCTATTGACTGGTCACACCCGCTGTGAGCCCTATATCTTGATCAAGTAAACAGAGTTATCCGTACTCAAAATCAGGGTGTCAAGCCCAACAATCAATATGAAACACGTCAGACTGCATTTGACCCAATGATAGGTTTGTATTAGCAAACTAGATCGTTATAACGACCATAGAATTTGCGAAATGCTGACTTTAAACAAGACTGTTGAATCCCTGCACCATCAACTTGTTTGTCAGTAGCCTGCTTCGATTTAAAAACTAATCATACTCAGAACAACCACTTGCATATCGAATCAGTTGAGAAATATAAACACCATATGACGATGATAATGGAATACTGCTACATAAATATGGGAAGCTGATGATGGAGAAGCTGAAATCATTCCATTTATCATAAAGTTGAGTTGTTAGTTTGCTGTTAATATCTATTTTCAAGAAAATATTCAAGTATGAAACAGAAGTAAACAACTCTGGTGTTTTTTATTTCAAGTTCACAGGGCCACAGCAAGAGATCCTCTCTTCTCATGTAGAAGTCCCCGAACAAATTCTGCTTCATAAGAACCCCTAACCAAGTCAGCTAACAAAGGAGCACAATTCATGCCCATGGGAATTCCAACAGACTGTTGGAAGACCTGATCACCAAGGACTACGAAGACACCACCAATGAAGAACCCCAGCATATCTTCAATTTCACCTGCACGTGGAACCAAAGTGGCATCCAACAAAGCAACCCTTTTTGATGACTGGTCATCAGACACGGACACCTCCGTTCTGTCGAAGAAGCAATCATCCACGACGTCAAAAAGTGCAATCTCCATCCTATCGTGAGGAATGGTCGTGCAAAGTGTTGAAAAGCCATACGCTCCGACGCTGATGATCCAAGAAAAGCCCCATGATCCAAACTCTGATTACTCACCAAAAGCTCTCTAGGACCTTCCAAAATCCACACTTGATTTACACCACCTCTGGCACATGTAGTGGCACAGTACGTTTGAACTTTCTCCTTCACAGTCAATATTTTCGTGAGGAGCAAAGATAGGGGCTTGGTAGAACATTTACTGGATCATATAACATATACCAGATACAGCAATGCATCTTTGTAAGATCTTTCATATTTTGAATATCAATTTCTTATGGCAAGACTTTTCATTTTATTCTATGACATTTTACCTTGTATTTGACCTACTTTTAAAAAAATATAACCTGTTAAATATCTTTGGAAGTAATTTATAAACAAATGTCACAGAGAAACCATTTTTGAAAATGTCATATCACTGATCATAATAGATTATAATCGGTTATATAACATTTTAAAAACGGTTTCTATGTGACTTTTATGTATTCAATTGAAAAAGACTCTGAAGTTACATATTTTATCAAAAATACACCCAAGGAATTGAACATTCAAAAGTAAAAAGAGGGGGTTGGGGTTTGTTGTTTACCAGAAGTCATGTCCACAAGCACCTGTGTCCCGGGGGTAGGATGGGACCACATTAGAGTATCAAAGTTTTAAAGGGACTGGTCCACGTTTTTTGTAAAAAATCATTTTCAGTTTTTATGCTAAACATTGAAATCATTTAAAGTCGACAAACAAAATTTGGACCTTCTTAATGCAAGGATAAGAGCAATACTTTAGCCTTAACTCTGTGTTATGTAAACAAGACTAGGATATTTCTTATGTTTACAAACAATGCAATGAAATTCAAAGCATTTTAATTTTGCACAAACACAAATTCAACTTTTAACATACCTTAATTTGTGTTTACACAACAAATACCAAACTCTCTACAATGAACTTCTGTCATAATGTATAACCTTATTTTTTTAGTGAAACCTTTGCAACACATCAGACAGTAGATTTTGATCTTTAGGAGTGAAAACAAAATTTTAGGGAAAATCTTGAATCAGTTCCTATAAAAGGGGATATATAGGATAAATGTTTGAAAAATATTTTTCCCAAGAATTAATCATATTAATAAACCAGCATTTTCAGATAGTACAGATTCAAATTTTTCAAAGAAGAGGGGCATATTACTTTGCACCTATTGGTCGGTCAGTCGGTAGGTGTGTCGGTAGACCACATGTTGTCCGCTCAATATCTTGAGAACCATTCACTTGATCATAATGATATTTCATATGTGGGTTGGTTATGAGTAGAAGAGGACACCTATTGTTTATCAGGTCAAAAGGTAAAAGGTCAAGCTACTCTGGGCATAGGAAGACATTGTCCGCTACATATCTTGAGAACTCTTTGCTTGACAGACATCAAACTTGGTACACTGGTACATCCCAAGGAGTAAATGACCCCATTGATTTTGAGGTACATGGTCAAAGGTCAAACTGGACATAGGAATATACTGTCAGCTCAATATCTTGAGAACCCTTTGCTTGACAGACATCAAACTTAGTACACTGGTACATCTCCAGGAGAAGATAACCACTATTGATTTTGAAGTCACATGGTCAAGGGTCAAACTGGACATAGGAACATACTGTCCACTCATTATCTTGAGAACCCTTTGTTTGACAGACATCAAACTTGGTACACTGGTACATCTTCAGGAGAAGATGACCCCTATGATTTTGAGGAGGGGAGATTTTGTTTTGTCCTGTCTGTCTGAAACTTGAACATTTTGAATGCATGGTGAGTGATAGAGCTCTCATACATGTATTTCATATGAGTATTGCTTGTGACAAGAGTTTAGACTTTTCTTTTGGTACCAAAATTTTTAACCTTGTGACCTTGATCTTTGACCTACTTTTAAGAAAATCTACCTTTGATCATATCTCCTGAACTATTTAAAGTAGGGATTTTTATATTTAATATAAAGATTCCTAATTATGTTAAGAAACTTCATTTGATGCCATGTTTGACCTTGTGACCTTGAAATTTTGACCAAAATTTTAAAACTTTAATCTAAATATTTACCTGCTCATATTACTTTTCAATGGTGAGTGATATAATATATATATATATATATATATATATATATATATATATATGACAATGCCTTTCTATCAGGTACGTACCAAAGATTATACCTTGATCTTGGATTTTGACTGATTTAAGAAACATTCACTTATGCAATATCGTCATCTTCACAAATCAAGGTGATTGACCCCTATTTTGAGGTAACGAATCAATAACCCTCGACTGGTGAAGATGACAATATATCGTCTGGACTGTAAACAGTAGCTAGACTGATATTTTTTTTAACTTGTGGCCTATTCAAGGGTATCTAGCACAAGTTAACGTTTCTTAAAGTGGTAAAAAAAAATCATTGGAATAAAGATTGCAAAAACTCTTTCAAAGTCACAGTAACTGAACAACAGCAGGACCAAGGTGAATCATGTGAGTGACGTGGCGCATGGGCCTCTTGTTGCTTACACGATATAATTCGATCCGCCCATCTAAAAAATGCTTTCACTTTCTCGGCAAGTTTAGTCATGTTTCCCGCAATGTTATTCACGGTTTTCCTGATATGTACGAGGGAGTATAGTTTTAAAACATAAGTTTCATGATCTCTTTATCATAGTTTTCGTATAATCAATAATTATTCTTTGGAATTTAATATTTAATTGGTGTAATTTTCAATGAAACATGTGCTCATGACCCAAACAATAACAAAGAAAGTACAGGCAATACGGTTGGATGACTATTTCATGTGACTTTCCCTTTGTCCAATCATGCGGCAGCTTCAATACGCGTGCGGTAGAATGATAACGATTTCCGTTGGTGAGAGCTGGGAAACTGACAGAATATTCAGCTATGATGTTGTAATGTAAAGTTGTCGAGATTTCTCTTTTTGTTTCAAAAATGGCAGAATCTTTTCCGATCGAAGGGGCCCGAAGCGGACAGATGCACTCTCTTCTTGGCGAGTTTAAGGGATTATACGAGGGACGTCTCAAACGGTTAGATGAAGCCGAGGTATCGGGTGAAGATACATTAAAGGTACGGAAAATAGTGTTAAGATTAACAGGTATTCTGAGTTTGTACAGTCAATGAAAATACAAATACACATGTACATATAGTTAAGTTATATATATTAATTACACAGGAGATGCAATGCATGAATTATTTATGTGAAATTTCCTGGAAGATTTATAAGAAAGATTTTTCAAGGAATTATCTAGTAAACCACTAAATGAAATAAATTAATCATACATAGATACTGGAAGTGCTGACACTTATTATTACATGTTTCATTGATTTCAAGTTTTTGAACTTTAAAGCGAGGACATACTAGAAGAAAATGGATTTCGTCTTGAACCTTATAATATTGTGATCACAAATGCCTGAAATGGTGTAATTTTGTTGATCCTTTGGTATTTTTTTGGTATTGACTAGTTCCAATTGCTAATCCATGTGCTGATATTCACAACTCTGTGCCGATTGTTAAAATATCTAAATAAGATTCAAAACCATTTAGTATCAGAATTTTTCTGACCACATCCAAGAATTAATTTCTGTAATTATACATTGTTTAATGTTAAATGTCAATATGATTCACTCACATGATAAATTGTAAATAACTAATTTGACAAGTCTTTATATTAGTTAGTGTTGTAGTGAAATAATTTTATTATATTCTTTGTCATTCTGTACACTAAAAGGTAGATCTACTGCAGATAAAGACATATTGATTCAGTAGTCCCAGCAGGCTAGTAAAAAAGTTTACATGAATGATTTACTGCATGGGCACTTGAGTCCAATTCGTATTAAAACAGTGAAGCTGTGTCCAAGTCATGAAAGACAACTCACAGCCAGGTATTCATCTTCACAAGCCAAGTGTCTGATTCACTTACTCTGATCTCATGGGAGATGAGAGTAAACGAACTGGACAATCCCAGGTATTGGAATCCTTTTAAGTTATCAGCATATATGAATATGAATTAAAAATTTCTTACTTCTCTTTTGAAAAATTGTGAATGATCACAGCTAACAAAATTAAGAATTAGTGCATGTATTCACTATTTATTGAAACAGACAGATTTTGTAAACCAATAATCCCTTCTTAAGAAAAATACACATGGCATGTTTGTAAACATGGTAAACTATTTAAAAATGAAAAACATTTTGTACTTCATTGTCCTGTGTTGCATGGAAATTATGTAGAACTATATATCATTGTATCACATAATCACAACATTGTACATAAATTCATATTTGATAGGGAAACAACATTAATTTTTTCAGTATAAAGTGATTGGAGTATGAGATTGAATTGACAATTAGTTACTATAAATCTATACTTCAAACTCTGATTTTGTTCAGAGCTATCAGCAGCAAATAGCTAGTAACCGTGCATGCAAGTCTGACAATCTGATTTATCGTAATATTTGAAAAGGAAGTGGGAAGCAAATCTTAGTGTGCCAACTGTATAAGGTCCTTTTTATTCAAACTGTGAATCTTAAGTATTTTTGTCTCGTACACTGAGAGAAATAAAGTGTGAGGATATATTATCTGAATAGTGGAGGCATTTAAACTTTTGTGCACCGTTAGAATATCTGAATGATTGCAGATGAATTTGGTGGATTTTTAATCTGTCACCATCATGTAATTTGATGACTACCATATTAAACCTCCATACATTAATTGTACACAAATTATTGATAGCTAGATTTAACTATTATGGTGGCATATTTCTGCCATCACTTGTCATATAATTTTGTTGACTTGTCAAGAACTACTGGGCCAAAAAAAGTTCAAATTTGCATCAAAGCTTCCTGACATATAGTGTGAATTCAAATTTGTTAAAATCATGGCCCCGGGGATAGGATGGGGCCACAATAGGGGATCAAAGTTTTGCATGCAAGTATATTGGGAAATTCTTCTCAAAAAAAAAACACTGGACAAGAAAAGTGGAAATTTACATGAAAGCTTCCTGACATAGAGAAGATCCAATTGTGTGAAAATCATGGTCCCTAAGGGTATGGTGGGGCCACAATAGGGGATCAAAGTGTTATATGCTGATTTATAGGAAAAATCTTTGAAAATATCTTGAGAAGTATCTAAGCTAGGGCTTTCATATTTTGTGTATTACATACTTTATGGAAAAACCTTTCATGTAATGCAATGGTTTGTGATTTTATGACTTTGAACTGAAAGTTTGATCTACTTTTAATAAAAAATTTGACCTATTCAGTATGTTGTGAAGTATTTGAGGTAGATATTTCATATTTCTATGAATATTTCTTATTGCAAGATCTTTCATATTAGATCATGGCCATTCACCTTGTGCTTGGGGTTTGGCCTATTTTTATGAAAACATCTCCTTTTAAATGTATCCGGAACTATTTTAGGTGAAACTTTCATTATTTGTATATATAGATTCTTTATGGCAAGATCTTAATATACAATGGTGTTTGATCTTTTGACCTTTAATTGAGTTTGGCCTGCTTTTTAATAAAACCCTGACCTATTGAATATCTCCTGAACTATTTAAGGCAAGGCTTTCATATTTTGTATTTAAATTCTGTATGACAAGACCTTACTATTTCGTGAAGTTTGATTTTGTGACCTTGACTTCAGAGTTGGACCTACTTTTTAAATCTCTGACCTATTCAATATCTCCTGAACTATTTAAGGTAGATCTTCCGTATTGTGTATATAGATTTCTCATGGCAAGACCTTTCATTTCACACTATGACCTTTGACCTTGTGACCTTGGAATTGGACCTACTTTAAAATTAAAACATAATCTGTTAAATATCTTCAGAATTATTCAAGGTAGGGTTTTCATATTTAAAATTTGTATATAGATTCTTGAAGACAATACTTTGTGATACAATTATATTTTATCATATGACCTTGGCCCAGTTTCTTAAAAACCTGATGTAATCAATATCTCCTGAACTATTTAAGGTAAAGCTTTCATATTTTGTGTAGATATTCTTTATGGCAAAGCCTTGTTATACTTTGTTATTTGACCTTGACATGGAAGTTCAACCTTCTTTTAATAAAAATCTGACCTATTCAATATCTCCTGAACTATTTGAGATAGAGCTTTCATATTTTGTATATAGATTTCTTATGACAAAATATCATATGAATATGATGTGTGACCTTGGTCTTATCCAGAACAGCATTAAAGATCATGTTAGTCATATTGGTGTTGAGGCATCTCTGTGATATGTGAATTCATTTGCAGTTATGATGTGATCCTTTGGGGCCAGGTGGAGGCCTCAATATGGGGTCAAAATTTTCATGGGAATAAAGATAGATAAAAAAAAATGTTTTAAAAATCAAAACAGCTGAACAAAGGCAGACCCAAGGTGAGCGATGTGGCCCATGGGGCTTTTGTTTTACTTCTTATTACTTGGCAAGTGGTCGAAATCTTCTGACAAGTTGACATAATTAACTGACAAATCAACATATCTATCATACAAGTCAACATTATCTGATAAGTGATGGCAGAAATATTTCACCATAAACTATGGTTTGAAAATTGGAGTATCATAAGTATATACCAGCTTGAATTAAAATTGAATTAATTAGAATAACTGACGCCTCTTTTGTTACAACACTCCTGTATGCCGCAGTGTTTGCATTGTAACAAACAGTTGTAAAGTGCAACTGAAACTTGAAAATATCACTGTGCGGCCGTAATATTTCATTTATGATTGTAAGGGATGTGTCTGTCATAAAGTTTACCCATTTTTTCATTTGAATTGCATTGAAATTGTTTGAGAATAAGAGAAATTACAGGTAAGTTCCAGGCTGCCAACACTGGATTGCCCTGCTGATATAAAGGTCTGACTTCTGTTTTATGGAATACAATGTATTTACTTAAGAGAAGTTCTATTTGGTCTCTTAAGTCTTTCATGTTAATGAAGATATGTCAGCTAGATACAAGCATATGCATGCCATGACTTTCAAACTCCACTTCAGCATTTTTATAAACATTTAGATTTTGTTGATGTTTGAAGATATACATGTACCGATATGTTGGGAATAAAAAAATAAGATTACTGACAGTTCCATGAACAATACGTATAACATTTTATATGTCTGGTTTCATTAATACCTAAGTTTCGGGGAAAGATACTATGAGAAAAAAAATTCACCGTTTATCTCCTGATAGTATGAATTGGAACACTCATGAAAATAAAAGATTGCATGCATGGGTATTTTATGAAAATGATGAAATGACATTTATATTTGACTTCTTGTTTACTAATTTACTTAGCAGAGTCTTTAGTAAATTAGAGCTGAATTTGTGAAACTGAAATTTTAAATGACCAAAGCTGCAGAAGGCAGATTGAAGAGCAAAGCTCTTTATTTCGTATGTAGCTTGTAAGGCTAATTTTGATTGGTTAACAAGGTGGGTGTAAATTTCTGTACACCAGCTGAAGCTAGGGGTAAATAACATGGTGTCACAATGCTTTGTTTCTTTGCATGCAAAGAAAAAAATAGTACCATTGATTTGTTCCTTAAAACATATTCATCAATGATTCAATATATTGTGTCATGTTAGTTACCCAGGCTCTCGTAAAACACATAAAGTATCTGACATGAATTTCCTTATATCTTAATCACTAAATAATACATTGTAACATCATTTGGTTACATAGAAAATAAAATTCAATCAAGGGAGTAGTAGGAGGATATACCTCAGGTTGCATTCCATACAGCCTTTGGCCTGTGGCTTTAGGATGAATGAAATGCATACAATCCAGGGTAAATCTCTGTACACCCTTGATTGAATCTGGATAACTAATGATATGAAGGGTGGGGTATTGAATTTGAATCCTCAACATCTATTAGAATCTAACTAGTGATATTCACCTGCTGGTTCTTATTGAAAGCCCTGTGTTTGAGAGTAACAATTTTTGAAACTGCATCTACAATATGTAAATGATTGGATTATTATAAGCTGCACTATTAAGTCAAGAAATTTATGTGTTTTACAAAGCATGTTTCTCTATCAGAGCATCAGGACATCATCTTTCATTTGAAAGAGCATTGGGTCTGTTGAATAAAAATTCACGGGATTAAATGTAAAGACCTGTTTTGTAGACTCGTGTCCGCATTCTACAGGCCTATGTGAATGACCTTAGCGAACAGAATGATGTTCTTGTTTCCACTTTGGAAGAGCTTGAGAAAGAGGCGAAAGAGCGAGTCACTTTATTGGAAAAAGAACTGAAAAAATCTACAACATCCAGCAAGGTAAGACAGCAAAGGACTTAGGATTATAATCCCTATCATCAGACCTCAGCACATCAGTCTGATGAAGTGTGCAAATGATCAGATTTACATAGACATTTTAGATAAGAAGGTAGAAAAGATATGTAGTATTGATTTATAAAGACGCCCTCGAACCAAATTGTATAAATCTCTAATATCACAGGGGTAAACTCTAATATCACAAACTATCACTCAGGGAATTAAACTGCATCAATCTCTCAAATGGCTAGACATCATTAGTTTTAATGGATTTTTTTTAGTCCATATTGTTGAGCAGAAGTAGCATCTAAAAGGATCACTTTTGTCTGTGAATCTGAATTTTTTGTCAGCAGTATCTTCCAGAAGACACATCTTCTCTGAAACCATCTAGGTTTTCTATTTGTATACTTCAATATTAATTTTGTGACAGTTATAAACAATTCAGATCAAGAGAATCTTGAGAAGAGTAATTAGGCTAGGGAATGATGAGATACTCTGCTAACGTCAGGAGATGTGCTTATATATATAGTTGTGAACATTTGAGTTTTGAATGGATTGTCTGAAACAGAAACAAAATCACCTAAGTACTGTAAGGGGTCACCATCAAATTATTATCATCCATAGACGTGGTGTGAATCTAAGGTCACGTAACTGTGCTGGACAAAATATACAGTGAAATTTCTCTAAACTGGCCAGCTAGTGGATTGAATGAAATGGCTGGATTAGAGGGATGGCCAGTTAACAAGAATTTAGAATATAGTGATCATACTTTATCTCAATTATCATTAGATATGTTTTCTTCATACCATGTTTTAATAACAAAACAAACTCTTATCTTTGTGTAAAACCAATTTAAAAAAAAGAGCTTTTGATGATGAGTTAATTAAGTTTGAAGATAAGTACAAGCTGTAACATTGCAGCATCATCAGATACCCAAAGCTGACCTTGTCTTCTACTCATCACCCGGTAGAGGACGAGATCAGCCGTGGGTATCTGACAATGACACTGCGGTAATCATCCTCCAACTGATAGAGTAGATAGGATACACAGATTTTAGGTACATTGATCCTGTTGATATGAAATTGTCATCTTGAAAAATTATTAGCAGACATCTAATTATTAGCTAACTAATACCAGAGGTATGAAGTTCATCCTTATTAATGAATCCCACAATCCTGTTAGAAGGATTCATTCTTGAATTAAAAGATACTGGCGGATCTGATAGCTGAAAACACAAAGAAATGAGGTTTCTATGTCAACATTCTACCTAAACTCTGTTTATATTGTTTATGAAATCAACAGATTTGTTCAAATGTTTGTGAAATGTTTAGTTGTAAATATATAATTGTAATTTGAATATTTCCAGTGTACATAAATCAAGAAAATTAACATATCTTTTGATAATTATCATTAACTCTTAAACATAAAGTTATTATGTTAATGTTATTTATATATCCATAAAAAAAACCTTAGTGCAACAATATGGTGTTTGATATTCTATTCTTTCATGTTCAATACCTGTTTATTAGATTTTGTACAGAATTTAGACAGGTTACATCCAGGTGATAATATCACCTTCACATTACAGGTAAACAATAGAAATCCTTCAGGCCATTTGCATTTTTCACACCTTCAGCTGGTAATTTTCACACCAAGCCCTTTTGGATCTCCCATCTGGCCAATTCTTGTCTTACACCTGTTTGTTACCTGATACCTTTAAAAAAATATTGGGGGTGTCTGGTTTTCAGGGGTGGCCAGTTTTGTGAGCAAATGGTAAGATTTCTGCTGGGACTTTAAAATCGGCCGATATTTAGGAAAGACTGGTTTTCTGAGGGGCCAGTTTGGAGAAGTTTTACTATAATTATCTAGAAATAAAATCAAGTCATGTCTGAAATTATGATGAACTCAAATCAAAATGACTCTAAATAAAAGGGGAGCAACTCTTTCAAGCTTACTGCTGTTCAAGAAGTGTATAACAATCTGGAGGATCAAAAACACAGGAGATGAACAGAGTTTTCGGAATGATAAATTGATAATTTTTCAAATTGCAATGAGAAGTAATTACACACCTGTCTTTGATGGGCCATATTATGGGCTTTCCTGTCCGTCAGTTTGTTATTTTTTCATGTCCATACTCCGGGCATAACATATTTTTCACACAAACCTACCCAGGACAATCAAACCTAGTCATGTATTTTGGGAGGTTTGTTGTGATCTGAAAAATAGATACTGGCTTCTTGGTGGAATTTTAAGGTTATACTCAAATTGTGTTCCGATCCTATCTTGCACACTGTGAAGTATATAGGACCAGTAAATTTGATCAGTTGATGCATTCTTTGGGGGGGGGGGGGGGGGGGGGGGGGGGGGGGGGGGGGGGTTGCTACCTAAAGATAGGTCACTGTGGCATAATTTTGGAACTTTATGGCTATACATATTCAAATCATGTCTGGATCATGTATATTGAGCACTGTGAGGCCTGGGACCATCAAACTTAGTCAGTGAATGCATCTTGCTAGGGGTGGTGGTGGTGGTGTGTCATGATCCAAAAGTAGGTTATGGTGACATACTTTTGAATTGCATTCCAAAGTCAAATTGTTTCTAGGTCATATCTTTCACACTATGAGGCCTAAGATCATCAAACTTTGACATTGTCACATTTGACTTTGGTTCTTAAGGTTCAATGACAGTGTCACAGCTTATGACTTTGAGTATGCAAACATAGAATATGCATTATGTATATGTTGTTCGGAAATATCTGTTTACATGCTAAATTGATTCCAAAAACTGCACGTCGTAATAATCCCATAGTTAGAGATTGGTGGGCATATAGTTTTTGGTCTGTTTGCCTGTTTATCCACAAAAACTTTAACCTTGGCCATATCTTTTGAACGCTTAGTGCTAGGACTTTCATATTTCTAATGAGTATTTTTTGTGACAAGACCTTTCTTTTGGTACCAAAATGTTTGACCTCATGATCATCACCTTGGTGTTTGACCCAATCTGATTAAAATACAGATCTCTCAAATAGCGCTATTTGAGAGATCTGTATTTTAATCAGATTGAGTTTGACCTATTTATATGCCGCCACCATGAAGTGGTCGGGACATATAGTTTTACCCTTGTCCTTCCTTCAGTCCTTCTGTGACACCCAGTTTTCCAGACCTTTTTTTTCTAAACGCCTTGAGATATTAAATTAATTTTTTGTATGCAGGTGTATATTGATGAGTTACAGATAGAGTTTGAATTTTGTTCCAGTTCTTTGATTTTTGATGGAGTTGTGCCCCTTTAACGTATAAGAATTACTGTTACAACCAGTTTTCTGAACTTTTTTTTCTAAATAACTAGAGCTATTGGCCTGGGTTTTTTAAATGCAGATGTATATTTATGAGTTACAGATCGAGTTTGAGTTTTGTTCCGGTTTGTTGAGTTGTTTTTATGTAGTTGTGCCCAAATTGCTGTTACAACCAGTTTTCCAGACTTTTTCCTAAACGCCTTGAGATATTGAACTGAGTTTTTGTATAAAGATGTATATTGATGAGTTACGGACTGAGTTTGAGTTTTGTTTCAGTTCGTTGATTTTTTATGGACTTGTATTTATTTCATGGCTGTTAAAACTTATAAAGGATTGTTGATGAGTTTTTAATTGTCTAATGTGCAATATGAATACCACATTCAATGCTATGTTTCGATGAATTTCCTCCATTTGACTTTACTGCAGGCGGTAGCATTTGTGTCATGCAGATACATCTAATTAGCTGAGTTGCGTAGCAAATCTCTGCTTTTAAATTGGCGAAGAATGGGTGTCCAGTCGGGCGGGCGGCATCCACAATTAGCTTGTCTGGTCTCTAACTTTCATACTTTTTGGTGCATCTTTGTGAGACTTACATAACATGATCACATCCGAAAGAGAAAGGTTCCTATTTATTTTGAGGTCAAAAGGACAAAGGTCAAGGTCTCTTTGTCACTAAATGCCATAGATTTGAGCTTGTCCGGTCTCTAACTTTCATACTACTTGGTGCGTCTTTGTCAGACTTGCATATTTTGGTCACATCCAAAAGATGAAGGTTCCTATTTATTTTAAGGTCAAGGTCTCTTTTTCACTATTTTCATGTACTGTAGATTTGAGCTTGCCACTAACTTTTATACATGTACTTGCTGGTGCATGTTTATCAGACTTCAAATCCTGATGACATTCAATATTCATGTTGCTTTTGAAATCCAAAGGTCAAGGTCATTATTACACTAAATAGCTATTGCGGCCATTCAAAGCTTCATATTTATAAACTATATTAAATATGTGCATGTTTTTACTTCATGAATGCAAGCATGCATAATTTTATTGGAAATGTTCACCTTCACATTCACAAATTAGGGTCATTCCAATGAACACATTCCAAACTGCAACTCAGCCATATACATCTTTGATGCGTTTTAGCGATTTTTAGCTCTTCTGAGCCGAAGGCTCAAAGAGCTAATGCTATGGCCATTTGTGCGGTGTGCGTAAACTTTTTAGAAAAAGGGCTATAACTCAAGAACCCCTTGGCCAATTTTTTTCAAATTTGTTACAGGGTATCATTGGCCCAAGGGCTTTCATACATACTAAATAGAGGGATGTGACCCTTTAACAAGGGGAGATAATCAGGAAAATACAAACAAAAGTAGTGGTTGCTAAAAAATCTTCTTCTCAAGAACCACTAAGCAGATTATCACCAAACTTACACATAAGGATGAGGATATGTTGTAGATTAAAAATTGTTCAAGGCATTACCCTGGGGCAAAGGGCGTGGTCTCAAGGTCACTTCAAAGTTGACCTAAATTTATATTTCCTTAAATCTTTGATATTTTAGTCATTATAAGGACTAGGATCATCAAATTTTGACAGTTGATGCATCTTAGGACCTTGTGTCAAGTTCTCTCAAAAGTAGGTCACGGTGACCTACTTTTTGAATTTTGCAGGTATTTATTTTAAAATTAATTTTGATGCATATCTTGGACACTTTGAAGCCTATGATCACCAAAACTTGTCAGTTGGTGGATCATGGGACCTTGAAATGCGTCAACTAAAAAATAGGTCACTGTGACCTACTTTCTGAATTTTATGGCTTATCATTTATAGTTATATTTTAAGTTGTTATTTCAAATACCGAGAGGTTTAGAGTCATCAAATCTTGTAAGTTGATGCATCTTGAGGCCTTGAAACATATTTATAAAAAAGTAGGTCACAATGACCTACTTTTTGAATTTTGCAGATATTCAAATTTCACATTTTCAATTTTAGATGCATATTTTGGGCACTGTAAAACCTAGGATCATCAAACTTTGTCAGTTGATGTGTCTTCAGTCTTCGGTTTGTGTCGACCAAAAAGTAGGTCACCGTGACCTACTTTTGGTATTTGACAGCTAAATTACTATATTTCAGACACTATTTGACCTATAATCATCAAACTTTGTCAGTTGATGCATCTTGATTCTTCGGAGTGTATCGACCAAAAAGTAGGTCACTGTGACCTACTTTTGGCATTTGACAGTTATATTTATATATTTCAGTCACTAATTGACCTACAATCATCAAACTTTGACAGTTGATGCATCTTGAGTCTACGGAGTGTGTCGACCAAAAAGTAGGTCAGCTTGACCTACTTTTGGAATTTGACGGCTATATTTATATATTTCAGATACTATTTGACCTACAGTCATCAAACTTTGTCAGTTGATGGGTCTTGCATGTTCGAAGGGTTTCGACCAAAAAGTAGGTCACCTTGACCTACTTTTGGAATTGGACGGCTATATTTATATAATTCAGATATTATTTGACCTACAGTCATCAAACTTTGTCAGTTGTTGGGTCTTGCATGTTTGAAGGGTGTTGACAAAAAAGTAGGTCACCTTGACCTACTTTTGGAATTTGACAGCTATATTTATATATTTCAGATACTATTTGACCTACAGTCATCAAACTTTGTCAGTTGATGGGTCTTGCATGTTCGGAGTTCGCTGACCAAAAAGTAGGTCACCATGACCTACGATTGGAATTTGACAGCTATATTTCAATATTCAGATACTAATTGGCTTAATATCATCAAACTTTCTCAGTTGATATTTCTTGGGTTCTCAAAATGTGTAAACCAAAAAGTAGGTCACATTGACCTACTTTTTTTGAATTCTTAGGATTTAACTAAAGATTTAGAATACTAAGAGACTAAGAATAGAAATGGTGGGGTTGTACAATTTATCAGAAGAGTGATTCTAGGCCCTTGGGCCTCTTGTTGATTTATGCATTTATCATTGCAGTCCTAAGCTTTAGATAAATACTAGTATTTATAAACAGGGTACTGTAAAGGGCTTTAATTTCATAGGGCTAAGATTTCAAGATTTTCATCGTTCTGTATTTCAAGATGGTTTAAATTACACAGATAAACCTCTTCTCATGTATGAACTCATCCCCCCCCCCCCCCATACTTTGAACAGCAAGTTGGGGGGGGGGGGGGGCAGAAATATTGACTTCACAACTGTTTGAAAATTCTTGACATGCAAAATAAAATTAGAATTCGAAGCTTTAAATCATGTGTGTGTTTGTGTGTGTCAATGGTTGACTCATTGATTAAATTTTATATTTCCATTAAAACTCACTAGTACTATTTAAAAAGATGGAACTTTGCACTTAGAAACAGTCAACTTTGCATGCATGTGTTAATAATGGACAAGGTTCTTTGTTGAAAACGGGTGAACGAAAAAAATCAGGGGAGCATATAATTGCTGCAGTATCTGTCCGAGCTCCTATCTCCTAAATCTTTTATCAGAAATTGATACAATTGATCACAAATGTTCCTTGAGACAAGGACTTTTGGACCAAGGTCTCTCAAGGTCATTTTGGAAAGGTTAAGGTCACTCAGAACATATGAAATTTCCTTATTTCAACAGTTTTTGATATAAAAATTCCATCTCCCAAACTTTCATCAGAAATTGATCATAAATATTCCTTGGGACAGGGACTTTTGGAACATCACCATTTTGGAAAGGTCAAGATCACTCAGAAGATATACATGTACCTTAATATAAGGAAAAAGTTTATTTCAACAGTTGAACATATATCACTCAAATAAGTAACGGGCAAATGACTTTTAGACAAAGGTCATTGAAGGTCATTTTCTAAAAGTCATGTCACTCAACATATACCTTATATATGAAAAAAAAAGCACCCTTCATTTCAGCAATATTTCAACAGTTATTATGTCCCCTTTCAAAGAAGAGGGGCATAATGCTTTGCACCTGTGGTTCTGTCTGTTGGAAGACCACATATTGTTCGCTCAATATCTTGAGAACCATTCACTTGATCGTAATGATATTTCATATTTGGGTTGGTTATGAGTAGAAGAGGACCCCTATTGATTTCAGGTCATGATTGATTGATTGTATCTTGTTTAATATCTCTCTCAAGAATTTTCACTCATATGGAGATGTCACCAAGACCGGTGAAGGGCTTCAAATTTAGACCTTTACTTGGCGTTTACGGCCATTGAGCAGTGATGGTTCTTTAGCGTGCCACACCTACTGTAACATGGGACATCTCTGATTTTTAAGGTCATCTCCGAGGACCCATGACATTCACACCTGATGCCAAGCGTTTGGTGATGGAACTGTCACTTCCTGTTTTAACGACTTAGGTACGTTGCAGCTGGGATTTGAACCCTGGCCTTCCGCATGCGGGGTGAACGCTCTAACCATTAGGCCACCGCAGCAGTTTCTTCAGGTCATGTCAAGGGTCTATCCACTCTGAACATAGGAAGATACTGTCTGATCATTATCTTGAGAACCCTTTCCTTGACAGACATCAAACTTGGTACTCAGGTACATTGTAAGGAGTAGATGACCCCTATTGATTTTGAGGTCACATGGTCAAGGTTCAGTAATTTATCTTTTTTTTGCCTGCCTTGCCAACAGGACTGACAGTTTTCAACAACTTTGCAATATCTTGAAAACCCTTTGCTTGACAGACATCAAACTTGGTACACTGGTACATCCTAAAAAGTAGATGACTCCTATTGATTTTAAGGTCAAGGGTAAATCCACTCTAGACATAGGAAAATACTCTCTGCTCAATATCTTGAGAACCCATTGCTTGACATCAAACTTGGTACACTGGTACATTTTAAGGAACAGATGACCCCAATTAATTTTGGTTCACATGGTCAAAGGTCAAGTGTCAAACTGGACACAGTAATGTATTGTTTCCCATATTTAAGAATTATTTGCTTGATTTGACACCAAAATTGGTACACTGATATATCCTAAGGAGTAGATGACCCCTATTGATTTTTAGTTCACATGGTCAAAGGTCAAGGGTCAGTCCACTCTGGACAAGGAAAATATTGTCTGCTCAATATCTTGAATTGTTTTGGCACCACTATCAATTAAATGATGCATGTGTATAACCCTTTTCAATTTTGCACCACGAGGGCATATATGTTTTACAAACATACTGATCATTGTGTGAGTCATTCATCATATGAAGCAGTTCATTTGTTAAACGTGCGTAGGGGAGCATCCATCAATTTTACTGATATTCTGGTTTGACAACAAATGTGGAGAAACGATTGTACAAGCCAGCATGATTTGAACTTTACTATGTGACTGAGGTACAGGTATGTGTGAAAATGGAAGTCATTTCTTGATTTTGTCAGTTTATAGAAAAAATAAGTTTTGGCAGAATAAGAGCTGAGGGATGAAGATTAATAGAATCCTTCATTAGTACGAGTGTGGGATAGGGATATTCCACCGAGGGGATGAGATTCGCAGTCTAGGATGTGGCAAAGTCTCGTCCTAGACAGCCAATCTTGTTCCAGAGGTGGAATTTCCCTATTCCACACGAGTAAATAATGAAGGATTATTTTTCTCACATTTTACCTACAGTTTAGTGCATAGATTTAGGAGCTTTGAGAAAATTCTAAATTATCGATATCCTCATTTGAACTTCGATGTAAAAATTAATTAGATAGGCAGAAAGAGCATACCCGAAAATGGTTTACGCTGTAAGTAACAATGCAAAATATTTTTACTTCACCTTGTAACGTAAATCTTCACCGTGTAACGTAAATCATAGAAAATATATGACGTCAAAATCAAATGATGTTGCAGTAGTGTGAGATAGAAAAGTCTCACATGGGTAAAGTCGATCTCACACTGGTGATAATGTGAGAAAATTATGTATCATCTGACTCCTTTTGTACGTGATGGTAATACTTAGAATTAACAACCCATAAGATCCTTTAGTACCCAGACTACTTATTAGAGCAAGTATTGTAACTACAGGTGAAGTATACTATCTTGCAGTGGGAATTATGTCTCCCCTCTTCCAGTTGTTGTTGTCGGTTCCTTTTTATTTCCGTGCAGGATTACGGGTATTGTCCACACTAGTGGGCCCCTTCCAGGTATCTGGCTAGCTGCACGCATGGCAGATCTCGCCTCAGATCTCCATTCTTTCCGGTCTTGAGGGTCGGCAGTAGAGAGCTTCCATTTTCTACAATCTTTCTCCGTCAGCTCTCTCCATGATAGCATTGGCCGACCAACTCTACGTCTCCCAGGAACTTGTATGTTTAGAGCGCACTTGACTGCACTGCTGGATCTGACAACGTGGCCATACCAGCGGAGTCTCCTTTCCCTTAAGATGAGGTCGAGGTCATCGATGCCAAGCCGCCCCAGCAATTCAGTTGAACCTACAGTGGCCATATCTTCAGGCTTGATGTTACAGATCTGTCTTATCATGGCCCTGTCATTGCGTAGTAGGCGATGAAGATTTGGCTTGGTCATTGCTTAGGTCTCACTGGCATGGAGCATAGCGCTCCATACGCAGGTGTTATACACTCGACCACGGGTCTTATACGACAGGTGGCGTGATGTCAGGACTGGTAGCAACTCCCTGAACTTCTTCCAAGCGGTCTTCACAAGCGTAGTGGTTGCAAGGTCACAGCCACCAGCTGCGGAAAGCATGTCTCTGAGGTAGCAGAAGGAGCCTACAACCTCCAACTTGTCTAGACCAACTTGGATATCACTCTGCAGCCTGCCGTCAAGAGGGCGAGCCGTTCCCCTGCATCTTGAACATCTGAAGTCAGGGTCCACAGACAGGCGCATGAGCCCACTGCATTTCTTGTGCACCCAGTGCTTGCAGCCATTGCAGAAAATACTATTGTTGCCTACACCTATATGACAGACAGCACATGGGAAGCTGCCCGAGTCCTGAAGTAGGTCAAGACCCGTACCGCAGATCATGATCTTGGTTTTGCCCGCATTCTCTCTCAGTCCTTTCCTTTCCATAGCTTCTTTCCAAGTCAGAAGACTCTCGACACATTCATCCAACGAGTCAGTAATGATAATCAGGTCATCTGCATACAGATCCTCCTAGGGAACACCGGTGCGAAATTTGCGTGAAAGAGCCTCGAGTACGATGATGAAAAGCAGAGGGCTGAGTACTGACCCCTGATGAACTCCGACCCTCACAGCAAACTCCTCACTGTAGCCATCACCAATGCGAACACAGCTACGAGCATTGGCATACATCCCCTGCACTAGACGCACAATCCACTCTTCCACACCAAGTTTTCGCAGTGCCCACCAGATAACCTTCCAAGGGACACGGTCAAATGCCTTTTCGAGGTCCACGAACGCCATATAGCCCCGTTTGTTTACTGCGAGATATTTTTCCTGCAGCTGCCAAACAACAAATATTGCGTCAGTTATACCTCTGCCAGGGACGAAGCCAAATTGGGAGTCATCGATTGTCACTAACTGCCAAATAAGGCTGTCCACAATCCTCTCCAGGACTTTCATGACTTGTTCTGTCAGTTCAAGTCCCCGATAGTTGCCCCTGTCCAGAGCATCACCCTTGCCCTTGTAGAGGCAGACAATGAAACTCTGCTCCCAGTCAGTGGGGACCTTGCCATCACAGACAATTGAGGATGTAAGATCACGGATCATGGATATACCTGTGTCACCTGCGGCTCTGATCATCTCCACTACTATTCCCGATGGTCCTGCCGCTTTACCTGACTTCATCTTGGAGATGGCCTTTTTCACCATATCAATTGAGATTGGGACAGGTGGCCCTTCCACTGGTGATTCATCGGTTAAGTGTTCAGGGTCCCATTCAAATTCAACATTTAGGAGCCTTTCATAGTGCTCTAGCCAAGCTTTCTCCTTTGCTTCTTGGTTCAATGACATCTCACCTGCATCATTCTTTACTGGTTTGTCACCCACAACATCAACATTCTCCCTTCACATCTGGTTTGGAAGGCGGTACACCTCTGAAGACCTGGTATCTACGTTTTCGTATATCTGCTTTTCTGCCTCATAGCGAGCAGGATGAACTGCTCGTCTAGATGTACACTTGGCTGCATCATACTCTGCCCTTCTGCCATTTCTGGACTTCCAGGCCTTGTAAGCTAACCTTTTTGCTGTGATGGTCTGTTCCACAAGGTTTGTCCACCACCAAGTTTCTCGTCGCCATCGGTGGGATCGTGTTATGCCACACACCTTCTCAGTTGTCTTCAGTAAACCTGTTTTGAGGTTAGACCAGATTTCCTCGGTAGTGGCTTCGGCTTGCTGAGGCCGATACATGCGATTCAAATGCTTCCTGGAAGTATCTGCAAGTTGCATGATCCTTGAGTTTCCAGACTTTCAGACAAGGTGTGAACTTGTGCCTGGCTTTGGTTGGCATGTCAATCAATATGTCACAAACTAGGAGCTGATGCTGTAGAGCAACTTCCTCACCAGGGATTACCGTTACATCTGTGACAAGTTTGCGCATATTCTTACGAAACAGGATGAAGTCGATCTGTGTAGCTGCGCTTCCAGACTTGTATGTCACTAGGTGACTTTCACGTTTCTTGAAGCAAGTGTTGCCGACAAAGAGATCAAAAGCCAGTGCATACTCCAAGATCCTCTCACCCTCTGTATCAGGATCTGGTCTGCCATACACTAGACCACCATGCATTTCTCTGAATCCGGTGCCAATACTACCAACATGGCCATTCCAATCTCCGCATGGGATAAGGAAGTCAGATGCCGGGATCTTGACAGTCACTGCACGTAGTTAGTCGTAAAACTGATCTTTTTGCACATCATTGAGACCGCTTTGAGGTGCATAGACTGACAAATGGCTGACCACAAGCTTCACTAGGATGATCCTGTCAGACACGCTGCACTTCAAATACCTTCTCGATCCACTCCTCAGCCAAGAACTCTCCCACCCCAGCCATACCATTGTCATTTCCAGACCAGAAGAGCTTGTACTTGGAATCCTTCCCCTTGATAGTGCGACACTGTCCACCTCGGTATCTGGTTTCCTTCACACAACCAACATCAATTCCTTGGCGAGAGAGTGCTTCCACCACCTCGCATACTCTTCCTCTCAGGGTGTTCACATTGAGAGAGCACACTCTAAACCTCTTCAGGCGTTTGCTGGATTTGCCGCAATAGCCCGACCCTGCCCCCCCCCCCCCCCCCACACACACACACCTGAGAGGGAGCCAAGCCGGAGATGTTACCGACAGATCTCTAAGTCCAGGGGTAAACATTGTTTAGTACTTTCTGTTAGTCTGTTTGTCTGTCACAAATCTTGTGAACACTTCTCCTCCTGTATGGCTTATCGGATAGACTTGAAACTTTGTACAATGCTTCATTGCCATTTTGTAGATGTGCATATTGTTGGGACATGAAGATCCAATTATTTTCCTAAAAGTTATAGTGGATCTAAAAGGGGTGGAGGATGTGAAATAGCTTGTGAACACTTCTCCTATATTGCTTATTGGATAGCCTTGTTTTGTACACTACTTCATTATCATTTTAATTAATGATGTTCACATTGTTCTGACAAGGGATCTAATATTTTCCTACAATTTACAGTGGATCAAAGAGGAATGTTTAATAGCTTTTTCATATATACAAAGGTATCTTCACATTCCTATGGGTACTTCAGCATAACAGTCATATACAACAATGACATTGGTCACATAGATGTTGAATCTTTTCTCCATCTTTTTCCTCAATGCACAAAGTGCAGTTTATAATGTCTATGTTCTTGCTCATGCTTTCTCCACTATACCATGCAGAACATTAAGGGAAGGGGGCTGTAATTTGGAGCACTTTCAATTTAGGGAGCTGGGAAGACTTTTTTTTTTACCAAAAACAAATTATAATTATGATTTAAGGTTGACATTGCTTGTTTTGGGTTCACCAAAATTGAAGATTTTATATGTTCATCTAATGATAATGATTAATGTTATAGATTAGAATGAGACAAAATCTAGATAATTTACTAAAAGGATTGTGTTACTGGTTTTATTTATGTTTATTTATTAATTGTAAATGATTAAATGAACAAAATATACAGTGATAAAACGAACGATGATAGGAATTTTAAAAACCCAAGAAGGTAATTAGTCTTGTGTCACCCAAATAGTCTTCTGACCAGTTTAAAAGGCATTACATTAATGGGTATTGTTTGTTCCCCACATTGTTCCTTGATTTAAAGGTAAGCCACACTCCTCGGCAGCGGGCAGTGTAAGAATGGCGTGTAGCAGCATGCCCGGCTATGCGCGTACAGACTTCCCGCCCCAGTGAAAACAGAGATAACATTTTTACAAACAATTCATATTCATCCATGCAGTCTCTATGAAGTTTAAACCTAACTTTCAATTTAATTTCATTTATTTCATGAAACTATTTCCCTATTCAAGTCATCTTTTTTCTTGCTGAACAGTTTTGCTTAGGTGTCTTTTGTGAGGGTGCTTTTTGAATATATACCCCTGTGAACCTTGGGATTATTGCAGACATTAAGCTGTTCAAATATTGTTCTTTTGTTGTCGTGTGAGTGAAAAGAGGATTTACCGTGCGTTATTAATATGCATGTTTTATGGCTCTGCTGAAGTTCTGAAATTAAACTGGAGACGTTCCATGTAGTCATCAGTTTGAATAGACATGTTTACATCCGAGGATTGTGTGAAATGTTTCAGTGTGTAATGTGAGGATTATTTTGTGTTGGAGTGTGGATATACTATCCTATCCATCCAGGCATGGATAGGGGAGGGGTATATAGCTATCCTGGACGCTCCAGGAGCCCAGTGTCCAACAAGAAGGTGACTTGGCGAGAACCAGTAGACCAGACTCAACATGGTCAGCAGGCAGCAGTAAGGATCTCTCCTTGTTTTACCACAAACTTTGATTTGGTTTGCAAACATGAATCATTTAGAAATTTTCATTAATCTAGATTAATTTATTGAAATGAGAAAAATTTCACTTGTTCAGATATCTAATCACTGAAACATACATATGGTCTGTTATTGGGTGGATGGGTGGGTGGAGGAATTGGGGGAGCGGTATAATTTGTGTGTGTCAAGCGCTAATGCAGATGTGTCAATAGTGGATCCCCTGATTATATTTCCACATCTTTATACATGTATATGGAATCTAGTAATGCACAATGATGATGTTAGAAGATATCATGTTTTGTGGGTTACAAAATGGCAGAATAGATAAGATACTAACACTGTAGTTCAACTCTATAGTATACTGTACATGCTGAACACAAAGTTATAGAAATATCAAGGGGGAATATCTTATTTTATGCATGTAAAAGAAATTGCTTTTTTTTCATTCATTTTGATAAGACGTCTGCAAATCATCCGACTCGCTCTACAGTTAAATGTTACTTAATTATGCAATTGAATTGCTAATTATCACTGTACATGACCCTAGTAATGTTTACATTTATATTCATTAATGTATCATTGAGATCTGGTAATGCTACAAAAAGTGTCAATAGCAGTCTTTTGGCTCAGAATGAGTTGGAAGACCCTGATAAAGTGTGCCGGGGTAGAAAGATCCAAGATAGGTTGACTCAAGCTTATCCAAGGTTAAAACCGCAGACATGTTTCCGAATCTCTTTCTGGTCAAACACATAAATTACAGGGCCATGATAGATAATGGATGGGAACAAATGGAGTTCTCACGGTTATGAAAATAGATTAATCAATTATGATATAAGTATCTGGATTATAAAGTGTTGTCTTTGTGAAACTGGATCTTTGAACTTGTAAGGAACTCTAGAAATGGATGTGTGTGTGTGAAATAATGAATTCTGCATGATCTTGCATATTTCTGTTGAGGAAAATTAACCATGTCCAAAAAAAGTCCTATAAAAGTAAGTTTAAAGAACTGATTGCCATTTAGAAGTTTTTTTTTATCTTGTATAGAATGAAGAATATTTCAATGAACAATTTGTAATTGTATTAAATTGTTAGAAGCCTGGTATACTTTGTTGTGTAGAGTAACTGGGTGCATTAATGCTAATGAAATTTGAGCTAAATCTACAACATAGATTCTCAGTTTTAAGCACACCCGGTTGCCTCTTATTTGGATACATTTTGTTTGATAAAGGCCCGATATTATTGAATGAGGTATTTGATTGGGGACTTGGTGCTTTGATATAAAAGAAACATTTAAACATTTGTAAAAGGAATTTGATTTTGTTTTGATACTGGGCCTCTTGTATTCATTATCTGATATATGTGGTTTCCAGTTTGTTGGAATCAAGTATTTGTTACACAATTTCTTTGACACAAATTTAATTTTGGACTGAGAGCATTAATTGCTATCTGAAGAAAAGGCTTTTACACATATAGAGTTTGATTTTCTTCCAAAACTGCACAGTGTTAATCAATTTCTTACAAAGTTTACAAAAATTAACAAAAACTCTGGTCGACTTATTAGGTATCCATAGATACATTACAACACTCAGCAAATAAAACACATGCATCTTGTATTTTGTCAACTTTGATATAATGTTTTCTTGGTCACTTAATTGTAAAACAACTTTACAAAAATTTTGATTGATGGATAAAAACTGCATATAGGTATACACTATAATCAATATTGATAAAGTGATGGGACTCTCTCATGCAGAGGTGTTTATTTGATTAGAAGTCCTTTCCAAACAGTCTTATCACTCTTGGGTCACTAGCTAAATGATTTTATTAGGTCTTTGTTTGTAGGTGGTTTATCAAGGTGAAACCCTGTTACCCAGTCTAACTTCTTTTCTTCTAATCTTCAGCATATATAGTGAATGAAGATGATGAGCAGTCATGTGACTCTCATTGTATGTAGCACTGTACACTTTTTATATGCCCGTCTTTAGACGGGACGTATTATGGTACAGCGATGTCTGTACGTCAGTCCGTCCGTCCATTCGCGGTTTTCTCTTTATAATTTCATTTCCCTTCCACATATCATGCTGAAACTTGCTGTGTAGCTTCTTTGTGGGTCACTCTGGATCATACTGCAATTTTGATCCATTTCGACCTTTTTTCCAGGAGTTTTGCCCCCTTATTTGGAAATAATTATTATATGGAGGGTACATAATTCTTCCACAGTTTTCAAATGAGAACCTTCTTATTTTGTTGAGTGTTTGTATGGGTATTGAAAATGTGCATGTGGGATGGATTTTGATTTTCTACAATTTTTGAGAAATTTACAGGTTGTTGAAGCTTAGTCTATTTAGAAATTAATCTTCTATGAAGGGTACATAATTTGTCTGCCCAACTCCTCCCACAGTTTTCAAGTGAGGACCTTCTTATTTTGTGGAGTGTTTGTATAGGTACTGAAGATGTGCATCTGGTGAAGGGTTTTGATTTTCTTCCATTTTTGAAAAAAATTGCAGGTTGTTGAACTTGGTCCATTTTGGGGAAATCTCAATTTTTAAGCTAAGACCCTTTGTTGATATGAAAGTTTGTCACAGCCTCATGATGGCTGGTACTACCTGAAGCAAAGTTATACAAATTATAGCACAAGAAAAACACCCTATGTAAGCATTTCACGGGCGTATTATGTACCGTTTGCGGTACTCTTGTTCTTGTTCTTCTGTCGTGTTGTTGAAGGTTTTGTGTTCTGTCCTGTTTTCATCTTGTAAGGATTATTTGAGGTACATGTACTTCATATTGCATGATTTCTCAGTGTGCAAATTTCAGGACTGTAGCTCAGTCTGGAAAAAATGGCATGGTACCTACCAACTGACCACCCAAATTTGATCCCAGCCGTCTTAAAGCTATAACATTTACATGTACATATATATGTACACAATCTTGTAAGCTTTGAAATGTAGATTTATATAGCTCATATATGACTTGCTACAGATTTCCTGTATTTTTAGAAATCTATGAATGAAAGGTGGTCACCAATTCAGGATTTTTTTTTTTTTGGTCAGTTATAGTTTCAATCTGCACAAACAGAAAGCAAACTAAACTCCAAGAGAAACCAGATTATCTCTGAGATCCAAAATAAAATGCTTTTGAAAGCATTCATTATGATATCCATGGATCTTAAATTTAGATTACTTTATTATTCAACAATGATTGTTCAGAATTAAAAAAAAAATTCTGTTGAAGTATGTTATGTAAGAAGGTATAATTAGGGGTCTTTAATTGCACTTGGTGTGAAATTATGAATAGAGTTGATTTTTTTCTGCATAATAGTCTATTGTATTTTCTCTTTCTTTGTTTTCTTGTTATGGTTAGGTTTTTTAGTTTGTGGATTTCAATTAGTTCAAAATATTTAGAATATGGTAAACCAGATCATTTTGTATTTAGCATGTTCAAAGATTTTTAAATTGTAAAACAGCGGTCTTTGAAGCAGGGCGACTTGCAATCATGGAGAGACGATGTGTCTGCCAATAGACTCTTTATATGTTAGATCTTACACATTATTTTTTTTTTTTTAATATTGAAGTCTCAATTAAAGATAAAAAACATTATTAAAAGAGGATTACATGTGAAGGAGTGTGTCTGTACAAATGTTCATTGAGTTACTAATTCTCTGCCTATTGACTGGTGGATTATTTCATGTTTAGACATGCGGTGTTATTTAACCATAGAAGGCTGTAGTCTTCAAATCATTTGATTTTAGAAATTTTTATCCATCTCCATAATTAGCTGTAAATGAGAAAGTAGAAGCATCATTTGAATAGAATATTCAACAATTCATTCTGTTTGTTAGGAAGAGTACATTATTGTGAAACAAAAAGTTATCAATGCAAGTCATTCATGTAATAAGTTACTATGTGTACACATATATCTCAACACTGTTCCTACAAAGCATCTTACTATGCCAATATTGTTTGCCTGTGATTTATAGCATTTTAATGTTTGGTGTCAATATGATGCTTAATTTGGGTAATTATTAACAAAATTGAAGCTCTCTTAGTTATCTGAAGTCTGATTTTCTGGTTAGATGGTATGTTGTATTGATTATGAACGTCAACAAAGTTTTAATATTTTATGAACTTGATATGTTGGTAACAGGTTGAATAATCATGTTTCATTTATGGCTCTTTTGTTATACATAAACACTCTTACTTTATTGCAGGATCACATCACTAAAACTAGGGAACTGGAGAGAGAGCTCCGTGCTCTTACCATTGAGAAAACCCGAGCAGAAAACTTATTGGAGGTAAACAAAACTGTAACCGCTCTGACCTTCTAGATAAAAGAACCAAGCCAAAACCAGTGTCATATAATATATTTAACCCTGCAATATTTTGAACCCGGGTTCAAACTATCACTACGATAAAATGAACCTCCTATAAAGTATTGAACCAAGGGTTCAAAATACTATGACCATAGTATCACTTAGTAGGAAAACCTTGTAGGAAGGATACATACTGAACCATAAGTTCCAGGATATTAAAACTTGGTATATATGATCACCATGATAAGAGGAAGATGCCTATTGTTTTTCAAGGTCAGAAGTCAAAGGTCAAGGTTGTAGTATCACTAAGAAGGGAAACATTGTGGGCAGGATACAAACCAAACTATAAGCTCCTGGATATTGCAACTTAGTACATTTGATCACCATGATGAGAGGAATATACCTATTGTTTTTCAAGGTCAAAGGTCACGGTTGCAGTATTGCTTAGTAGGAAAACCTTGTAGGCAGGATGCAGACCAAACCAAAGTTCCAGGATATTGCAACTTGGTACATTTGATCACCATGATGAGTGGAGGATGCCTATTGTTTTCAAGGTCAAAGGTCATGGCTGCAGTATCACTTAATTGGAAAACCTTGTAGGCAGTATAGAGACTGAATTGTTGGGGCTAGGACTGTTAAACTTTGTACACATACACCTTATGCCAAGTGGAGGATGCCTATTGTTTCTCAAAGTCAAAGGTCAAGGTCGTAGCTAGTAGCAGGATACAAACTGAACTGTTGGACCATCAAACTTGGCACACATATACCTTATGCAAAGTGTAAATATTACATAGAGAGTACATGGTTTGTCTGTTTTTACGATGCAAAGAAAGTCACACCCTGATGATTGCTGATACTACCTGAAGCCAAGTTCTACAAATCATGATGTAAGATAAACACCCTATATTAGCTCTTCACAGACGTATTATGTACTGTTGGCGTTACTCTTGTTATACACCTGTCTTTATTATATACCGGCTGTTCGCTCTTATGTCCCCAATATTGAAGATGTAGGGATGAATTGTTTTTCATCTGTCTATTTGTCTGTTCTCAGCTGTAACGTTGGTCATAACTTTTGAACTATGCCAGTATGGGTGTGTTCACAATTTTCTGTATGGTAGAATGCCGATTTTACCATTGGCTGCCATGGTGCCAATGCTTGCCATTTTAAATATCTTTGAAAGTGTGAATAGTATTTGCTAACCAATGGGTGCATTCAGAGTAAACCCAATGATACCATCACCAATTTGCCAATGGTAAAAATTTTAGTTTTGGTACCATTAGATCCCTGTGTACTTAGAACGAGTTTGGGTTACAAATGGTAAGAAATTCAACAATGGTACCATTGGTATACCACTAGCTGATCAGTTAGCATTAGAAATGTCAAACAAAGATATCTTCATATCTATATGTATAATTCTGCAGCAAGAAGATGCGTTTAGAAATATGTTTTTAAGTACTGTTAATTACTTTCTTCTGCAGATTATTTTCTCCATCTTCGCTAGACAAGAGTTTTTGGTCCATAAATGAGGACCATAGTGGACTGAAAACCACTACAAAACATAGCAGATCATTGGATGAAATGGTTAGAGTGAGCGATTACTATGCCATCATATACACTCAGATGTTTTTAAAACCCTTTTCTATCTCTCCAGGGATATGTTTGAAACAATGTGTCTGAAATTGTCTTCATTTGATGTCTATGAAGATTTAAGGGGAAAAGCTGTGCTACAAAATCATTTGCTTTCAGCCTGTACAAAATGCCCGCCATTTTTGATTATGTCTTTGATAAAATTACCAATGCTAACAGAGCTCTAGGTTGTCTGCAGAAATGTTTTCCATTGATAACTCTTGATGGCAGACATTGGTACAATTGTCATACCAATGGTAAAAATTCTGCCGATGGTAACTTTTGTCAACCAGTGGTAGTACTCTGAATGCACCCAATGGATTACATGTACTACCGTTGGTTGATATGAGTTCCCATTGGCAAATTTTTTTTCCATTGGTACAACAATGGTACCAATGTTTGCCAATAAAATATACCAATGTTAAACATTTCTGCAGACAACCTAGAGCTCTGTTAGCATTGGTAACTCTATTTATGACGTAATCAAAAGTGGCGGGCATTACGTACACACTTTACCCACTGAAAGAAACCGATTTTGTATCACATCTTTCCCCCTTATAAATCTTCACAGACATCAACTAAAGACAATTTCCGACAAATTGCTTCAAACATACCCCTGCATAGACGGAAATGGGTTTTAAAAACATCAAGTGTAAGTGATATGGTATAGTAATCTCCCAGTCTAATCATTTCATCAGATGATCTATACTCATGATGTTTTACAAGAGAAACTACATCTTCGTTAGCCAAAGGGTTTTTGGTCCACTCAGCTTCACATTTATGGACCGAAAACTCTAGGCTAGCGAAGATGGAGAAAATAATCTGCTGGAGAGAGTAATTAATAGGACTTAAAAACATTTTTCTAAACGCGTCTTCTTGGTACAAATTATTCACAAAGGTGATATGAGCGAATATCTCGGACATTTCGTACTAACTGATCAGCTAGTAGTACACCAATGGTACCATTGTTGGATTTCTCACCATTTGTAACCCAAACTCGTTCAGAGTACACAAGGATCCAATGGTACCAATGACTTAAATATTTATCATTGGCAAATCGGTGATGGTACCATTGGGTTTACTCTGAACGCACCCAATGTCAAAATAGCTATCTTTGGCAACCAAGGTTAACCAATAGCAATGAGTAGTTCCCCGCTGAAATTCTTAATTATAAGAAGAAATT
This sequence comes from Ostrea edulis, assembly GCF_947568905.1. Lineage (NCBI taxonomy): Eukaryota > Metazoa > Mollusca > Bivalvia > Ostreida > Ostreidae > Ostrea > Ostrea edulis. Next base: position 82,415,630 of record NC_079164.1, on the reverse strand, counting down.
TGTGTAAATATAGCCAGTTATTTAAAATATACTATGCAAATTCAGAAAAGTTAGTCCTTCTATCATATTACCTAGGATCAGATATGTATATTTACTTTCATCCTAATGAAGGAAGTTTAATATTTAGTGCTTATCTGTAGTGGTATTATAAGTTGTGAACAAATGACATGAAATAAATGTGTCATGATGCATTGACCAGTCAACATTTTGAAAGAAGGTACTAAATACTGAAAATTCCATCTAGTTGACCTGCAAAATAGGCAACCAAGGAAAATTACCAAATTGAATGGTAAACATTGGTACCAATGGTGAATAAGCTGATACCGTCTACAGAACTGTGATTGTACTCGTATAAAATAAGAATTATGTTCTTTCTTAACTGAAAGGTTGTTGCAAATACACTGTATATACCTTCCAATATAGTATTTACATTTTTAAAAAATCAGACTGAAATTGTTTGTGTAAGAAGCTAGTGCTGGTGTTTACAGACAGACTCCGATTCTTGTCTAGAATGCCCTCCATACAGCAGGCATCCTTCTCTTCTTACCAAAGATCACAACAGACTGTTCACAACTGGGGATTCAAAATGACATGGCTACTAAACTGCATGAATAGAAATTCAGATCTGCTTTTTTTTAAAATGGGCACTTGCAAAACATGGAAACTACTTATTGTACAGTATTTGTGAAGTCATCTTAGGCATGTCTGTTTCTGCACAATGTAACTTCATACATTACCATGTTGAAAAAAGATCAATTATGTCTAGTTAATATGAACTAGAATCATGTGTATTAGGAATGTTCACACACAGAATTACTGTAAATTGAATGGACAGGTTTGTAATAAATCATGTACAGACATGGCCATATAGACATGAATACACTATTCCTAGGATTTTGGTTTGGAAAAAATAAATTGCTGTAATATATACAAATCCTTCGTATTCTAGGTAGTCGTAGTTTACTAATTTCTTTTATGTTTGTTGTGCTTTTCTAGGATTTACAACAGAGAATCCATCGCCAAGAAGAGAGTAATGCAAGAATTCGGGATGAACATTCCAATCTAAACCATGATGTGGACCAGCTACTGTCGGCCATCAGATCTGCCAGAAACACTGGGAAATGGGAGGTAAGGCATACAGATGGTTGTTCAGGTGCTGGTTGTGTCCAAGTCATAGTCATGTTCAATAGACAGCTGTGTTCAATGGACATTTGTGTTCGATAGACAGTTGTTGTCGGTAAACATTTATGTACAAATTGTGTCCAATAGATGGTTCTCTTCTGTAGACATTTGTCTGCAGTCAATAGTTGTATTCAAGTTGTGTTCTGTAGGCAGTTTAATTCAATAGACATTTGTGTCCATGCTATTTTGTTCAATAGAAATTTGTGTTCATAGACAGTAACAATTGAACATTTTTAACTTCTTCTTGATAACTACCATTCCAATTCTTTTTAGATTTGGTATGAAGCATCTTCAGAACAAGGGTGACATAAATTGTAAATTTCAGGACTCTTGCTCCTCTGGGGCCTTAGGGGCAGGGCAAAAACTGCCAAGAATTGACCATTTTTTAAAAATCTTCTTCTCTACAACTGCATATCTCTAAGAAAAACTAAATGCATAGTGAAGTAAAGCAGGAAGACCTACCAAAATTATAAATTTCATGATTTATGACTTCAGGGTGGGGCCAAACTTTTTATACATAGTGTATATGTGTAAAACATTTGAATTATATCTTCTTTAATGCTATTAATACTAAATTGAAACTGAATAGACATTTAGAAGGAGTAGGTAGTCCTTTATTGAAATTGTAAATTTCATGGTCCTTGGGGATAAGGGTTCAAGGGTGGAGCGAAAATTATCATAGTGATTATAGTCTTTATCATTTGAAAGACTTCTTTAAGTTTACTGATACAGTATAAAAACTAAATGCATATTTAGAAAAGGCAGAAAAGGATGTACCAAAATTGTGATTTTCACAACACCAGATTATTTATTCTAGGACAGGTCCAAATTTGTCATTTTGTGTAACTTTTACATATATTATGTAAAGCCTTTCATCAGTATAGGCACTTTTGAGGGCATTTTTTGATTTGAGAACACATCTTGTTTTATACTGTTGCTGAATATTAGAATTTAGCTTAGATATTCAGAACAGGAAATATTTTCTAGATTTCATAACCCTCGGGAGTAGTGATGCTTTGAACTAATACATGTACTCAGGTGACCGATAAGGCCTGTGGGCCCAGAGTTTTTGAAATAAATCTTGTTACAATATACATTTGTGTTCAATGAACAGTTGTGTGTAATAGACAGGTTTGTTCAATAAACAGCTGTGTCTGAATTGTGTTAAATATACAATTGTGTTCAATAGAGAGTTGTGTTCAGACAGGTAGATAGTGTGCAATATTTGATTTGAAATTTGGCATTTTTTGGTTCAATAATTGATGTCAGTTGTGCATTTTTGTGCAATAATTGATATAGGTTGTGCAATAATTAATATGAATTGCACATTTTTAGCCGAGTTGCAACGAAGTTGAACTCGGCTATTGGTTTGGTGATGCGGGTGGGCGGTTGGGCGTTAACAATTGGTTTCCGGATGATAACTCGAAAAGTTTACAATCTAATCAAATGAAACTTTGATATATTGTTGGGTACCAGGTAAGGAAGACCCATATTGATTTTTGAGAAAAATTCACAGTGACCGAAAATAGAATGAAAACTTCAGACAAATATGGTTTCTGGACAGTAACTTGAAAAGTTTAAAACTGAAATTAGTTCTTCACAATTATAAATATGCCACATCATTCCTGACTTTACAATGTATCCCATGCAACTCGGCTTATGCACCCCTGGGTGCATATATTGATTTTTTTTTTTTTTACAATAATTGATATGAATTGCACATTATTTGCAGTAATTGATTTTAATTGCACTTTTTTTTGTACTTGATATTGTGGACTTTTTTTGCCCTTCTTGATGCCATATTTCAATCTTATTTTTAGATCTAAATTAAATTAAGGGGTTTGCAATTCATCATGGTTTTTGTTAGGTGTTTGCTTTGAATGTTGTTACAAGTGTCTTAGCCTCTAGGCAGTGCATGTTTCATTAAGAAACAAGGCAGCGTGTGAGGATATTTAAAGATGTATACTATACATGCAATTTAGAACTGTTGTCCAACTGGTATGACACACACGATCAGACTCAGAAGAGTGATTAATCATTGCTTGGTAATTTGGATATTGAGATAATGATCAGATACTACTGTTAGGGCTCTTTCATTGTGTTTCTGTCATCTTTCCCCTCCCCCAATCACCCAACAGTGCCTTATCAGACCCAGATTGGGGCATTTTTTACCAGTACTTTAACTCTGTTGTCACCAAGGATGCAGTAAGATCTTCAGTCCTCAGAATGGCCCAAGTGTGTCACCTCTCAACTTTTCAAGATGATATCTGCTGTTTGGACATAGGCACTCGTGTACAGTTCTGATCTTCTAATCCATTCATTTCTATTGGGTATTAGATTGTCATGTGACCTGCCATTGTACAGATTTTCAAACCCTTCAAGATGCCATCAGCATAGAAGCTAAAGGTGGCACAAGACCGGGTACATAGTATTGTGTAACCTATCAAAACCCTCAAGATTGTATCAAGGGCCCAAAAGTAGATGATTTAATTAGCATTGTTGATATTGTTCCAGATGCTGATTTAGACCCCAAAATTTGCTTTGGAAATATTTTTCTTAGCGTCATGGTAGAAAAAGAATAGCTGTTGTGTTTCATGTTGAGAAAATGTTTTGTCTGTGAAACCAGAACTCGTTGGATATAAGAGATGGCTAAGCAAAATGTAAAGATTTTTCTTATGTTTAGGAAATTCAATTGTGTGCCATTCGAAAAACATACTGAATTCAGTGTAACTTGGAGATTCTTGTGTTTCAGATTGACAATGTTCGATTTCGTGAACTTTCGAAGGAACAAGTTTTCGGTATCATGAAGGAACCTCTAATGCGATTGTAAGTTTTTTCCCCAAAGAATTTACAACAAAGAAAAAACTATAGCATATTACAAAATACTGTAAACAGCTTGTATTAGCATAGTGAAAATATAGCACATGATCCAACGTAACGATAGCATCACAATTGTATAGCAGTGTATTTTAGATTTGATGTACATTGTAGTAAAAGTCATGCATTAGCAGTAGTAACTAGCTCATGAATTAGCAGAGCAAGGCTAGTTCAAGAAGTACTGAAATAAGATAACTATACAATAAATTTATAGAACATTTGGTATATTGGTGTTCTGTTAGGGAATTAATAAAGAATATGTGATGCACATTAACAGAGGTGGAGATGAAGCATTAGACGAACAACTCAGGAATTTTAAGGAACAGATACGCAGAAAAGATGAACAACTTGAACAGCAAAGTAGAGAGCTGTCTTCAATCCGTTCAAAGGTAAAGCCAACAGGTTGAGACACCGTTCAGAGTAATGGTGTTAGATATACTAATATGTCTAAAAAGCACTTGTAAGTGGGGCTTTTTTTCATGTACCAAATTTGGTATGATTAACTTCTTGCCCTGTTCAGATTGATAGCTAACAAATGTATAAGTTTCAGAATTTTACATTGCCAGCTGTAAAGGTGTAACTATGAGTTTGACAGCTGGTTGGTTGCTTTCGTTCATATGACAGCTACTTTATGTACAGCTGATTGGTTGCTTTCGTTCATGTGACAGCTACTTTATGTACAGCTGATTGGTTGCTTTCGTTCATGTGACAGCTACTTTATGTACAGCTGATTGGTTGCTTTCGTTCATGTGACAGCTACTTAATGTAGCATTCTCTTTCTTTACAGAGAAGACCAGAGGATCAGGATTCTTCCACATCTAGTCAGTCAGATAAAGATTATGCAGTAATGCAGCTAAAAACCGACCTTCGGCGTGCCGAGCAGAGGGTGGAGGACCTTCAGTTAGAGGTTGGTTTCCACAGATAGGGGCTTGTATTAACATAGGCAAAACTCAGCAGTGAAAATACTGAGAGAAAATGTATTTCTTTGTTTATTTAGTGAATGTAGGATTCATCATTTATTTGTTTCTCTGTCAATATTGTAAAATAAAAAAGATTTTGAAGTGTAATTTTTGTTGATTGCATGGTATGTACATGACCACAGAAGTGAAGTGTGATAAAGAATGAGAAATCTTCCAACCATGGAATCTAATCTAAACATGCAAAATGTAAAAAAAAAAAAAATTCTCTCTTCAGGTTTCAAATAGGGAAAGAAAAATTAACTCCCTTCAATCCCAATATCATGATCTACACAAAGAGATCTCCCGACGGGACTCAGAGCTCACCACCCAACAGCAAACAATCAAAATGTTGCAGGATAAACAGCGCTACCTGTCAGGGGAGGTAATTTATTATACTTCTTTAAAATCATGCATTCTTCCATGTACACTACAACATTTTGAGATGTCATGTAAGATCTGTTGCATGTTGTTAACATACTAAGAGACTTTTCAGTGTCCAAGGAAAAATTAGGCAGAGGATGACCCATCAAAATTTTGGGATCAGCAAATTTTTCTATGATATAAAATTTTATATTCATATAATGTTTGAATGTGTAATTGACTTCTAAACTCTACCAAAATTTCTATATAAACTATTGATAAAGGCAGACAACTCTTGTCACGATTTGAATTTGTAGGAAAATATGTATGGAAATTATTCTGCATTACAAGCAATATATTATTGACATTTACTGTTGTTGTAATACATGGTAATCAAGCAAATCTCGAAAACAAATAAAATTTGTGGGACTAGATGTCAGGTACCATTCACTATTCTGATATCTATTGGAGTTGCCTTACTTATCAAATTCAAATTATCTTTTTGTTTACTATGAAAATGTGAGATCTTCCCAGACTATACTTTAACCACTTACACTATAGGCAGTGTCTGATTTTCAATGGACAGCCTCTTACATACATCTATGAATAATTATATATCAGTTATGACTGAAATTAGTGGTACATGTCCTTGTGTTGAGATGCACAAGGTTAGGGATTCCTTACAGTCACATTGATCATCAGGGCACCACAATATTCCACTAAGAGTACTCCTAAAAAAAAGGTTCTTTTGTATGACCTGACAGCAGTTTGATACTTTCCCAAGTATTTTTTCTGTATATGATTTTAGGAAAATTCTCTTTCTCTTTCAGAGTGGAAAGGCAGAAGACACCATTCGTCAGTTGAAAAATGAACTTTCCATGTCTAAAGAAAAGTACTCGCAAGTTTCACATGATGTATGTATCATTTTATATTGCAATAAGAGATGTTGCTTTCTAACAATAAAACTATCATTAACCAAGGCAAAACAAATATTATACACGTAGTTTATAATTAAAAGTACATGGTGTGAATTTATGGCCACCAATGCTGAAACCCTTTCTATTTGGTAGTTATTTTGCAAAATTACTAAAAAAAAAAAATTTGTCCTGGAAAATAGGTGGGACTGGAAGAAAGAGTAAGTTGACTTTGCTTTAGCACGCTTTTGTTTTCCTTCATTACTGGCTGGTACAGTTACTGAGTACTTTGCTGAGGACTTAGTACACTTCTCAGACAGGACCACACTGAGGCATGCTGACATTAGATAGCAAACATTGGAAAAAAGAAATGAAAATCAATCAACAGCATTGATACAAACCTTTAGTATCTGTAGTAAAATGTCAGAAATTTCTAGAAGAAATATTTTGCAGTGTGTGGATGTCAACATTTGTCGTTTATTTAGGGGAGTTTTAAGCAAAAAGGGTACAACAGCATGAATAATGAAAACGTAAAGATATAAATCTGTAGTAGAGCATGATAGAGGCCTCTCTGTTGGCGGCTTTTGTTTTGAATGGTTACATCAGGACACAGTTCTGATTTTGATGTGTTGTGATACATGATCAGAGCAATGCTTTTTGTAAGAAAACTTGTGAATATGCTGTCCACTGAAACACATTTAGTCATTGCATGATTGCTATTAGATCTATTGCACTTTAATATGGCAAGTCTGACGACATGCAAATGTTTTTAATTTGTCTTATGCAATAGATACAAATAGTAAATAGATTTTAGGTACTAGTTCAATTACATGCAGTAAAAGACTTGCTTTTCTTAATTCAGCCCTTCAGCCCAAAGATATTTAAAACTTGCGTATTCAGGTGTATGTATTTAAAAAAATCTTGTCCAAACTTGTTTCATCTGTTCAGGCCAACAAATTTAAATCAATTCAGGCCAGTTGATAGCAGTTAATTATGTTTACCTCACAGAGGTTATCAATATTGAACTAGTCAGCTAATTAAGCAGATGGAATTGATCACTAATAAAATATTATGTCATATATTTCTGCAAAAAAGAAAATATTATCAAAAGCTGAAACATCACACATTTAATGTTTTTAATGGAAGACCAAATGAGGATGGTTTTTGGTTCACAGAGATGCCATTGCAAACAGCAAGACTTTCTAGTTCACCAGAATAAAACTTGGAAGTAGCATATGCTGTACAATTGAAAAGAATTTTGTTTATCTACATTTCCAACCCTCAATTGTTATGATAGATGTCTCTTAATCAGAGTTATATAGTGTGAAATAAAGAACTGTTAAACACACAAAGAACCTTAATGTTTATCCTGTCAGATATTTTTATCCTATCTGATGTTTTTATCCCGATTGTACCTAATTGAATAATATGGACAGGTAAATCATGATCAATATTGATTTGTGGAGTTTTAAATATCATCTACTAATGCTTTACGTGCTGTTAATAAGGACTGGTGTATGTGTGTTTGAAATCCAGGCTAGAAAAGAATGTTGATTTAACTGTCTTTTTTCTTAAAGTTTAAATTTCAAATGTATGACAAGGAGATGCATAGGAAACCTTGAACAGCGATTTTATTGTCAGTGTCACAACTTGATAGATAATGATCGGGACATTGATTCTGGATTGTAGTTGTAGAAATGAGCAGTCACTGTGGACAAAATGAATTCAATGGAATACACAAATTTGAACAGTGGATAAAAACGAATGAAATACTCGGAGTGTCAATTGAACAGTGCTGTGTTGACTTGGCATGGATTCTATTGTGATTTTGAATGGATCTGCCTATGATTTAGATTTCCTAATTATTGAAATGAAGCAGTTTTGAATTATTCAAATGCTTTAATGCACTACTGTAAAATATGCATCATGAAAAAAATCATGTGTCTGAATATGAAACTCTGCTGTAATGGCATCTAACAATGGGTCTCCTTGTAATAAATCTCTGTTTTGGGTATGTTTTTGTGTGATTGTAAAATTTTGTATCATTTAAACTTGAGCTTAATTATTATACTATCATGTTTATGTTATAATTTAAGGTCAATCACTATGAAAGAAGAATCCGAACTTTAGAAAATGAAATCCACGAGTCCAAAGATCAGCGGAGGAAAGCCCTGGAGGAGGTATTGTGTGATGCAGCAGTATGCATTTGATAGGATTTGGTTAAACATTTTGAAATCAATATGAGGGCATTAATTTTCGTGAAGGTTAATTTTTGCTGTTTTCATAATTTGCTCTCCGCAAATTTGAAATCTCCAACGAACAAAAGAAACTGAAATACAGTAAAGCTCTTCAATCACAAAATCAAGTTCAGACCTACATCTTTTTCTCAAACTACATGTAGAAGTTGACAAAATAATCTCCATATGTGGTAGTTGTAGATAATATTGAATAAAAAGGTGAGGTAAATATTGACCTTAGAGTGTCTTAAAATGTACTGCCTGGTGTATAATGGGAGCAGCAGATGTAGACTAAACCTGTCAAGATGGGATACCTACATTTATGTTATCCTTCTTTCATTCATTTCCATAGATGGGCATTCTGCAGGAGAGAATTCGGGAGAGCCAACTATCCACCAAAGATCACCATGAAGTTCTCAAGTCGGAGTTGGCACGGAGGGATGATACAATCCAGAAACTACGGCGAGATGTTCTCCAGCTCCAGGAGAAGCGCGATGCTGCTGTCAGTGAGGTATAATTATCTCAGGGAGAAAGTTGTATAGTGTTAGAAATGCAATGATAGAAAGCAGGCAGCATTGTTTTATCCATGTTTCAAGCTTGAGTGTAGGAAAGGCTTGATTTGACTAAATAAGCATATTGTGGAATTTTTTTATCAAGAATCTAGCATTAAATCGCAGATGTATTTTGTTTATATAGTATGCATATATTAATTGAAAGTAGTTTGCTACACAAATATTGCACAGCATTCTGTTTTTGAATAGTGAGTAATGCATATATTGTGTAGGATTTTTTGCCAATAGTATTGTTAATTGGGTCAAATAGGTTAATTGACCTGTCTCTGTCTGTTTGCCCATTCTTGAGTGGTGGCCTACAGTTCATAGCAAAAGGGATTAAAAAATCTCCAGAGGTGGATTAAAGGGATGAAAATTTGATTTTACTACCGGGAAAATTTGTGTTTCATAACATAACTTCATATTTCAATTCACATACAAAATATTCAGTTTTCTCTGTCTGAATGGTTTGTTTGTCTGTGTAGCTGGACCAACAAACTTGTAATGTCAATCAAGTGAAGGACCAGAAAAAACATCTGGAGGATGAGGTAACTTTGGTGGTCCCGAGCTTTTGTTTATCTACTAATGTAATCACTTTTGTGTTGTAACCTTTCACCATAATATCCACTAACTCTACCCTCTGTGTTTGGTTTTTTCACAGGTCAGCTTCCATTGTATTTTTGCATTTCTTTTGAAAATGGAACATTTAGATTCCCTGCTTTTGGCATGGCTAGATTTTTTTGTTGTTTCTAAATCTGTGACCAAGTCGACAAAAGATTTATTTTCAATGTCTTTATATTAATTTTAGAATTGATCTGATTTCAAGTCTATATTTGTTAAGCATGACATTTTTCAAATGTCATCGACTAATATTTAATCATGTTAGACTGTAAATGACAATATCTCCTGGTGTGGTTTTTCCTGGTGTGGCTTTTCCTTATTAGCTACAGCTTTAAGTAATATGCATATATGATTATCACCATTTACATATCCTGTCAGATATTGTACCCATCATATTTCAAAGTTTGTTTTAAAGATCTATGAAACCCATAGTGCATTACATTGCAGTAAGAATAGAATATGTACCTCAATGTCTGGTGTGCATTTTCAGATTCATAGACTGGAGGCCAAGAACAAGGCATTTGAGGAGGAGCTGACATCTTGTAAGAAGGCATACGATGAATCCCGAGTGGATGTAAGTAGAACAGCCAGACTAACTGCAGATCAATATCAGAAGAAAGTTTACGATGCTGTTTACGCAGAAGCTTTGACAGAAAGAAAAAATTGTTTTCAAGAATGCTGAAATGAACAGTGCATTTTACGAACTTTATATAAGTATTGAGGATTCATTTAGAATGAGCAATTTTTAACTTGACAGCATAGTAAACAAAATTGGGTTTGATTTATGGCATTCTCCTACTGTACACTGCAACAGATCTGATAGCAGCCATAAAGCCCATCAGAAAGATTGAAAAGATGTGTATTTATGTAATCATTGAGTTTTATTGAGCAGTTTATCAATATTTCTTATGCCTGCAGTACTGACCATATCTGATTTTCTCTATCATTATCCATTATCTGCTGTAAAGCGTTAATTAATCTTTCCCCACCCTAGCTTCTTCCGTACCAATAAAAGCTTGTGTGAAATTTAACTGAAAGAATTATTTTTGCAAATGTAATCTGAAGTTTAACAAAAATGTATATTATGTGATTTCCACCTTCTGCATACAGCAATGCCTCTGTAAATGTTTATATAAAATTAGTTCAATAAATTTCTATATCATCTGTAGAAATAACCTTATTTAGGACTAGACTGTGTAGATCATAACAAAAAGGTTGTGTCATCGGAACGCCATGTTTCATAGAAATAACCCAACACTCATTTAAATTCTTCACATTAATCGTCTAACTTTCTTCATCTGTTGAAATATATTGAATCCATGCAGGCAAATACAACAGTAGCCACGATGTCACGAATGGAAGGAGAAATGCAATCTTTGCGTTCTCAACATGCTGACTCTTTGGCACAGGTAGATTGCGGCTAAATGCCCCACAGTCTAGTGATGTGCACATGCTTAGCTTTTTTTTAATCCTAGCTTTTTTTTATTTGCCAAATATTGTATATATATTTGTCTGTGTATTGCATTAACTACTTTCTTAACCATTTAATCAGCATAAGGCAATATTTGTGCATATATTCATCACTGTCTATTAATGGTTTTGTTTTGTAGAGTCAGGTGTTTGAGTTTCAGTTTTGTGTTGGACTGCTATGTAATGAGTGTAACAATTGAGTAGAGTGCTAATAGACTGGTTCACAGGGTGGTAGTTCAATAGGTGTATTCATTGTTTTAAGGCTTTGTCATAGGATTTTAATGGGGTCATGATTTGGTTTTCACGTTCACACATTTTAGCCACATCATTTTATAATGCATGATATTCAGCATACAGATATTGCATGATCAGCAGCATTCTTTGATCTCCAATCATTAATGTACACTTAATCATTAATGTACACTTAAAACTTTTGTCCTGAGGTAGGGGAGAAGAGCTGGGAAACTGTTGACCTTGATTGACCTTGGGCCTTGCAAGGCAGTAGTCTCCCAGGTCTTCTCCATTATCGAGGGACAACAGTTTGACTGTTTCTTAAGAAGCCATGCAATAAGTGTTTCATTACCTCACCTACTATATAATTCTTATAATTCAGTAAAAAAAAAAAAATGCAATAAATCAGTATTTTTTTTTATCTCACTTTTTAACACTACGAACAGCATTTTGTTATTTGTTGTGGGGTTTTTTTCTCTAAAACTTTCAGCCAATCATCCTCAGAGACATTACTTACCCAATCCATATTAAAAAAAAAAACCCTGTCATTTGGTAAATGATGTCTTGATCACTTGAATGCTTAAATGTCACGGAGACACTCAAAACCACGCAACTGTTTATACTGTGACTGGGAAACAGTTCTACAGTTTAATGTGATACAAAATCATAACTCAAAAGGCATACTATAAAACCTGGCCTGACCCCATTGGCCTGGCCTGGCCTCAAAATTGGCCTGGCCCCAATTTTGGCCTCTAATTATGCTCCATCCCAAATTTTGGCCTGGCCTCAAAAGTTGGCCTGGCCTCAAATTTGGCCTCTAAAAAATTTTTTGGCCTCAACCAAAAAAAAAAAATTTTTTTTTTTACTGTAAAAATTTCTATTGAATTCATTGATTTATTATTGGTTTTAGTTTTCCAAAGTCATAGCACATAAAAGATATGTTTCTGATGTTTTGTAAATGTGCACTTTGAAATAATCATGAACTACCACCAATCTGATTGATTTTATTGAATATCTATTGATCAGTTTATTGATTAAATAATTTTTTTCCTTCCTAACATATGTACTAGTACACACCAAAAAAGTATACGGAAGTAGTGACATGATTGGCTTATTGATTTTTTCACAATTATGATTGATTTCATTGTTTTATTATTGGTTTTGATTTTTCAAAATTGTTGTGTTTGTGTTGTTTTGTAAATATGCACATTGAAAACTCTGATTTTACTAATGATCCACTTCATTTATTGATAATGAATTTAAAAAACAAATTCACACTAGTTTAATGATGAATCATCACACTTCACACACTACAATGTAGTGTACCGCCTTAATCACTCTCATTGATAAGAACAATGAGTTTGATATCTAGGAATAAAAATACTACCATAAATCATACGGATTGAAACTACAACTTTTGACGAATTAAGGATGTTCATATCTGTTTAAACTATTTGAAATAAACATGTAACACTAGTACTGTAATGGGATATCAGATTATTTACAACATTAATTTAACACAGAGTTCTACAGCACCGGTCTTGACAGGAAGTCAAGGTTGAGGTTAATCTATGATAGACGGTTTGAAATGTCACACAGCTCTGCACAGAACATTTATTTTCATTAATTATCAGAATGAAAAGATAATTTTGATGACAGTCTTAAAACATTAAGAACAAAATTAAAGCTGCACTTTGTGAATTTGTAGATACATAAACTTTTTTTCTCCATTATAAGACAATATTATGAGCATTACATGTATCTGATATTTGCTTAGATATAGCTGCTGGAGTGATTAGATAAAGGTACAAACTATTTATTTTTGGTTAACTAATGCAGGCTTTGATATAAAATAAGAAAAGGGCCGGTGGACAGATTTAATGTAATGATTGTAATTAGTTCTGTTTTACTGTTGCTTTATCACAAAACCGGAGAGAAAAAAAATCACAATTTTGAAAATTCAGACAGACAATTTTGTATACCTTATTTAGTTTAGGCACAATCATAAGATGAGTTACTAATTAAAATATTTCTGTTGTATCAAACACACTCTATTTGCAAATGTTGGACTGCTCCATTGTTTCTGTACAATGGAATTTCCAACTTCAGCAAAAGTTTTCATCACCATCCTTTAATATAGTGATAGATATTCCCTTTATCCTGACAGGGCAGGCCTTCAGAGCATGGGAACTTGTCACTTTTGCAATGAATATTGAAACTTAATTATGAAATCAAGAAAGAAATATTTATAATACATCATATCCGTTTTAATCAACATTGTTCATTCTACGTAAAGTATAGATAAATGAAGACTAAAATACAAATCTAAAATCCTTAGATCACTGGCTAATATCATTATGCTAGCAAACACTTCACTGTGTTTATTTTGATTTTTTTTTAAAATGTCATTTATCATTCATTGGAAATTAAACAAGTAACACTAAATGCGTGGTATCTGCACATTGAAAATGCTTTGTTCTGAATGTGCGGTGCTCTTAAAATCGAATTCATTATAATAACAACACAATTGTAACACTTTCATAATATGTAAATTGATATCAAATTGGATTCTATTGAATACAAAATGTATCAATAAATCAATCATTTCATCAGTATACTTAAGCAAATGATTTTGTCAATAAACTAATCAATTGATAATCAATAAAATCAATCAGATTGGTAGTATTTCATGTTTATTTTAATGTACATATATCATTTTATTTCTACAACTTTGAAAAACTAACACCAATAATAAATCAATGAAATTAATCATAATTCTGAAACAAAATCAATATGCCAATTGTTTCATTGGTTGTGCAATCGGTTTTGGTGTGTACTGGTACATACAAATATGAATGGAAAAGAAAATGATTTATTCAATACACTGATCAATAGATAATCAATAAAATCAATCAGATTGGTGGTAGTTCATGATTATTTCAAAGTGCATATTTACAAAACAACAGAAACACATCATTTATGTGCTATGTCTTTGAAAAACTAAAACCAATAATAAATCAATCAAATCCATCAAAATTTTGAAGAAAAATTTGTTTTGGTTGAGGCCAAAAAAATTTTTAGAGGCCAAATTTGAGACCAGGCCAACTTTTGAGGCCAGACCAAAATTTGGGATGGAGCATAATTAGAGGCCAAAATTGGGGCCAGGCCAATTTTCAGGCCAGGCCAGGCCAATGGGGCCAGGCCAGGTTTTATAGTATGCCAACCAAAATTAGGGTTATAGAAACAGTTAGAAATGACTAATTGCAATTTATATAGTGGGTTGTAGGTAATAATCTAAAATTTGAAATGTCAACAGCATGGATGCAATGCATGTTCTGTGCTTAAATGTTGTATGTAATCAGATATCTCATGTTGTCAGTGTATGTAAGTAATAAGTGTTGTAAGAAAAATTGTGCTGGATTATCACAAAGCTTTTGAAATAAAAACAAAAAACACCAACCTCAGAACTGTGAAGTTTATTTATACTCTCAATGTAAAAACAGATGGATACCTACAAATGTATTTTTGTTATTACCTCCTATTAGTAAAAGAATCTGTATCCTACCCTCAGCACCAGGGTTAACCCCCCTTGAATCTGCTAACATTTTTATCCTTTGCCATTCAAGATGTTGACAGTTTCTTACAATGAAATTACATGTAATAATTTATTGTTAAATGTAGAAAAAGATGTTTAATAAAGTAAATTAACTGAAAAATATCCCAAATAAATGTCTTTGATGTTTAATAAAGTAAATTAACTGAGAAATATCCCAAATAAATGTCTTTGATCTTTATTTCTTTACATCCTCTCCTTGGTCCTGAAAAAGCAAACTGCCATTTGGAAACCTGGTGACCATAGCTGTGGTAAGACTTTTGTGCTTTGGCTTTTTCAGATTCAGAAACTCACCAACAGCCTTCAGAAACTTCAGATCTCATCGAAGGACACTCGGGACTGTCTCACATCAGAGGTAGGTTGCCTTCTGCAGTTTACCACCATTCCCGTGAGACTCTGTAATGATTAATTGTTGTTAGTACACGCTCTGTGCACATTGTGTTTTAGTTGACCAGTTCCATTATTTGAAAGCGTATAAAGAAATTCACTGTACTAAGCATATATGTAGCTGTTTACAGCAATGCACTCATATAGAATACAAATACACAACAGCAATCATCCAGTGGGATATCTCTATTTACATAGCAATCATCCAGTGGGATATCTATTTACATAGCAATCATCCAGTGGGGTATCTCTATATAGCAATCATCCAGTGGGATATCTCTATTTACATAGCAATCATCCAGTGGGATATCTCTATTTACATAGCAATCATCCAGTGGGATATCTCTATTTACATAGCACTCATCCAGTGGGATATCTCTATTTACTAGGGCTGTGCGGTGCACCGAAAATTTAGGTGCACCGCGATTTATACCATTCGATTCGATGCACCGATTACAAATTCAGGATTTCGGTTCGGTTCGGTTTAGATTTTACTTACACCAAAACAACAAATATGGCGTCCGAGTGATGTGCAGAACATGTGGTTTTTTATGCAACAGAGATTTAAATCACTACTGTGTTGAGAGTTAGCATTTTCACCACTCAGATACCAACAGAATATGGTCCGTAAGATCATTGCAGTTTATCTTTACATGACATACAGCATTTCTGTCAGTGGTGGAGTGAAATCAACATCGTAGGTAATGACACAGATTTGACAGTTAATATGAGAGAAGTAAATCAATAAAGGAGAGATTTTCAAAGACTCTCAATTGATAGAATTGTTGAATATTTGTATATCAATGAAAACAATATCATATACATTTTAGATTCAGTATAGATTTGTTTAATAATCCAAAACTTATGCAGCACATTAATATAACAAATTTTAATAGACTGTCAAGTGTTTTCTTTTTTCTATCAAAGTTATAAAATGCCATTATGAATAGATATGATGTTTACAAATGACAACATATAGTTATATAACTTGAATAAAATAAAATCAAATATGCTACTCATTAAAATTGTTAATTTTTGTGGTGTCATTAGATAAATTGGACCTAACATGAACCGAATCGAAAATAACCGAACCGTGCTGTTCTGAATCGAAACCGAACCGAATCGAGCTAACCCTGAATCGTCCCAGCCCTACTATTTACATACATGTAGCAATCATCCAGTGGGATACCTCTATTTATACAACAGCAATCACCCACTGATATCTGTAACAGTTGTCAACCATTGGGATATCTAATCTACTGGGATATCTGTATTTGCGTAGCAATAACAAGTGCAAAGAAAGACAACTCAGTGTTGTAACTTAATTTACTGGGGTGTAGCAATTGATATCTGTATTTATACAACAGCTATCATCCACTAGGATATTTGTATTTACACAACCAATACTTGCTAATGGCTAATTACAAAAAAAAGAAGACCATGATAACTTAAATGAAGAAAGCAACGGAACTCTTAATATTATTCCCTATGAAAATTAATGGCTGTCTGACATATCTAATAATCTTATTGTAAATATGCCAAGAAACTGGTTCAAACACTTGAAATAAATGCATGTTATGCATCACAGCACAAGTTTATGTTGTAGAAGTAGTGTGTTTTAAGTTTTAATTCTTTTGTGTTTGTGGTTGAAGATGTTTGACTACAGTAGACCTGGTGTAAGTTTTCACACATTTTAATGCATTAAAATATTATACTCCATCTGTATTGCATGCCTGTGTTATTGAAGTACATATAGACCTGTATAGCTATTTCAAATTAGTATTTTTACACATGAATGGTATGTAGTGATGAAGATATCAATTTCCATCTTGAAAATGTTACTGGTAATAGTTAACCAGTTTAAGGAAATTAGATTTCATGTATTGCTGGAAATTAAGCTCTAAAGCACTTCTACAAATTAGTTTGAAGATAGAAAAAAAAAAATCTAGAAATGCACATGCTACACTGTAGACATTCTTAAGTTTCTGGTAGAGATGGAACTCTTTTATTCTTTTGTTCCCCTTTAATACAGAATTCTTTTCATAAATTGTTTGCCAATTTGAAATGATTTTGATTATATTCACTAATATTCTATTTGAAGCTAAGAGTCTGTTCTGAAACTCATTTTGAACTAATCATTTTATTCTGAATGGAATGTGATGATTGTCTTTTGTTTTGCTATATATATATATATATACATAATATCTTAACAATTGACTAACAACTCTCCAACATATTATGAAATCAAGATTCCCTCATACAGACAAAGTTACTTGTGTTGTGATTTAGGTGGCAGAGAGGCATGACAACATCATAAAACTGAGGAATGAAAATCGTGAGATCGAGGAGAAACTGAGGGAAGCATTAGCATCAGCCTCTCATAGGGGAGAAGTCATTAAGCAGCTGAGGGATGAGATCAAACAGTATCAGGGAAGGGTAAGTCAGAGTGCACTGGCATGGGAATTAAGTACGAGGGGGGGGGGGGGGGGGGGCTTCATGATAGGAATAAAAGTGTAATGGAGGGGTAAGTCATAGAAATAAAAGTGATGGGGAGGGGTAAGTCAGGGAGAAATAAGTCAGAGGAAAAATAAAAGTGTAAGGGAGGGGTAAGTCATAGAAATAAAAGTGTAGGGAAGGGTAAGTCTGAGAGAAATAAAAGTGTTAGGGAGAGGTAAGTCAGAGAAATAAAAGTGTAAGGGAGGGGTAAGTCATAGAAATAAAAATGTAGGGAAGGGTAAGTCAGAGAGAAATAAGTCAGAGGAAAAATAAAAGTGTAAGGGAGGGGTAAGTCAGAGAAATAAAAGTGTAGGGAAGGGGTAAGTCAGAGAAATAAAAGTGTAAGGGAGGGGTAAGTCAGAGAGGTAAAAGTATAAGGGGGAGGTAAGTCAGAGAAATAAAAGTATAAGGGAGGGTTAAGTCAGAGAAATAAAAGTGATGGGGTTGGGTAAGTCAGAGAAATAAAAGTATAAGGGAGGGTTAAATCAGAGAAATAAAAGTATAAAGGAGAGGTAAGTCAGAGAAATATAAGTATAAGGGAGGGGTAAGTCAGAGAAATAATTTTTAGAGAGAAATAAGTCAGAGGAGAAATAAAAGTGTAAGGGAGGGGTAAGTCAGAGAGAAATAAAAGTATAAAAGGGGCAAGTTATAGAAAAATTTAGGGGAATGAAGTACTAGAGGGGTAAGTCATAGAAAAATTTAGGGGAATGAAATACTAGAGGTGTAAGTCATAGAAAAATTATGGGGAATATATGCCAGGGAGAGGTAAGTCAGAGAGCAATGTTAGGGGAAATAATGGACTGTGGAAGGGCAAATTATTTAGCACTGATACTGTAAATCAAGCTGTTAGTGTGTTTTTATATAACAGGCCATGGAGGAAATACAGAGAGGGGCTAGATATACTGTATAGCGTGTTTTTTCCGCGAGGTGATAAATTTGGCTTATTTTAGCAGTTAGGTAGCTTTCTGCCAAAATATCAATCGCCAAATGTGCACCCAATTGCAACTTCAGTATTTGCAAAAGAGACCACTCTTCCTTGTCCGCCAAAATTTATTTTGTCAAAATTATTACCATACCTTTGAGCCAGGAAAATGCCAAACTTTACACCCGCGGAAAAAACCCGCTATATAGTATATGACAAAGACTTTCTGTTTTAGGTACAAGAGTGTCAAAGAAAGATGGACTCTTTGGATCAAGATTTACAGCAGTCCAACAGCAGGTACACTGCCCAGGCACGTGAAGTGGACCGTCTTCAGACGGTGATCCAAGAGCGTGACCTGTCTTCCAGCCAACAGGAAACCATTCTGAAATCTGACATCGCTGAGAGAGAGGAAGATATGCATAGGTTCAAGGCTGAAATCTCAGTGTTACATGAAAAACTGGCTCAGAATGGAAATCAGGTGAGGCTTTTACTACTGTCCTGGTTCTTGTTTTATTCAGTGTTTTCACTGTTTCATACACTACATAGCTCTGAATAATGAATGTGCACATAGGTAAAAGTGAGTTTTTGTAGAAAATCTAGTGAAGATGCTCATGTATAATAAATAGAATTCATATTCATGGCATCATGCTATTACAGCAGTTATTTTTTGTAATTTATGAATGTATGATATCCTGCTATGTGATTCCCTATTTTTCTGTTTAGCTGATAAATCGGGATGATCAGATTGCCAGATTGAACAAGGACATAGCTGATCTCCAGGAGCAGTTGTCTCGTAAAGACTCCTCACTGAAAAATCTGGATAATGAAATTAGGAATGTTCAGGATGAAAGGCGGGGTGTGGAAGACACTGTAAGTATTGATGCATTGAATTCATTTCTTGAGCTGCTTGAACTTTGTATTAGAAAAAACTAGGAGGAGAAAGGCTATATATTGTAGAAGTGGAATACATGGTGTTTTTTAACATCAACTTGTTCAATATCAAAAACTTTTTCATGAACATTATGCCATTGTTAACATTTGTAGGTAAAGTAGCATTCATATATGAAAATATATTCAATATGTGCCATTCTGTAGTAGTAAAATGGTAATGAGACAGTAAGTATATTAGACTCCTTTGCCCAACTAAGCTACCAATATATATTGGTAGTATCCCAAAATTTAATAATTAAGTAGTAGATTTGTGAGTCTGTAAATAATTCCATAGTCTAAACAGCATAATCCCAGCAGCCCAGTGCACCAGCATTGATTGAGACAATAGACTCAGACAGCTGTATTCTAATAAAAGTATAAAACAAATTTTTTTTTTACAACCACAGCAAAATTAAATGTAACTGTCGAACAGTAAATAAATCGATGAAAATCTTAATTATGATTGCTGTTCTAATTTATATCAATGATTATGAAAGGCCCCCACCATGCTATATTTGGAACAGTTGTAGAACAATTAAACTGTCCCCCCCCCCCCCAAAAAATTTACTTAGAATACTTGAAAAAATTTATTAGAATTTGCTTTTACCTGTACTTGTGTCTATGTTGTAAAATCTTAATAAAATTTTATGAGCAATATACGATCTTATTGTACATGAATATGTAACATGTTTTGTGGACAAATTTTCTAATAGGTCATCTTTGTTCCCACAATATAAATGGTATAATCCAAGAAAAACATGTAAGACTTTCATTTCACAAGATGTTATATGAGGAGCAATATTTGTATTTGTTTTCCAGCTTTCACGTCGGGAGATCAGTCTACAGCAGTATGAAGCAGATCTAGCCCAGGTCAAGCAGCAGTACAGAGAGGCTGTGGAGGAAAATGGCCGCCT
Organism: Ostrea edulis; assembly: GCF_947568905.1. Lineage (NCBI taxonomy): Eukaryota > Metazoa > Mollusca > Bivalvia > Ostreida > Ostreidae > Ostrea > Ostrea edulis. Next base: position 82,394,966 of record NC_079164.1, on the reverse strand, counting down.
GGAAGCTCGAATTCAGGCTTTTGCCATCAATGCTCAGAGTGAACAAGATGTTCTCAGTTCAGAGGTACTGGAAATTTCTTGATAGTTGTACACAGTAAGTAAGTTTGGAAGTATAGCTTTCGCATTACAATAACACTGTTGCTTAAAATTTCACAGGTGAAAAGAAGAGAGGATGTGATCAAGAGATTGAAAATGGAGCATGTTAACATGCAGGAAGCCAACAGTCGCTTTGAGGAAAAGGTATGACGCTACACTTACTGTAAGCATAAGAAAATTACACTGACTTGCATTGAGACGGTTAGGATTGTTAAAGAGAACATAAATTACACTTTTAATAAGATGTTATATTACTTACTAGATTTAATGTGATATGAGTGGAAGGCTAGCTTTGTGTTCATCAGATATACATATGTATGTCAGGATAACTCTGTGTTCATGTATGTCAGGATAACTCTGTGTTTCACTGGGTACCTACTGACTTAAACACCTCTCTTGTTAGATAAATCAGATGGAGAGAGAAGTTGATCAACTGAAGATGCATCTTAGAACCAGTCAATCTGAGGTTTGTGTAGCTATAATTTCTCTCTCTCTCTCTCTCTCTCTCTCTCTCTCTCTCTCTCTCTCTCTCTCTCTCTCCAGATTATTTATGCTTGAAATGAATATAAATATTTGTATATTGCTGCAGCTGGACACCAAGCGTGGAATTATTACCAACCTTGAGCATAATCTTGAGGAATCAAAAAAGCGAGGAGCACATCAGCTGGATGAGATAAATCGATTAGAAGACCAAGTTAGGGAGTTAAATATAGAACTGACCTCTGTCCAATCTCAGGTGGAGAAACTTCAGCATTCGGTAAGTGCTCATGCTTATTGTGAGCAGCCATGAAGTGAGCTTTAAAGATTAGGACAAAGAAAATCCAAGCTACATATACGTCAATTAAAGGGGAAAAAACCTCCCATAATCCTAACAATTGTCCTTTATTATGCCTTAGTAATTAGAGATTCGGGGGCATGTAGTTTTTGGTCTGTCTGTTTGTCTGCAAAATCTATAACTCTATAAGCGCTCTACTGAAACTGGAAAAAAGTCTGGTGGTAGTTATTCTGTTATGATATTGATATTCTTGTAGACTCACACAAAAGATGAATTGATACACAACCTGAAGAAGGATGTTGAGGGTTTGCAGAAACAACAGAAAGACACCGTCAGTAAGGTATGTCTTTAGTGGTCAACATGATAGTGGACCGGTCAGATAATTGTAAGATATGTATATAGTAGTCAACATGATAGTGGACTGGTCAGATAATTGTAAGATATGTATATAGTACTCAACATGATAGTGGACCGGTCAGATAATTGCAAGGTATGTATATAGTACTCAACATGATAGTGGACCGGTCAGATAATTGTAAGGTATGTATATAGTAGTCAACATGATAGTGGATCGGTCTGATAATTGAAGAAATATTCCAGCACTATGGAATGACAGATGAATGCATCCCCCCGCCCCACCTTCGTGAAAGTCGGGGGGGGGGAAAAGATAGTGCACTCACAATGGACAATTGGGAATTGAACATCATTTTCTAATGCGAAGTGATTATTTGCCATGAATTTCTATTTACATTTTGTTGTGAAATTAATTTCAGGTGGTGGTTAGAGATGACACCATCCAAAAATTGAATAATGAGATTGGAAAGTTGAAGGGCAAGCACCAGGAAAAACTGGGAGAAGTACAAAAGCAAGGGGAGACTATCAGGAAGTTACAGGAAGCACTCACAAAGAGCCATGTAGATCTGGACAGCGTCCGCAAACATTCTGATGAAGAGGTCAGTCTTGTGCTAAATTTTCAGTTATTTGGACATGTGGAAAAAATCATCATGTTGAGGTTAGTTAAGAATACTATTTCTAAAACAGGTGAGAAGAAGAGATGAGTCCATTAAACAGCTTCAGGAGGACCTGATGGAATCTCAAGCCCAGTACAGTGCCTGCTACAACGAGGTTTGTTATCTCAAAACATCAATGGTTACTGAAACTAGATTTATGTGAGAAGTTGAAGATTTGTTATCAATAGTATCTATGTCTTGGGATTTTCCTACCAATTTATTCAAAAGCAAACCCCACCCCCTTAAGTTGTATCTTCACTCTTGATTAGTCAGTGTTTGTATTTTTTTCTATGTTGCAGTAGAAAAGAATGTTGACAAAAATCCCCTACAGAATGACCCCTTTTGTGCCTCTATATTTCGATATTTCAGATAAATTTTTATCACTGTCACTATCTGAGGGATAAATGTGTTGGTATATTATTTCTAACAATTCTTGCAAACAGTTTTATCCCAGCTAAGTACTGATGTGTGTGATTACAGCTGCTGAAGGCTGAGGATGACATCCAGTGTCTGAAGAACGATAATTCTCACATGAACCAGGCCACCCAGGCAAACTCTCAAGAAATTGGCCAGCTCCAGGATCAGCTTCATCAGATCGAACTGGAACTCACCATTTCTCAGGAAAAACACAGAACCTGCCAAAAAGAGGTCAGACTACAAACAGTGTTACATTAAGATTCTTCTGAGAACTTCCTGTTTCATTATTTACTGGCCTGGGCATTATTACTCTGTGAACTTACAGAGGTCAGGATCTGATTGAGTGACAAATTAACAATTTACCATAATTTCTTATTTCTAACATAAAAATATGAACTTTTGATGATATGGCTGTGTACTTTATAGATAATGTTTTGGGGATTTATTTTCACATTAGATTACAAGGTTGCCTTTATGCAAAAATAAATTTTCAGTATGTACACTGTATACATAATGATAAAGAAATTGAAAATTATGTCTTGTTGCCAGGTCACCAAGATTGACAGTATTTACAATAATTGTAACAATGTGCTTTATTATTTATGTAACAGGTGGCCAACAGAGACCAGGTGATTCTAAAGCTGCAAACCGACCTCGATACATCACAGGAGAAATATACAGGGTGTTTGGAAGAGGTAAAGAATCAAGATTTTCTCACCATTACTTTTCCCTGCAATTTACTGGTATTATACTATGTTATTGTGAGTAATTGTTTATTTTATAGCTCAATATCAGAGAGGATGAAGTCATAAGGTTGAATAACAAGGTCAAACAGCTACAGCAAGAAATCCGTGACCTTAATACACAGATTGAAGGGGACTCCCATAAGGTTGGCAAATAGATTTTTCATTGAAAAGTCGTGAATTTTAGTTTGAAGACCATTCGAAGATTTGAGTTTGAACTGTATTTTTGAAGATTGCCGGTGATGAGAAGACGATTCAAAAACTACAACATGATCAGGAAATCTCCCTACAGGAGGTATGTTTACACTTGATTGCACTGAGTTTTAGCAACATGCACAGTATATTTAGATGTACTATCTCAATTGCTTTTTGTATACTAAGAAAATACCTTGAATTAGAATGATTTGGAAAAAAATATATATCAGTTTTTATGACTCCTGAAAATTATATAAAAAATAGAGGTTTAAAAATTTTCTTTCTCTTTGTTCAGCGAAGTGACACATCAGTTTTTCATCCTTGATATTGGTGAATTTCTGTGAAATGAATAAATTCATTTAACTTTTTTTTTTTTTTTTAAAAACTTCTATTGTGGGTGTTATATAGTAGTATGTGTTAATCTTTTTGATAATTTGATAAAAAAGAGAAATTGTTTGGAAACATTGCTTAATACAAGGATGGAGATTGATGATGTGAAATCCTTCATTAAAAAGGTAACGTTCACAGACTTGTGCATGAACAAAGGATTAAAATGAGATGGTGATATTTTCAGTTATTTCCGTGTATTTATGATCCCAGGCACTGCATGACTACATGTGTTGATTTAAAACATGGACCTATTTTATGTTCAGGCTTATAAGGCTTTAATTTATTATGTGGTTTGGGCACTATGGTGAACATTCCTTATCCTGAATATTATGTCAAAGCCCAGTGTTGGCCGAGGCATTGTTATCATTGGGAATGTGCTATGATGTAAAACTAAAAAAAAATCAACTGTTATGTTTGTGGTGGGCCTGTATTAATGTAAAATTAGAAAGGACTTTGGTGGAAGGGTAACAAGGGTGGATAATCTACTCTAGGACCTGTAATAACATAAAATTACATGTAGAAATGATTGGTGGAAGAGTAACAAGGGCAGATAATCTACTCTAGGACTAGCTGCAATAATGTAGCCCTATCCAATTTTTTTTATTCTGACGTTTTCAGGATAGGGCTACAATTCCATAGGATCTCCGTAATGGTGCAAAATAATTTTATGAATAACTGATAATAAAATCCATGTATTAATCCCAAATGTTGTTTACACCAACTTTGTGCTTGGGCATGTCTAATAAAGGTTTTTTTCATTAAACATCAAGTACAGCATGCAAAATTCTTTGTCTGCTCCACCATGCTTGTTATTGCGAGATCTCAAAGTTGGATCTACTGAAAAACCTAAACATTGACAATCTGCGTGAAAATGTAGCCACTCCGACAAAGAAAGGGAAATCATATGGTTGCAGAAAGAATTTACACTGCTGTTCGTTTTTTAACTTGATATTAAATCTAAACCTTTTAAATACCGACGAAATAGCTTTCTCCTCCGTACTTGTCCATTGATGTAAATACTACCCTATATGGCATATGCAAATAACTTGACAATCAGAAGTTGAAACTTCAGTACATCAAACATGGCACACAAATATGAATCTAGAAATTGGAATATATCTAAATTGTTGAAAACAGTAGAATAGAGGCTCACAAATCATAAGTTGCAGGTTGTAAATTTATATATTGACTAAGAAACATAGAATATCATTTTATTTATGTAAAAAAAGGTCAGCAAATTATTAGAATGATCGAAAATGTTGCGGGAGTGAATCGCATTTGCATTTGCACCATTACGGAGATCCTTGCTACAACAGCCCTCCCAACAAAAAAAATGAGAGGGTTACATTATTGCAGCTACTCTAGGACCTGTAATAACACAAAATTAGAAATGATTGGTGGAAGAGTAGACAGGGACAGATAATCTATTCTGGATAGAACGTACAAATGAAGATGAACTGCATTATTTTGTGTATGCTTTGGTTATGGCCAGTGATTTTAGTCCATGCACTTATGCCATAGACAATGTAGATTTTGTGTAGAGGGTAGCTGTGAATGTCTGATTTGAATCATTGATTTGTCTAGCTTGTTCACTTAGAATGGCACAACATAACCATCAGTTATATAATTTATTTAGAGAGATCAGCAGGTATGTTTCTACGGTGAACTACTAACAAATAACAATGGTAAATGTATTATTCTGACTAACAGAACATCTAACACAAACAGGCTTACTTCAGTGATTTATTTTGATACATGTATTGTTTAATATTAGTATGTATAATGTGTATGTGTAAAGTCACTATTGTAACAAACTTACATGAACTGTTACATGTATATACTCAGTGCTACCAGCGTTAGAAGACTATGCTCAAAAGTCACATACTTTCCTTGGTTAAGCTCTAATTTAATATGGAATTAAATGGGAGAGTATATAACTTTCATGGCTAGAAATAAGGAGATCTTTTCCTGGAAAGGTTGGGATAATTTTGATGTTGTGTTGATGTAGATAACCAAGTTGTGAAATCACAGTAGTTTTTTCTGTAGCTGCATTACAACTAATAAGTCAACATCTGGACAACTGCCAAGAGAGAGAGAGAGCTGTTTAAATAGTATAGTTATTGTACTTCTGTGATAACATTAAATTATCATAACTCAATGCTAATATTTTACATGGTTCATAAAGTAATGAACTAAAAACACAAAACATGTGGCACCTCATTTCTCTTTATAGATCAGATTGAAATTTTGATAATGAAAATAAATTCAACTGAAATAAATTCAAATCTACTCTCTTAATGAAATTGAATTTTTTTTTACAAGGTGAAAAATCACTTACGAACCATTGAACAACTGAAAACAGATCTGCAGATCTCCAGGAGCAACCATGAACAGGAAATCCATCGTCTACAGTCGGACTTAGAGGTCCTGTCACAGGAATTGCAGACAACAAAAGCTGACCTGAGTGAGAGTCAGAGCACAGTGATGGAACAGAGAACATCCATTGCTTGTATGACAGATGAGATTGAGAGAATGAGTAAACAGCAAGACAGCAGCACAAGGGAGGTAAGAATGCAAACAAAAAAAGATGATAATTGATATCTTAAAAGTGAAAACTTAAAATATTGTGTGCTCTGATCTGATTTGATTTATTTGTCCCCAATAAAGTGACTGAAAATTATTGTGGAATCTGTTGCTGATATGTAAAATTTCATAGTTTTAAATGAATTTTATATTTATATCTTTATCTTCTAGATGTTGAGGCAGTCTGAAACTCTTACGGATCAGGAAAGCAAAATTTCCGAGCTGAAGCAGCAGGTGATCATTCTGGAAGACCAGGTGGACACAACTCGTGAGGATGCCCATAAACTGGACAGCAGTCTGAGCACGTACAAACAGAAATACAACCAGAGCCTTAACGAAGTGGCACAGCTAGAGGAGACTTTGAAGACCCTGCAGGAACGCTTGACCGAGAGCAGGAACAAGGAGCTGGAGAAGGACCAGAGGATCGAGAGTCTGAAGAATGACTATGAGAACATGGACAGGATGTACAATGACACCAAACACGAGGTACAGAAGTGTGAAGATGTAGTGGATCAGCTGACTCAGGAACTGAACGCATCCCAGGAGGATTTGTCTCTGTCTCAGAACCGGGTCAGAGAATGTGAAGAGAATATCAAGAACCTCAAGGACCGTATCAATGACCTCACAGCTGAGGTAGGACTTGTGGGTTTACATTTAGCAATCACTTTCCAATGGTTTAGATGGCCATGGACATACTGTAAACGGATTCAGTAGAAGTTGGTTTACAGCTGTAATTTCTGTAAAGAGCTTTTTATAAAAATGCGGGTGTGTTCTACTTAAGGTGTTTGCAACTGTGTGAAATTTGTGCATTTAAGATCAGGGCCATGCCAATGATGTGAACTACAGTTAGCATAACTTTCTTTTCGGTATATTTTGTAGTCTTTAGCGAATGATCAGCGGGCAAGAGCTTTAGATAATGAGTTACATACCTACAAAGGAGAACACGGCCACACAGACCAGGAGGTGAGAACTAGTTTACTTAATGCAGGATTTCATAGTGTTTAGAACACAGCCACACAGATGAGGTGAGAACTAGTTTACTTAATGCAGGATTCTGTAGTGTTCAGAACACAGGATTTGTTGAACATACTGAAGAGTTACATGCCTATACAGAGAGAGAGAGAGAGAGAGAGAGAGAGAGAGAGAGAGGTGTTACAGTTACATGTAGATAATAATTCTTTTGAAGTTTATATATCATTACACAGAGTGCACTATTTCTTACAAACAAGTGATTCATTTTTATTTCTTACAGTATTTGGAAAGAGAAGATAAGATATCTTCCATGGAGATTGAAATAGAGGAAGTCAGAAATGAGCTTCAGAACAAGCATCGTATGCTAGAAGACTTCCAGGATCAAATCAACGATCTGAAGGTGGAACTAGCATCGGTCAGAGAGCAGAAGAACAGTGCTATGAAAGAGGTGAATAATTCAGAGAACTTGGGATATGCTTTATGTTATTGTCCCCTGCTTTGACAAAAACTCCATGCATCGACAGGAAATCTTACTAGTCAATCCATCCATCAGTCTATCATGTGAATACTTAAACATGGCATTTATATTTCTTGTTGCAATACCTTTCAATTGATAAGCAAGTTGACAGATGGCCCACATAAAATAGCCCAAATTGGGGACCACAATTCTTTCATTTTGTAATTGTAATATTTTGAGGTTAATATATAGTTGATAATGTTTGATAATTGTGTTAGGGAAATATTTCTCATGAGAAATTACATGTATGTGGCTACATTTTGGAGTGTATTTAAGTTCAAATGTTTGTGTTTTTAAATTGTCACAAACTGATGTTGATGCACATACTGTATGTATTGCTAGATTGATCGCCTTGAACAAAGTATCCAGCAACTTCAGCTGAACTTGGCTGGTTCCCATCAACGACACAAGTCAGACACCAGTCGACTCCAAGATCAGCTGGGAACCCTAGAGGCTAGTCTCCATCAATCGCAGGCCAGAGGGGCTGCATTGGAACAGGAACTATCCAGGAGAGAGGAGCAGGTCAAGTCAAATGAGGCAGAGATCAAGGCATGCAGGGCAGACATTGGAAACAAGGCGGAAGAGGTGAGTCTGGTGAGAGGGAAGAGTATTCTCCACAGAGAGAGAGAGAAAGGGAGATTGATTGATTGAATGTTGTTTAATGTCCCTCCGGAGAATTTTTCACTCATATGGAGACATCATCATTGCTGGTAAAGGGCTGCATAATTTAGGCCTATGCTCGGCGCTTACGGCCTTTGAGCAGGGAGGAATCTTTATCATGCAACACCTGCTGTGACACAGGACCTCAGTTTTTGCGCTCTCATCTGAAGGACCACCCCATTTAATCGTCTTTTTAAGAAGTGAGTGGTACTGAGGACCTATTCTAACCTGGATCCCCTCAGGAAAAGAGAGAAGAGCACTGGATATACTAGTGTTAGGGTGACGTTTTTCTGTATGCATCTAACACCCTGGGAACATTTGAGGAGTACACTCTGATATTTGCCTGTCCTCACAACTACAATGATATAATGACTGTAGCTCCAGTGAGGCAGTTTGTAGGAGTACTTGGACAAGCACACTTCTGATCTAAGTCTTTTTCACTGTATATATGAGACTCCTCCTATGCTGGAATGTCCTCTTCTGTATGATATCCCTAATATCCACTCCTAATTTTACATATTTGAGAATTATCAGTTTTTTAAAAAACTTTTGCCATTCAAAATTTGTCATTTCAACAAGTTTTTATCTATTTTCGTTATTTTGTTTAACGAAAATATGTGATTTTCAGATTTTGACATATACTTCTGTTTTTAATTGTCTGACATCTTTAAAAGGGTGGCAACATACACATTGTCTTTGGTTATTAATTTATTAAACTATATTGATTGGAAATTAATACAGTTTTTCCACTTTCAACTATTGATATCGATAAGCCACATGAGAATGGAGCTACCTTAAATTCTAGAGAGTTTTTTTGTTCATTGATCGCTGTCCCAATTTTATCTTCAACATGGTGGTAAAAATACCTCGATTCTGAAAGTACTGCAGTACCCGTATCATGAATTCTTATACCAATAAATTACCTGGACTCGTATACATGTGATTTAAAATGAAAAACTTTTTACAGTGTACTTTATTCTATAATATGTTTACAGAATAATAAAATCTAACTAGCTGATTTATTTCAAGTTTGCATAAGTTTATTAGATTGGCATTGAATAAAAAAAAAAGTTTTTTAAAATAGATAAAAGAGATCAACTTTTTTTACTTTATTTATTTACTATGAACTTCAGATATATGAAAATAATCAGCTGGTCCTCTGAATTTCAATTTATACCTACAACAGACCATATATGGTTAATAAACTAAATCTTCCATGTTCCTGTATCTTTTGAGAGAAACTTCCTGTGCCTTTACAGTAAACACTCCCCTCCCCCCCCCCCCCTTACTACCATACTCAATGATATAGTAAATTGAAAGGGGCAGGCAGTATGATATCAATGAATATGAGAGAGTGTTGTTTCTGATGGATTAAGTTAGACATTGGATTTTATTTGTATGAGATTTTGAGTAGTAAGGAACACAGTTTTTACTAAATGTCGTCAATCTTTGAAAAGTATGAACTGAAGGTGATTTTGTTTCTTATTTCAATAAGTTTAGAGCTTAAGCAAAGTTTACATGAAATTACACTATAAACATTAAATATTTGACAACAAGGGGTAGATAACTCTTTCAGTTGTAATTCTCCACTTTGAAAGGTCATGTTGGTACACGTTTTCAGTTTTCCCTCCCTACATGTCGATTCAAGACACAGAATAGAGCGCAGAGAAGTGAAAGGTTTAGTGGGAAACAGACAGCACAATTCACACCCTTGCATTTAACTGAATGGAAACAAGAATTTTTTTGCTGCAGTTGATCATGAATCACTAGGCCCATTGAATATACAGAACTGATTTCACACAGTTTTTGCATTTAATGTAAAAATTCTACATTTATCAGAAAATTGATTTAAAATACAGCCAGTGGTGTATTGAATTTCATTATCTATTTAGACACATAATTTTATGAAATCTCCAAATCACATATACTCATAATAATGATTCAATCTGACTATCGGCTGTTACTTTTTGTTATTTTTTTTTATTATTGATACAAAGTATTAAGATAAAAAAGCTGACATTGACTAAAGGTTATTTTAAATGATGACCACGATTGGGTCATTTAAAGCAAATATTTGACCTTTTATGCATTGTGGTGGAATTGTAAAGACTTTTTTTTAAAAGTTAAATGAACTTGAAAATTTGGCAATATAAGGACAAGTAGAGAAAATTGGGTGTAAAATTTTAAATGATTCATCATAGACATTTAGCATTGCTTTCAGAATAAGACATGTTAAGTGCAGTTGCAAGATGAGTTGAGAGATAAATTTAGTTTGCTGAATGAACAATTGGTTATGAAATTTCATACCTGAGCCCTGATTTTGTTTTAGAGTTGTAAACATAATTTACTAGATCAGATAAAGTGAGAATCTATAGAAAAGCAACCAAGCAAACATATCATCAGGCTTTTTAAACCCTATCACCCAATTTCCTCTGTTAAATGCAAAGAGACATGGTGGTGAATTCTAAAATATACCGACTGAATGCTTGCTCAATGATTAGATAGGGTAGCAGGTTTTTGTCACTCTGAATTGATAGATAATACCCTCTACAGACAAGTAAGGCCCTACTGAAGTAGCAACGGAGTCCTTTTCAAATTCCACAGTTGTATAAATGACAAGGGCTCTTGGTGTGGCCAAAATCGGATTTACTTGAAATTGTCGGGGATTAACATAAACATCTGCTTGTCATTTAAAATCAATTTAAATTGAGTTTTTTACTTTGGTAAAAGTAGCAGAAACTTCAGAATTTGGGATTTTTTTCTTAGGAAATGAAGAATGTGAATGCACTATGAATTGGATGTAAAATAGCATGTCATTGTGGGTCTGGGTAAAAGACATGTGTTAATTGGATTGCTGAAACTGTTACAGACCTATTGAATTCAGAATGGAAACGAGACATTATATGGATTATTAGTTACATGTATATAGAAAAGATGGGAAATCTATTTTCTTTCTGCGACAGCATAGAATTTAAAATGATGAGAGGTCATTCAAAGTGAAAATAAAGGACACTGAGGATTGTAATTTTCTAAATGCTTGACAGTGTGACAAATTAGGGAGCTGGTGTTAAATCCAGCATAGTCCGAGGACTACGAAACAAGCATGTGAGAAGACAGCCCTACCTTTTATCTATGTGATAATTACCTTTTTTCGTGGATTATTTCATAAAGGTTGAAGAATGAGAGAAAACATGATGTTCAATAGTGTAGCGGTTCTCCGGTAGCTTTGATTTAAAGAGCTAAAAATCAGATGCCACTTAAACTCTTAAAATTGGTTGTTAATATTGACTGTGGTGATTGAGGAGTCCAATTTTTTCCGACTCAACAGTAAAAGTAAACATTGCTGAAAGTGACTGAGAATTGCGTATTAGTTCGTTATAATTACAGGAGCTATTTCATCCTCTGATCACAAGGCCTGTTCTAAACCAGTTCTAGTCCATGGTCATACATGTACTACATTTTACCTACTGTTTGTCTTTGATGTTAGTTTTTTGTGTGGCCATTAAATCACCTTATAGTGGAAATGTGTCAGACCTCGAATTTCCTTGCATTGTGCATTTTCTTTTCCAATGTGTTCTGCTGGGATGACGAAATGAAGGCGGATTTACACCCCATTGTTCAAGATTGATGTTTTCCAAATAAATGTTTAAAAATCTGGATTATTGTGTGTGTGATGAATGTTAAATTGGAAACTAACCGGTGCAATATGTCGGACTATGGAAGAGAAAGTTGGAGAGAGAAATTGCCTCATGAAAATTTGGGGGCTAGTACTTTGGAGAAAAGATATGGAGTTAGTCTGAATGAAAGCAATAACTGGAACTTTGGTCTGGAAATGACTATAAGGGAATATGAAAATTCTTTGTTTCAGATTGAAAAATTAGAAGCTAATATCAAAGATTTGAAGTTGGAGGTTAACCATCTACAGAGTGCCAAGCAGAGAGCCGACAATCAGGTAGGGGGTGTTCCCTAATGAAATTAGTGAATATTGAAATTCATTTTTACAATGTTAAAATTATCATTTAGCTGAAATGAATATTTCAAAGCATATACTGAAAGGTTTTGATATATTAAAAACAAATAAAATTTTTGTTGGTTAAAGTACATATAATCAGAATTCACTTTATTTCAGCTATCTGAAGTTCAAAATGAGGCTGAGCATTTGAAATCTGATTTGTCAGATGCTCGATCCCAATACAAAGACTGTGCTCAAGAGGTAAGGGATTATTTGCATAGAGACTGAGATCTTTAAAATTCAGGTGATATAGGTTTAGGATAAGACACACAAAATGTCATTTCATGCAATATTTCAGATGTAAGCTAGGGATATATTGCTGCAACCAATGAACATATTGAAATGCATGTACATAGAATGTCTATGCAGTCAAATCAAATTTCGGTCAACAGCCTTAAAAAGTCAGCTGAGCTTCAGGCAGAGAAACAATTAGTGTGTAAGCCATAAATTCCAGGGGGGAAAGGGGGATTTAGCATTTAGAAGGAAGCAAAACTGTATTGGAATGCATCATAGACAACAGGAAAAGTATTCAGAGTGTGTGAAAAATGAAGTTAGGTCATAAAAACAAATGAAAAAGAGAAGATATTGATTGTATTGACAGGTGTGATGAACTGAATCCTGTGACAGGCGTATACATAAATCTATCTGTCCATCTGACAGGCATTTAAATCTATAGAGGGGTCGGCAAACACTGGCTCATTTGTATGACAGCTTCTTGGTTCTCTCAGAAAACCTAGAGGCCTGGGAATTTTGGCCTCTGCATGATATATTGCGAATGTTGTAGTCTTCACCTGATAGATTTTAACTGCATGATCATTCCTGATTTGATTGTATTCTGACAGTTCAACTAATCTGGGATTATATATGCCTATAGCTCACTGTGACATATTAGATTATTCAAGTACATTTACTAAAATACTTGTACTAACAAATGGTCAATATAAATCCAATAAAATACAAATTGTGATGAAGAATTTTTAGGAAAAATCCTAAATTTATGATACATATATTAAATATTAAATGAGCCATTCTTTAAAAGGGGGGGAGGCTTAAGTAATTCAGTGCTTTAAGTATGACCTAAAGTACAATCCATCAAACTATTAGAGGAATATTGATTGTCATTAAGATATCACAGCCAATCAAAGGTAATAATCATGATGTCACATTTTTTCATTATGACATTTTTTTTAAAACAATGTTGCATAAGATACAGCAGTTTTCTTTTGCTAGGAACCAGGGCTCTACATTAACTTTTTTTCCTACTTGTCCATTTGGACAAGGGACAAAGATGTTTACTTGTCCAAACTTCAACTTCACTTATCTGAAAAAAATTCTAAAAAAGATCTAATATTGTCAACTTAAAAACTGTATTACTTTTTTTTAAATTTTTATACCTGTTTGATTGATTTTTGATAAAAACAACAAACACATAAAACAAAATTTTATCTCAATTTCCTGTCAAATTCTATCAAATGTCAAATGCTATCATTGACTTCGTAAGAACCATGGATGCCTCTTTACAAAGTTGAAAGTACATGTAGTACGCAATAAGTGAACACCGATCCCAATTGAGTGTGACTCAGCTAGTTTACATGGCGATTGATATTGGGATCGAAGTTCATTTTTCATGCATTGCTTCCAACTTTGAACTATCGATAAATTTTTCACCAATCGTTCTTTTTATTATTTGGAGATTTCTTTACATAAAAAACACTTGTTCAATCGGACAAGTGCCCATCAATACTCACTTGTTCGAATAAAATTTCCACTGGTACTGGACAAGCGTTAATGTTGAGCCCTGGGAACCGCTCAAATTTATATATCCTATACCATGGCCTATACTAATGTCATACGATATTAGTTTCTTAGTAGATTTATAAAGATAGAAAGAAATCTAACAAAGATGCACTGAATGGAATACCTGGTAGATTGGTAAGCAAAATGTTCTAAAATCCTTTGTGTAAAATTGACAGCTTGCCCATCATGAAGAAAAGTTGATGTTGATGGAACAGAGCTTAAACACCACACAAGACCAACTCAGTCAGAGGGTCACAGAGGTCGTGAGGCATGAGCAGATCAGCAGGAAGCTGCAAGCTGAGCTCAAAACACTGAGGGAGAGGAACACTAGCTATGAGGAGGAGATAGTGGAGCAGAAAGGTATTATCGATAAGCTGAGGAAGGACATGATGGCAGCTAAAGAGGAGTACCACTCAGCTGTCCAGGAGGGGCTAGCTTACAAACAGCAGGCCCATAAAACAGAGGTGGAGCTCAAGGGAGCACGGGAACAGGAACAAATGCTGACAGAGCAGGTGAGATATTTTGTGCCCTGTAGAGCAGGTGAGACATTTTGTGCCCTGTAGAGCAAATATTTTGGTCTGTTTGTTTCTGTCTGTCAGTAACTAGACCGAGCCATAATTATGAACTGGACATCCTGCAGAGTTTACATTTGGTCAGTGTGAAATTCAAAATATTTGGTATTGTCTTAAATTTAAGAACGTAAGAATTTGCTACCACTTTCAATATTATTTTTCCAAACACATCTTGTTTGTTTAGGGTTAAAAGCATCCCACCAATGAATACAGATTCATATAATGCAACTCATAAATGAATGGTTTCCCCAGTATTTCTATTATTGTTGATACTGTTCAAGCTTTCATGTAATACATTGAATGTAGCAAAAATATGGAAACTTTCAATCTTAATGCAGGTGGAGCAACAGGACAACATTTTAACACAGCTACAACAGGAACTAAAGGCGGAAAGAGAGCGTCATGCTGACACAGGACGGCACCTGCAGAAAACCAAGAAATCGAACTGTGATCTACAGGACGACATAGATAACTACCACAAACAAGTTGGAGACCTGGCCACCACGGTAAGTCCCGTACAATGGGGAACAATTATAACTGATATCTCATGTATGGGACACTTCATGTTGACTTATAGGGATAAACCCCCCAAAATCGCGTCCCTTAAAGCCCCAGAATTGTATTCCTTAAAGTCACAGAATCTTGTCCCTTAAAACCCCAGAATCTTGTCCCTTAAAGCTTCAGAATCGTATCCCTTAGAACCGCAGAATCGTGTCCCATAAAGCCACAGAATCGTGTCCTTTACAGTCGCAGAATCATGTCTTTTAAAGCCCCAGAATCGTGTCCCTTAAAACCCCAGAATTGTGTCCCTTAAAGTCCCAGAATTGTGTCCCTTAAAGCCCCAGAATTGTGTCCCTTAAAGTCACAGAATCGTGATCTGTAAAGTCATAGAATTGTGTCCCTTGAAGTCGCAGAATCGTGTCCTTAAAGTCACAGAATCGTGTCCCTTAAAGTCACAGAATCGTGTCCCTTAAAACCCCAAAATCGTGTCCTGTACAGTCACAGAATCGTGTCCTGTACAGTCACAGAATCATGTCCTTAAAGTCACAGAATCGTGTCTGTTAAAGACTTAGAATCATGTTCCTTTTTGGAATTTAGTTTTACAGTGGAATATCAATAGAGATTGATAATTGAACATCATTGTTATATCAGATTAAGGAGAGGGATGAGTTTTACAGTGGAATATCAATAGAGATTGATAATTGAACACCATTTTTGTTATATCAGATTAAGAAGGATGAGTTTTACAGTGGAATATCAATAGAGATTGATAATTGAACACCATTTTTGTTATATCAGATTAAGGAGAAGGATGAGTTTTACAGTGGAATATCAATAGAGATTGATAATTGAACACCATTTTTGTTATATCAGATTAAGAAGGATGAGTTTTACAGTGGAATATCAATAGAGATTGATAATTGAACACCATTTTTGTTATATCAGAGTAAGAAGGATGAGTTTTACAGTGGAATATCAATAGAGATTGATAATTGAACACCATTTTTGTTATATCAGAGTAAGAAGGATGAGTTTTACAGTGGAATATCAATAGAGATTGATAATTGAACACCATTTTTGTTATATCAGATTAAGAAGGATGAGTTTTACAGTGGAATATCAATAGAGATTGATAATTGAACACCATTTTTGTTATATCAGAGTAAGAAGGATGAGTTTTACAGTGGAATATCAATAGAGATTGATAATAAGAAGGATGAGTTTTACAGTGGAATATCAATAGAGATTGATAATTGAACATCATTGTTATATCAGATTAAGGAGAAGGATGAGTTTTACAGTGGAATATCAATAGAGATTGATAATCGAACATCATTTTTGTTATATCAGATTAAGGAGGATGAGTTTTACAGTGGAATATCAATAGAGATTGATAATCGAACATCATTTTTGTTATATCAGATTAAGGAGAAGGATGAGCTGCTGTCAAACATCAGAGCAGAATTGGAGTCTCTTCAACAGAGACAGAGAAACTTGAAAGAGGAGTTTGCGGAGAAGGAAGGACAGCTCAGGGTGGCCAAGATGAATCTACAGACTGCCCAAAAACAGAGCCATCACCATGCTCAAGAGGTTAGTACACATCCATTTTGTTTGCTCACCAAGATTTCACTATGTTAGCTTAACTGAACCATTAGCTCCAGTCAGCTCTTCTGATGGAAATCTCTGTGTATGTTTTGTCTTTCCATCAGACAAACTTTTCTTGTTTCACAACTTCATGTCTAGTTTGTTAGACTTGATACAGGTGTTCTAGTCGATTTGAAGATGTGTTATTTCTGTTTATAGTGAATGGCCACAGTGAATCCTAATTGATTGAGAGAAAATAATCTTATTTTCATAATAAAACACAAAGATCACAGCAAATCTAATCCTATAGAGGTCCTGAAGAAGTACTGTTAAAATGGCTGTTGTGGTGGTGTCAGATTTGATAAGCTATTCTTGCAGATGTTTACATGTGGCAAAGAAACCTTCTATGCCACTAACATCTTATGGTCCCACTGTAGAGTCTGAGAAAAGATTGATATCTGAATTCTGTGTGGTTGTGACTTCACCCTCTCCATGCAATTATATACAGAATTCAATGTGCCCCATGTTCCTTGTGTCATTAATACATGTATAATGTTCACTATTTGATAGTATGACATTCTTGGGAATCTTTGGGACATCTGTGACTGCATGTACCATTACTAATTATAATTTAACCAGCCACTGTTGGAGGAAAACATTTGAACAATATGAAATCCAGTCCTTTATTTCATTTCATAGATTACCAGATATGAAGAGACTCTTATGCAAATGCAGAATGACCTCGAAAAAGCTCAGGAACAATTCAGGAAAACACATGCTGAGGTAGAGTATTTTCAAGTGCTTTGATAATCTATGGCATTAGTAAGATGTATATGTAACAAGACGTGTATCTGTAAGTGGTAGAAAGAAGGATCTTTTAATAGTATGCTGTTTAAGTAAGAATTAGATGTTGGCATTTGGACATAAAAAGTTGATTTTATAAACGCGTGACATTTTCAGTTGCTGGACAATGAGCAGCGGGTCCATGACCTGAAAGTCCAGTTAACAACTGTTCAAGGTCACCATAAGGAATCCATGGATCAGCTTGGAGAAAAATCTCGCCAGGTGGCAGCACTCAAAACTGACCTTGCCAAAGGACAACAACAAAACCAGTCGTTGAATGACGAAGTAGGTTCAAACTTGTAAAATATTGTTCAGCTGATTTCAAAATTCCTATTAATGGTTTAGTAAGGTTAATGAGTAATTTTATTATAGAATTTATTTATTTTTCTTTGTTTTAGTTACATGCATTGGAGGATAAAATGAGAATGTTAAGTGGAGACTGCAAGAAGCTGCAGGAAATAAAGAAAATATCAGAGGATGAGGTGAGATTTCTTTTGGAAAACAGCTATGGAGGACATGACTGTAAAATAAATATTCTGTATGGTTTCAAAACCAAATTTCTTTAAAAAAAAAAAAAAGAAAAGAAAGAAAAGTGATACTCAAATGTATTTTGTCAGATCCGAGCCTTTGAGATGAAATACCAAGATCTTCAACAAGAGCTGATGAATACCCAGGACAAAGGCAGACAGAGTCTTCAGGAACTCTCTGCAAGGGAAGAAGAAATAGTGGTCCTAAAAATAGAACTTAGCAACCTGCAGGAAAAGTATAAGATCACAATAGATGAGGTACATCTATAACAGACACTTTTCTATTCTTTGGAGAGATTGTGTTTGTGTCAGTGATTTGTATACAAATAAAATGAACATAAGTATATTTGTCCATTCCATTTCCATGTTGTTCTTGTAATGATAAATGATTATAACTGCAGTTCAATCTTTCTCATGTCATATTTTCCAGCTTGACAAAAGGAAGGGTGATCATGATTTCCTCCAATATAACTATCATTGTTCGGGAGAGGAGATACAGTCCCTTCGTAATGCTCTGGAGGAATCTAGGTCAAATGGAGATCGTCTCCACCGAGAGAGCGAACTAGTGGTTCAGAATGTCAACACGTGGGTGCAGGAACAAAAGTAAGATTTACGATTTTAGTGTCACAATGTAGTTCTGATATTAAGTTTTACAGCTTTCACTTCTCATTGAAAGAATTTTCTCATTGAACATCTCAAATAATATTTCATTAAGGTTAAATTTTACATTGCATGGCATGTTTTTACAAGTCATAGATCTATAACAATCTGCAAATTAAAATCCTGTTTAATGCATGTGTTTGAATTGCTTCACAGGCTTGCAAATGAAAAACTGGGCAACAAGATTAGGTAAATAAATGCACTTGACGTTTGACCAAGAACACTTTATGTATCAAGAAAAAGCACTCTTAACAGATACTGTATTCAAAGTACATGTGTACCAGTATTTAGTTTAATTTTAAGCATTTTTCTCTCTACCATTGAGGCACTGAGCATGACTTAAACAATGTCATAAGCATGAAATCAGCATGCACTAGTTGTGGTAAAAAGTAACAAAACGTCATGGAGACAAGCCAATGCTGTTCAATTTCTAACTGAATCCAGATTCCTATAGTTTTGTTTTTTGTGGTATTTCAGAGAGCAGAGCAAGGCTATAATGACTTTGACATCCGAAAAAGAGTAAGTATCTGACATGGGGAACTCTAGAGTTGGGGTCAAATGGGTAAACAAAAGATGAGGGCAAGCATAAAATGGGGTTAAACATGAAAACTGGCGAACATAAAACATGAACAGACATTAAAATGGGTGAATATGAAACGGGAGCAGGCATATCCCTATATACAGTAGCAAGTCTCCAAGTCTTAGATGTAAGCTATGTAGAACTTTTAAAATTCTGTACTGAAATGAAGAATATGTGTAATACTTTGTTCATGCCAATCTATTTAGGCAACTGCTTGATCAAGTCGCACAACTGCAGAAACAGAGCAACAAAATGAAAATAGAGTTGGAGGAGAGACGAGACGAATCGGACAGATTTAAGGTCAGTCATCAACAGATCTGTTCAGAAACAAATTTCATTTAATGCAGTTCATCACCTTATTTGTTGTAAAACAGATTATACACAATATACATGCATGAGCATCTGTGAAAGAAAGGGGGAGGATGGAGATAGAATTGATGAATTGGGAATTTTAATTTTAGGCATTACAGAATCATTCTTCACACCAGCAAGTTATTCTGAACCAGCTGAGGGCTAGGCTAGAGGATCATGAGTGAGTCGTGGAAATTTTAAAATCATACCCAATGTTCTGTGAGGAATAGATTTGTATAAAAACATTAGGATTTTACATGAAAAGATTTTAAGTGATGCCATTTTCCCTCATTGAATTCATTTTTGTTTTTATTCAGACATGATCAGGATCAAGAAGTTCAAAGTAAAATAGCAACTATAGAAGACCTCCATTCTAGACTGAAACTGAACATCGACAACATTCAGCAACTCAATCAGCAGGTAGGCAGAATGGAGGATGTTTGTACAAGTCAAATTGTCAAGTTTTATTTACCTCTAGATTTCAATGTCATTATAACAAAAGCAGACTACCCTATTTTACATTGCGTAATGTAATTGTTTTTTTACACTTTCCAGCTAAGTAATTTACAGAAAGAGAACCATCGTCTGCGGAATGACTTTGATCGGGAGATGTCCTCCAGACAGACGTTAGAATTACAGGTGGAGAGCAAGGAGCAGACGATTAGCAGCCTCAAGTCTCAGCTGGAGGCAAAACGTCACCTCCTGATCGAGAACAGCTCACCACTCAAAGACTTCGACAAACCTGTAAGTACTCAATCTTATGTCAGTTACGAGAACAATCACTGATCATTTATTGTGTTAACTTCAACATCCATTCACAGAGCTTTTGATATTTGCCCTTAATCAAGAGATACCTGATGCATATATGTTTTAAAGTAAAAATTCTTCTTCCTTCGGGTTTTTTTTTTTGGATGCATTTTTAAAAGAATTGTATATCTGACATTTGAATAATATGATATGTAATGTGATTCTGTCATTAGCGGAGCCCTGTTAGTAAGAGATCAAAACGCAAGTCTCAAGCCACTAGCCCTGTAAGACTCGGTTGAATCTGCGTTGCTATGTCATTGTCAACTGCTTGTTGTTTGTTTTCATAAGTAACAAAGGTTTTAGTAAGCTTTATCTACTTCTTTTTTATGACAACAAAAGAATGATTGATTAATTTAGAAGCATCAAAATCATTAACAGTTGTTTTTTTAAAGTCATTTCTGCTGCAAGCTTTACTATAAATGCAAATCATAGTTTCATTGTTGAAGCATTAAATTATTTTATTGAATCCCCTTTCACAAATTTTCAGCCTCTTTCCAACATGATGCTATGCATTATGGGTAGAGCTTGTAGCAGCTGAGTGTGTGATCTTGAATAGTGTTTATAGGCTAGGGTTAGATGTTTTGTGTGAATGATTTCAGGATGATAAAAAAGACAAAATAATGAGGGGCGGAATTATTGACAAGGTATCATATATGACAGACTTGAGCATATATCCTACCTATATACCTGGCTTTGGCAGAGTAGATAAGTTGTAGTAAAAAAGGACATGAAGATGTATTTCTAAATGTCAGTTCCTTTCCTCTGGTGTCAATGAATACTATTTGTGTCTCCTAAGAATTCATTTTGGTTGTCCTTTTTTCTGCAACTGAAGAGTTACAAGCTGTTAGTTTTCAAATCCAGATACTCTCTTGGAATACATAGATTAATCAGAAATTCACTCATCATTTTGTGCATGAAAGTTATGTGTCATTACCGTAAACCTACTGTATACATGTATGTCTAATTGTTTTAATTACTAGCAGGTAATCAATTTCAATTATTTAGTCTCCAAATACTGAAACAGATGCATAGAAAAATGCCAGCTTCTACTAATATGCATAAGTACATTAGCAAGAAAACCCATTGATTGAATTATAGTAGGTTTACAGTATCTCATTTAAAACTGTATCATGTTACTGTAGTTTATAGATAATTCATGCACAAAGATAACACATTTAACTTCTGCAAGAAGTGACAGTTTTTACAATGGCAAGTAAGCTTTTAAAATTGCTGTCTGCCAGTATTAAAGCAGAATGTTGATCTTCTATAAAAAGCAAGCACATGCATGTTTAACATGTGACATGTAGTTTGAGTGAAAATTTCTAAAAGAAGACATATTATTCTGTCCTTTCAACACAGAAGGATATTAGTAGTGCTCTTTGTGCCCTTATTGCAGAAGAATGTGCATCTTTGTGATGACATTAATTACATATTAACATAGAAGATCAATTCCGTTATAGATTTGCACCAATCTAATTAATGTTTTGGATTCACTTCCAATGGAAGCAGATCCAAAATATCTAATTTCAATTAGATTGAGATTTGCACAAAATTATATCTTTCTTATAGAATAGGAAAACACTGTTGCTTAATGCACATTCTGATAAATTATAATGCCCTTAAGCCTTCATATGGCAAACACAGATATTTAAATGTTGTTTTCATGTACATATACATTAGTTTTTAATTTCATATTCATCATGAATTACATTCATAATTAAAATCCACTGTTAGTTGTTTATGATTTTATATGAAGGGGTTACTATTTTTATTGTAGCAAAGAGCCTTTGGTAAAGGGCTAGAGGATGCTGGGATATCTGATCCACATGCTTTAGACAAAAATTACTGGATCCAGAGAGTGGGGGAGGTAAGTCTGGAAATTAGGATAGTGTACTCAAAACCAACAAAATATGTTGTATCCAGAAAAAAGATGGAATATTTGACGTATTTTAGTGAAGTGCTTTCATTTAGCACAACATACTGCCTAGTAATATGAGTTCAACTGAGCTGAAGGTTTCTGGTCGCAGTTTATCTGTTTATTATTTGATGGCCTGTTTTTCAACTTTTTGAAAACCATAAGACAATTTTAATCTGGCTGTGCACAAATTTGACAAAACATCAAAGTGTAGCCTTTAAGGTAGCTCCATCCTCATGTAAATGGTTCAAAGTGTAAAAACTATTAATTTCCACTTAATATACTTTGATTTAATCACCAACCAAAGACAATGTGTATGTTGCCACCTTTTTAGCTCTTCTGAGCCAAAGGCTCAAAGAGCTAATGCTATGGCCATTTGTGCGGTGTGCGTAAACTTTTTAGAAAAAGGGCTATAACTCAAGAACCCCTTGGCCAATTCTTTTCAAATTTGTTACAGGGTATCATTGGTCCAAGGGCTTTCATACATACTAAATAGAGGGATGTGACCCTTTAACAAGGGGAGATAATCAGGAAAATACAAACAAAAGTAGTGGTTGCTAAAAAATCTTCTTCTCAAGAACCACAGGGCAGATTATCACCAAACTTACACATAAGGATGAGGATATGTTGTAGATTAAAAATTGTTCAAGGCATTACCCTGGGGCAAAGGGCGTGGTCTCAAGGTCACTTCAAAGTTGACCTAAATTAAAAAAAATTTTAAATTCCTTAAATCTTAGATATTTTAGTCATTGTAAGGACTAGGATCATCAAATTTTGACAGTTGATGCATCTTAGGACCTTGTGTCAAGTTGTCTCAAAAGTAGGTCACGGTGACCTACTTTTTGAATTTTGCAGGTATTTATTTTAAAATTAATTTTGATGCATATCTTGGACACTTTGAAGCCTATGATCATCAAAACTTGTCAGTTGGTGGATCATGGGACCTTGAAATGCGTCAACTAAAAAATAGGTCACCGTGACCTACTTTCTGAATTTTATGGCTTATCATTTATAGATATATTTTAAGTTGTTATTTCAAATACCGAGAGGTTTAGAATCATCAAATCTTGTAAGTTGATGCATCTTGAGGCCTTGAAACATATTTATAAAAAAAAGTAGGTC
Source organism: Ostrea edulis (assembly GCF_947568905.1). Classification (NCBI taxonomy): domain Eukaryota; kingdom Metazoa; phylum Mollusca; class Bivalvia; order Ostreida; family Ostreidae; genus Ostrea; species Ostrea edulis. The sequence goes on along the minus strand of NC_079164.1, from coordinate 82,371,337 downwards.
ACAGTGACCTACTTTTTGAATTTTGCAGATATTCAAATTTCACATTTTCAATTTTAGATGCATATTTTGGGCACTGTAAAACCTAGGATCATCAAACTTTGTCAGTTGATGCGTCTTCAGTCTTCGGTTTGTGTCGACCAAAAAGTAGGTCACCGTGACCTACTTTTGGTATTTGACAGCTAAATTACTATATTTCAGACACTATTTGACCTACAATCATCAAACTTTGTCAGTTGATGCATCTTGAGTCTTCGGAGTGTATCGACCAAAAAGTAGGTCACTGTGACCTACTTTTGGCATTTGACAGTTATATTTATATATTTCAGTCACTAATTGCCCTACAATCATCAAACTTTGACAGTTGATGCATCTTGTGTCAACGGAGTGTGTCGACCAAAAGTAGGTCACCTTGACCTACTTTTGGAATTTGACGGCTATATTTATATATTTCAGATACTATTTGACCTACAGTCATCAAACTTTGTCAGTTGATGGGTCTTGCATGTTCGAAGGGTTTCGACCAAAAAGTAGGTCAACTTGACCTACTTTTGGAATTGGACACCTATATTTATATATTTCAGATACTATTTGACCTACAGTCATCAAACTTTGTCAGTTGATGCGTCTTGCATGTTCAAAGGGTGTTGACCAAAAAGTAGGTCACCTTGACCTACTTTTGGAATTGGACGGCTATATTTATATAATTCAGATACTATTTGACCTACAGTCATCAAACTTTGTCAGTTGTTGGGTCTTGCATGTTTGAAGGGTCTTGACGAAAAAAATAGGTCACCTTGACCTACTTTTGGAATTTGACGGCTATATTTATATATTTCAGATACTATTTGACCTACAGTCATCAAACTTTGTCAGTTGATGGGTCTTGCATGTTCGGAGTTCGCTGACCAAAAAGTAGGTCACCATGACCTATGATTGGAATTTGACAGCTATATTTCAATATTCAGATACTAATTGGCTTAAAATCATCAAACTTTGTCAGTTGATATTTCTTGGGTTCTCAAAATGTGTAGACCAAAAAGTAGGTCACATTGACCTACTTTTTTGAATTCTTAGGATTTAACTAAAGATTTAGAATACTAAGAGGCTAAGAATAGAAATGGTTGGGTTGTACAATTTATCAGAAGAGCGATTCTAGGCCCTTGGGCCTCTTGTTAAAGATGTCATACATATTAAACTAGAAGTATATGTCAACATCAGAAAATTCACAATTTCATTAAAAAGAATATTAGAAATATGTAAAAATTTGTTACAATGACCAATTTCTAATGTCAACAGTTTAAAAAAACTGCTACTTTATAGATATGTATAAATAAGCTATGGATATGAGGGAAATCATCGTATGATAGACATACAGTAGAGAAAATACCAGCATAGGAGTTATTGCCCTTGACAACATTTTAAAATTGATTATTTATTGAAAATATATAATCTTTTTCAGTATCAATTGTTTACCAGATTTATTATTTTATCCAGTGTATAAAATTCCTCCAAAAGATATATTTCTACCATGTGCTAAGTTTGATGAAATAAAGATTTTGCAAAAGCCTATGACATCACGTGAAGATGGAGCTACCTTAAGGTAGCTCCCAACACTAAAGGTTATACTTTTTATGACACTACATGTACGTCACAAGATAGCTATTTAAAATGTTTTGTGAAATTATTGTATCGATTGAATTGTTTGTCTATCGTCGTAGCTCAATGGTTAAGCATTTGGCTGGTAAACTACAGATCGCGATATCAAACCCACCAGTCATATGTACTGAAATAAATTTTTGAAAATCATGTTTTTTTGTCCAAATTTGCACATTTTCTGTCCTTTTGACAGATTAACTTATCATATATCATCATATTTTTAATGATTAAATCATTTCGTACTGATGTGATAAACTATTCTTGCCATGTCATGTTCCAAGGGGAGATACTTGAGAAATACATGTAGCAAATGATATTTGGACCAAAAATAACATTATGTATGGGAAGACATAGCCTTGTAGTGTAGGATTAATATTGTTCAGACCTCGGGGACTAGGATAGTAGGAATGTCAAATAGACAGGGATAGCAGGCATGCATCATACTGTCATTTTGTCAGGATGAGGTTTACAGCAGGTGTCCCAAGTTTTGCATGGGAATCTTTGAAATACTTTCAAGAAATGGCTTCAGCTTTTGAAAGTAGAGTGAAAGGCTCTTAATGTAGAGTAGATTTTACTTTTTTTTATAGTTAGATTGATATCTCCATTTGAGCGAACATTTGGTGACTTGGGTGAGCGATTTCACCCTCTTGCCTCCTGTTTAAGAAATTTGAACTTTTGTTACCATGCTTAATGTTGGTCAGGTTGTTAGGTGATACGTGGAAGATCACTTTTGGGTGACTGTTTCTAAAAATAGATTGTAATTTAGGGGTTCTGAATGATAATTCAAACATTTTGACACATTAATCTATATTTGAATAAGGTCCCTATTGAAAATTGACTGGTAATGCTAGCTGAAAATGTTTTCAAACAATTGTATGTTTCAACAGAGATACCCAGACGGCCATTAGATTAGTGTATGTATCTTATGGTGTGATTCTAATGTAGTACTGTTGTTGTAATGAAGTCATGTATTCAGCAAGGAGAGGACCACATCGCTTAAACTAATCCTAAGAATGTGTTTAACAAATCTTAATTCAACAGCATAATGGGAAATAATTCTTTGTGATATTGCTGTACATTGATAACTAGGTTTTATAACAATATTAATAATGACTGTTCTGCTTGTCTTTTTTTCTTCATTTTTTGTGTGCAAAGATTGAATATTGGAGAGTTATTTAGGCATAGTAAAAGGTTTAAAGCTACATATGTACTAAGAAAATGACAAAATGATATTGAAAACTAACATTGTATCTCTGAGATGAATAATTATTTTACTTAAAATTTCAGCTTTCTATCCAGTTGCAGCAAAGCAGTGAATACTGGGCAGACAAAGTTCGTGACCTCTCATCCCAACTGGGCAAGTCCCGATCAACAATTAGCCAGTCACCAAAACCTCGATAATTTAACGATGTTTAATGTGTGTGTTTACTCAAAGTTTACCGTCCTCTAGAACTAGTCTCTTAGGACTGCGGTTGTCAGTTTTATCTCTATAGCCAACAGTTAGAGGAGTTTGATCATGAATGAGTGTGTAGAGAAAGCAGAATGTGTTTACAGGATCACCGTAAATCCAAGGCGAAATTTATCTGTTTACAGGATCACCGTAAATCCAAGGCTAAATTGATTGATATAGCTGCCAGTCATCAAATGTTTTATTTATAGATATATTTTTTTGCATGTATGATATTTTTCTTTATTCTCTACAACATTTTATGAGATATTGATGACTAATGATCAACATTTCTCATTTTGCCGTCCATTTTTTAGCTTTTTACCGTGATGCTAAAATAAGATATAGCAACAAATTTATGAAATTAAATTTGCCATGATGAATTTTCTACATATGGCAGCATAGCATTTGTGCAGTATTATATTGCATCACGTATATAGTTTACTGATAAAGAAGTGTCTGGTAATGAAGCATTCCACAAACATTTTGTGTTACTCTTCAGTAAGACTATACTCTGTTGTATGAAATGAAAACCTGTGATAAATGACTTTACAATTGTAGCTAGAAATGCTTTTATTTATAAATGTGAGAGATGTATTTACTGTAGACCTGTATAACTGTAACTTATATTTTGCCAGATTTTTGTAAAATACATGTATATGTAGATGGATTTTTTGGAAGTGAAGTATTGTTTTAAGTATTTTGAGATGTAGCACAGCGATTTATTTAACAGAAGTAATTATTTCTCCTGAGAAACATTTGTCTCGCTTTTCATTTATTATATACATACATATTTTTTATGAATAAAGAAATTTGAACTCAAAACTTGCTATTTTAAACCTGTTTAGACAAATATTTAGAGTTGTCGTAATATTTTCATTGACTTACAGCTACATATTGAAATACAGTGAAATAAGCTTGAACTACCATGCAATACGACATGTTATCTGTACATGTCATTATGAGTGAAACTAAGTTAGGATATTTAATTATGACTCAGCAAGTTAAATAATCCTAACAATGATGTGGCTCTCCTCTATTTCTGACATGGGAGGAGGTGGAGGAATGCTGTGTTATTGAAGATATTTTTAATGCTTTATTGAAAATGTTCACTCAAATAGGTAACATTGGATGCTATATTCATGAGATAATTCCATTTTATTGCCACTTATGGAATTCATAAAAATATCTCCCAGCATAATGCTCATAAAAATATCTCCCAGCATAATACAGTATGATTAAAATTATTTATAGGTGTATCAAAACCATATTGGAATTGATTTGTACCACATTTTGTGTACAGATTTTTCACTCAAAATCACGCTATTTTAAGGTATTCCATGTATAATGAAAGGATAATGAACAATTTTGAAGGATTTAGATCAACATAAATGTTTATTGTGAAATAATGATGAAAGTGAAGCAGATGAAATTCACATGACTGGTAAATGATTAGAAGCTGATCTTTTTGCACTTAGGACTTTTTGGAAGAGTTGTCTGCCCTTTGTAAAAATAAGAAAAATTTAATTTTCTGAAAATGTGTGTGGTCAATGATTAATTTTATTTCATATTTTCATTAAGAGAAAGTGTATGTAACTTTCTACCAAGAAATTTGTATGAAAAAATAATTTCTTTTTAAAATATTGTAATTAAACATGCTTTTCCCATATACTTCAATGTTAAATTCTAGGTGAAATAAATAAAGCAGTAAACAAAATTTTGAAAATTCCTATGGTGCATTATTTTTATTTGATGAACCCTTCAATATGATACCATGATTACAAAAATTCCACCATCCATTTATTAGATATGAAATATGGTCATTATACATTGAATACCTTAAAGCCATTCTACAGATTTTCGGTTGAAAAATTATCACATGTATGCATGGTGTAGTTTCATTGAATGTTGCTGTTCACAATTTTGGCTAAAACGTAGCATTTTGCTATACCAGAGTGGTTCTTGGATGTTTTAACACTGAGGAGGGGAGTTTACCACCTGACAAGCATCCCCCCCCCCCCCCCCCCCCCCATGCAATACAGCGTCAGTGTTTGGTGGGTGTTCATGTATGGATGTAACCAGGCAAACAAACATGGAGAATAAATGCAATGAACATACACTTATGTAGAGAATAAATGCTATATAGTGTCTATCCAGTGTTATTTTTAGAGTTGTGATTGAAAACTAATTTAGTAGAATAAAACGTTTTATCTGATATAGTTTCATGATAGTGAAAATGTGATTAACAACACTACATTTTGTTTGAAGAATGTCGAACTGAAGCAAATTCGTTGCACAAAACTTATTTTTGCATTAAATCCAATATGTTGATTTTGCGTCCCATAGTGAGCAGATCAGCAGTATTTTGGATATGAAAGTGTTTCATATTGTAGCAGACGAAAATGTGCTGTCATTGGATAAAAAGTGAAGAAAAGGTGAAATAATTTTGGGGTATTTTACAATATGTGTGTTATTTAAAAAGCAGGCCCTCGCCAAAATCTGCCACTTTCTTAGCAATTTTCTATTACAATGGTTACGGCTACTTGCTGAGGTCTATTCGGTATGGTGACTTGTTTGTGCCATTGTCATCTTTTCGCTTGAATTTGTCATCTTCTAATTCTGTCGTTATTTCGGGCGAAAATACGCAAAATTCTCTACTTACTTGTTGTCCGCTATTAGTTCTTTCGTCTGAATTCGTCATAATTCTGCGCCTACATTCCAAGGAATTTTCTTTTATATAACCAGTGGCGGATTTAAAGGGGGCGCAGCCGACCCCCCTCCCCCCCCTTAAATTAAAAAAATTATGGTAAATTAGGGTCTCTTGTTTAGAAAAATGTAAACGTTAAAAGAAGCAATAATTTCTTCCACTTTCGGAGAAATAAATGACCAAATCTTTTAATTTTATTACATAACTTACTCCCCCCCCCAAAAAAAAAATCCGTTATTTTATTTTCACCTTATTAAAAATGACAAAAAATAGTGAAAATGGGTACTACATAGGTGGCATATTTCAAGCCCTATAAAATCCAGGAACTTCTGGGGGCTTTGCCCCATGACCCCCACCAGCTTCGATCTGGAGCTACTGCCCCAGACCCCCTGTCTCTTAAAGTTGCGCCCCCTAACCGCGAATTCCTGGATCTGCCCCTGTTAACCTTTCGGCACAGGAACCCATACAAGGAGATCCAGGTAAAATCGGCGAACAGTACAAATAGTTTAAATTTCGGTTCATTAATTGTTTTTAATAACTGGTTACCATAGGCAATACTAGAAGTTGTAAACCATGTACATCAAATGCAAACTAAAGTTACATGTACCGATACAGTTGAATATGAAGAGTACCTGTAGATGCGTGGAGAATTTCTGCATTCATCAAAACGCGATTCATACAACAAACAGACAATGGAGCAACCGAAGTCATTGTTTCATATGTACTGACGTTATGATACGAGGGCGAGTCAATAAGTAACCAGCCTAACTTATTTCCGGTTGAGATCTACCTCTTCTTTTTCGATGTATATAATTGCCCTCTTGTCTGATGCACTTACATCAACGATGTTCAAGTCCCATCAGCCCAGAACTGAAAAAGTCGGGGTCCTTTCCATTGACCCATTCCTCAACTGCCAGCATAATAACGCCTTTTGTGTCCCAAAATACTGTGGCCATCACCTTGTCAGCAGATGGTTGCGTTTTGAACTTCTTTGGCCTCGGGGACCCAGGCCCTACCCACTGACGACTCTGAGCTTTATTCTCTGGGTCATAATAATGAACTCAAGTCTCATCTACAGTCACTAGACGCAAAAGAAAATCTTTTGACTTAAAACGCTTCAACAAGGCGCTGCATATTGATGCTCTGGTGTCTATTTGCTCATCGCTAAGGGATTTGGGGACCCAACAGGCTGTTAACTTGCGCATACCTAACCGATCATGTAAGATTGTTAAAACGTTACCATATGAAAGCCTAATGCTTGCGCTATTTCTTCCACCTGAATTCGCCTATCAGAGTATATCAGACCCCGAACTTTCTTACCCACTTCTTCGTCGGGGGCATCCAGACCTGGTTTCATCTTCTAAAGACGTTCTACCGCGTTTGAATTCCCCAACCCAGAATTTAACATGAGCATAAGATGGTGCAGAAGACCCATAAACATCAGCTAACTCGCCCATGTATTTCCTTGCCTGTTTTACCTTTTAAATACAAGTACCGAATTATAACACGGTACTCCACTTTAGATGAAAAGCATCTTATTAAAGAATGACTCGATACGCGTGCAATTTTGTACCCAGGAATAAAACATGTATTGAAACAAGGCATGCAACTCGTGACCGTCTCGGTCGATCGGAAATGGGATAGGCTGGTTACTTGTTGACTCGCCCTCGTATTCTATATATAACAGCATGACTCTTCTGGGGGTTGCCTAACACATGCAATACCCCAACACCTCCCGAAAACAATTTCCAGAAGTCAAATTCTAATTTGCATGTACTTTTCTTTTGTAACGATGTGTTTTTAAGGTTCACATTTGAAAAAAACAAATCCAACAACTTGGAGTGAGGCACAAATAAAATTCAATTACCAATGACTACATAACAGACTAGCAACAAAAACAATTACATGTTGAATGCTTTGTAATTAACAGACAAATATGTTTCATAAAAAGTGTTGAATAATTCGTATCCCTGCGTACAGTCATCATTATTCAAAGGCAGCCTTTTTTTCGATAGGAACTATTTTAAATATATAATAAATCAGCAGGCTCATCAGCTGGTGCATCAGTAACGACCTGGAGAGGTCTGGAAAAGGCTCTAGGATGCGTGGTGCTCTGTTGGAAATTCTCGTGTTCACTAGGTACAGCGCCGTGACCGCGGTCTGGATGGGGAGTAGTTTTAAAACTGTTACTGGGCGACACTTGGTTTTTATGCACAGTGTCTTGCGGAGGGCTTATATTGCTCACTGTTTGTTTGTTTGACGTCACTCGTCTCATTGGTCGTCTGCTGCCAATGGTAGGAGCGTGAATGGTTATGTCGATGTGTCCGTTACTCTGTTCGTTAACTCTTTCACTGTGTCCCCCTGGGTCGTGACCTTGGTTTGGTAGCGTACTACCTTGTACTACAGCGTCATAAGCTGGTGGCGGCGACATCGGTAAATTACCTGGAACGGATCCCGGGGGACATTCATCATACGCTGGAGGGGCCAATGGGCCATCTTCCGGTTTAGGATCTACAATGATAAACTGTGTTCTATTAACTAATCAAAAGTTCTGGTGTCATACGAAACGAAATAATCGATGTTAAAAACTATTCTAATTCAATAATCCTGCATGGTGGTACATCTTCGAATGTTTGACTTTTGTTAAACGTCCCAGAAAAGACAAGTCATCCGTATCTAGCGCAAAGAACCAGCTTTGTGTGTATCACATTATACACCATGTCAATGTAGTGATGTCACCCCTACCACGAAGCGGGGGAGGGGGGGGGGGTCAGACTCACGACCTGCAGAGGCAAATACATTAAAGCAGAGACATATTTCTGATCAAAGACATTGCTAATGTTGTAAAACCAAGTCAGAATTCACATGAATAGGAATACCATTCATAGTATGTAAAAAAAACAACAACAAAAAAAACACCTAGAAATTAGACTGAATATAAAGATTCAGAAAAGTTTCAATGTAGTAAGATTTTATTGTAATCCCAGCATTCCAATCTTTCTGTATAGTAAGATTTTATTGTAACCCCAACATTCCAGTCTCTATGTGTAGTAAGATTTTATTGTAACCCCAACATTCCAATCTCTATGTATAGTAAGATTTTATTGTAATCCCAACATTCCAATCTCTAAGTGTAGTAAGATTTTATTGTAATACCATCCCTCCAATCTCTATGTGTAGTAAGATTTAATTGTAACCCCAACATTACAATCTCTATCTGTAGTAAGATTTTATTGTAATCCCAACATTCCAATCTCTATGTATAGTACGATTTTATTGTAATCCCAACATTCCAATCTCCATGTATAGTAAGTCTGAATGTCTTTGACAGTGGTTAATTTTCTGTAAAATGTGTAAAAAATTCTATATCTCATGAATTAACGACAGTTAAATCCATGGATGAAAAGGACAACTGGCGATCCGGAAGGGGGAAAATGGACCTAGCCTTGGACTTCGAGATTACGACTTGGTCTCCGATATCTCAACATGGACTCCAAGACATAGCATCGGACTCCGAGATTGAGACTTGAACTCCGAAGTCAATTTCGACTCCGAAATGTCTCTCAAATGATTCGATACACTAGAGCATGTTCTGCGTAAGATCAGTTTTTAAATCGAGGCAATTTACTGACAAAAAAGTTGATGTAATAGGGGTTTCAACAGTTCGTTTAAAGTCAGCATTTCGCAGAAGTGCTAACGATCTAATTTACAAATACAACCTTTCATTAGGTCGAATGCAGTCTGACGTGTTTATACCAGTTGTTAGACCGTTCTTTACATATCAGTTTTAACTAGGGATTACTCCGTTTACCTTATCATGATACAGGGCTCACGGCGGATGTGACCTGTCAATGGGGATGCTTTCTCCTCATAGGCATCCGGGTATTTGCCTAACTCTTAATTTTGTATTCTTTACAGGACTTATTAAATTGGTCACCTTTTCACTCAGAAACCTAGACTTGGACTCCGAGATCTAGACTTAGTCCACGAAATCTGGGGCCTGTATTAAAAAACAACTCACGGCTTAATTTTTAGCATTCTGTTTTTCACTATTTTGCATTGACGTGAATGATCTTACAATAAACAGGACAATTCCAGTATGTAAAGAGATCATCAAATCCTATATATATAGCTCTAAACTAATATTTTCACCTCATTGCTGCGAACAATAATGGAATGTATGCGAAAAATAGATTAATTGCGCGCATCAACTACTCTATTAATTTGTACGCGCATCAAATCAATTACTACACTCATCAATTCCATTTACGTAGCTCATTACCACCAAGACTTGTACTTTTCATGACACAAGGTCAAAAGATGGCAATTCAAAAGTTTTGTGAAATTGTTTGTTTAGTTAGCCATATTTTGTTTCCAATTTTTCTTACTGGTTCGAAACAGAGAACCCATGTTTCGTCACCAGTAACAATGTTTGCAAATTGTCTTTGATTGAATTTGGGAAACATTTTGTACTCGTACCCGTTTTTTTGGTCATCTATCAATATATGCGGCATCCATCTGGCAGAAATCCTTCGTACTTTCTAAATACGCTTCAAAATGAAACGCACCCGCGATAGTGATATGCCAACAGCTTTGGCAATATCACGAATTGTGTATCTACCATCATTTTCAATTATTTCCCTGACTTTTGAGACATTTGCCTTGCCTGTTACAGTCACAGGTCGGCCAGATTTTGCTGCATCTTTGACGGACTCTGTGCCAGTCAGAAATTTCTTTCTCCACCTACGAACTGTCTCATAAGATACGTTATCAGACCCATAAACTTCCCCCAATTCAGTAAAAATCTGCATTACCGAATGACAGTTTTGTGCAGACTTTTATATAAGCTCTAATTTCTTCAATATTCTCAACCCGTTTCCCAACCATTGTTACAATAGTCGTCAACGACTGGCTCGAAATGAATATAACTTTAAAACTATGTGGAGCTGAAGGCTCGTGTTTATACCGTTGGATAGGTATTGAATAGAGCTATTCAGGAGTATCGCCATTCACGAAATCATGCAAAACGTTATCGTGCTGTGGTGCAATACGCATTACATATCGAACAACTCTCGTAAATAGTTTCTGGGGGCCCCAAGATGATGAATCAGAGACCTGATATATTGATTATGAGATATGGTTCCATGATCTTACACTGAGAATAGACTATAAGTAAAATTTTCAAATTGATCCAATTCATGAAATCTTGATATTCATAAGTCATTTTGAGATAATATTTCATATACGATTCAATATGACAAGAAAGAATTCGTGTGATTTAAACAAGGCAAGGGTATACATGTATACATATTTTTATTTTTGACTAGGTTTCAATTGGTTATCATGTTTATGCCTGCCATAAACATAATTTCATGTTTTTGGTCATGGAGCCGGGAATCCAGCTGGACTTTTTAAGATTTAGGATCTCAGAGTTCAGGTCTCAGAGTCCAGACTCTCCAATAAGGACTTCGGGTCTCTAACCTAAGTAAACACCAGCATACGTCACTAACCTAAGTAAACACCAGCATATGTCACTAACCTAAGTAAGCACCAGCATACGTCACTAACCTAAGTAAACACCAGCATACGTCACTAACCTAAGTAAACACCAGCATACGTCACTAACCTAAGTAAACACCAGCATACGTCACTAACCTAAGTAAACACCAGCATACGTCACTAACCTAAGTAAACACCAGCATACGTCACTAACCTAAGTAAACACCAGCATACGTCACTAACCTAAGTAAACATCAGCATACGTCACTAACCTAAGTAAACACCAACATACATCACTAACCTAAGTAAACATCAGCATACGTCACTAACCTAAGTAAACATCAGCATACGTCACTAATCTAAGTAAACATCAGCATACGTCACTAACCTAAGTAAACACCAGCATACGTCACTAACCTAAGTAAACATCAGCATACGTCACTAACCTAAGTAAACATCAGCATACGTCACTAACCTAAGTAAACACCAACATACGTCACTAATCTAAGTAAACACCAGCATACATCACTAACCTAAGTAAACACCAGCACACGTCTCGAGTTTTGAACGCATTGTACACCCAACGGCCAACCACTCAAAATTACTTGTTTATCTTTAATATAAACGATGATACTTCCCGTGTAATTACAAGGTTGTTTCATTAATTGTCAGTCATATTCAGTCGGTAAATTTACCATTGTAGATCCGTTGGTAAGATAATTTAGACAACAATCACGAGCGTACATATTTTTAGTTAACCTTTAAAGACCCCGGTATAAATGTGTGGTGACACGAACAACAGACTTGGTCTTAATTAAACATATCAGCAAAAAAAAAAATCATTCTCGCCCTTCACAGTTCTAAGTCAAATAAGATTTGCAATATGAATCAATACGTTGAAGTGGATGCACAAATAAGAAACCAGTTAAAAGTTTAGTGTGTAATTGCCTCGATTTATTTCAAGAAATAATTAATGTGATTTATGAGAACTTTGCCTCTGTGTGCGTTCGCAGCCTTGATCAATATTCGATTGAGTATTGGTAGAGAGATTTCGTATGTGATATGTTATAGTTTAACATTTTTAATTAATACCTTCTTTTAAGGTTATTTCTTGAAAATTGGAGTCTTTCCCCCTATCAAGTATTCGGTTTCACAATACCGGGGCGTTTATTCTAAGCTGTTGATAGAAATCTAATCGATCAGATTACATCTATTCAAATACAAAGTTGCAATAAAGTGAACATTTACTATAGTCAGTAAATGTGTATTTTGTGGGCATTTTTGAAAATTCAGTTTATCAGATATTTCTTTGCTGGTTTTTTGTACTTTGTTAATCCAGATATGGAGTGTATATTAAGGATAATGTGACGGTAGAGGTTTCATCGGCAAAATAAATGACTGAACAACATGCACAAGAAAGACACGATGAATTGGCTGTGATCTGAGCCCCCGAAGCACCAAACTTCTCTACGTGTGTGTCACCTGTGGTTCATATTTCTTGTAAAGCTGATAAGATATATATGACATGATAACCTATAGTAAATCCAGGCTTAAGTTACTCGATCCCTCTACCAAGGGAAACAATTCACAGATTGATAAATCACTATTCATAAGTCTCATAGTGTTAACGATTTCTCTCAAATTTTTGAAAGGCAAGTGTTGCCAATATGATTGCAACTGTATTGTAGGCTGCAATCTCTGGAAAATGAATGATTTATTTTTTACCCGTTTACCCTGATATGCAGATTCAATGCATTACATTTGCTCAAGGCGTCGTGCGCGACTGGGGTGGTGGTGGTGGTTGGGGGGGGGGGTGGTCAGAAGACCAACCCCAAGCCGTGACAGACCCGATTCGTTGTCAATGGTGGCAACTATCAGTTAAAGTTGCTGGTCTTTTGGATGAAATAATAAAACTGGGGTCCAGTATGACGCTATTGATGTCAAACTGAAATATAGCCCAGAGAGCCAAACTAGGGCTAAATTTGTGTTACGTCACCTAAGGCTGGTGATGTGTCTAAATGAGTGAAAAACTCGGCCAAGAACCTAAGAACTCCAATCATGCCATTACTACAGAAGACAGTCTTACTGAAGTATCGCCTAACACGGATAAACAGTCTTACTGAAGTATCACCTAACACGGATAGACAGTCTTACTGAAGTATCACCTAACACGGATAGACAGTCTTACTGAAGTATCACCTAACACGGATAGACAGTCTTACTGAAGTATCACCTAACACGGATAGACAGTCTTACTGAAGTATCACCTAACACGGATAGACAGTCTTACTGAAGTATCGCCTAACACGGATAGACAGTCTTACTGAAGTATCACCTAACACAGATAGACAGTCTTACTGAAGTATCGCCTAACACGGATAGACAGTCTTACTGAAGTATCGCCTAACACGGATAGACAGTCTTACTGAAGTATCGCCTAACACGGATAGACAGTCTTACTGAAGTATCGCCTAACACGGATAGACAGTCTTACTGAAGTATCGCCTAACACGGATAGACAGTCTTACTGAAGTATCACCTAACACGGATAGACAGTCTTACTGAAGTATCGCCTAACACAGATAGACAGTCTTACTGAAGTATCACCTAACACGGATAGACAGTCTTACTGAAGTATCACCTAACACGGATAGACAGTCTTACTGAAGTATCACCTAACACGGATAGACAGTCTTACTGAAGTATCACCTAACACGGATAGACAGTCTTACTGAAGTATCACCTAACACAGATAGACAGTCTTACTGAAGTATCGCCTAACACGGATAGACAGTCTTACTGAAGTATCACCTAACACAGATAGACAGTCTTACTGAAGTATCGCCTAACACGGATAGACAGTCTTACTGAAGTATCACCTAACACAGATAGACAGTCTTACTGAAGTATCGCCTAACACGGATAGACAGTCTTACTGAAGTATCGCCTAACACGGATAGACAGTCTTACTGAAGTATCGCCTAACACGGATAGACAGTCTTACTGAAGTATCGCCTAACACGGATGGCTTCCTCCTCCTGGTCCTGTTGCTGCCGTAGGCGCCGCCGTTCTCGGCGTCTCTCCTGTCTCTCGGACTCAATGGTTCGAGCCCGGTCGGCATCGTTCTTCTTTTCGCAGTGACGTTTGATGCACACTCCAGAACACACTATGAGTAAAATGATTATGGGTCCCCCCACGAAAGATGCAATCAAAATCACAGTGAGGGTCGTTATACAACACAATTCGTCCGGGTCTGTGTTTTCGTTTCCGGTGCTGGGAACACAGCATCCTCCGATATCACAGTACTTGGTTATAACGACTCCCTGGTATTTCGCAGAACATGTATCCCCGCCATTACAAACTACAAAAAGGATACGAAAAGAGTGCTAACTTTTACTACTGCATCATTTATACAGATACGATATCGTAAATGTGGGTGTTTTTTAATAGGCATAGATCTGGTGAGTTATAGAATCTGTTACTATATATAATTTGTTTAAACTATGCACAATATGCCTGGGAAAGTCCTTTTATTTCAACCGTTACCGTTGCGTAGTTTGCATTGCTCATGAAGTCCTTGACCAATTTCGACTAACCTAGCAAACGGAGAAATGGTGAACATCGTAAAACTCTATGTAGTGATTCGATGTTTGTTCATACTATACGGGGTTGGGGTGGGAATAGTTTTTGCAGAAGGTGTGTATTATTCACAGGAACATTATTATGTGTGTGCAGGCATCCTTTAGAACAGAGTCTACTTTGTTAAAATAATCACTCATAAAAATTAAATATCAATACAAGATTATATAATTTTAATTCAATATTCGAGATGTTCACTTCCCAGTAGCAAATCAAGTGTTCCTAGTGTTGGTGGTTTACTTCTAAGCGAAAACCAATGTGAATGGTTTCTTACATAGAAATGATATTGATGAAACCTGCATTGATATGTTAATTTCATCTTAGGAAGAAAGAAATATGCTTAGATAAAATACGGGATTAAAAAAAATTCTACAATTTATCTCCAAGACACCGCAAAATGGATTTGGGACTCAACATTAATTATTTGAATAAGTAAATTAGTATCACTGCTGCTCCGCAATGGTTGGCTATGAGTGATAAAGTACACTAGTTTTGCATGAAATAAGATACGTGTCAATGACACTTGAAATGTTCTTTTATCCCCCAGCTTGCCAAAGTATCAGGGTGGTGATTTACATTCTAATCACAGTGTACATAAACCTGGCAGTGAAGAACCCTTGCCCAACAATTTTATTTTTTTGATAAATAGCAGCACAGGTTTTATTTTAGCACGTTTAAAAATGAAATGATCATTCTTTTAGGTTGTGGACAAGAGTTAATGCATTGCTCTCTATACACTAGAGTCGTCAGAGAGAGAGAGAGAGAGAGAGAGAGAGAGAGAGACTAAAACTTATTTTATGCAAGTGTTCTGATATAATACGATCGAATAGATACGCAAATATTCGGATATAGACAATCTTGAATTTCTGACAATAATATATAGTAGTACTCAATATCGATTTTTCCAAAGAATAAACTATCTTTCGGTTTTCAATTTTGTTTTATCGTTCCATTTTTATTTATACGAAAGGTATTCTGATATCGTAATAGCAAATTTCACTATTTCAAGGTGTGTAAAACTCAGCTATTCGAGTCTTGATAAATCATGCGAAGGGAGATATCTAGTTCAGATTTCTTTTCCATCAATAGATTTGTATCATTTAATTACATTTTAAAAGGAGCCGCAAGTTCTCCCCAAGAAAACTTATGTCCAAGTTTAAATTACCTGGTACGAAAACTCCGACCAATATAACACATTTCACAAAGTTTGAAACGGACCAGAAATTCATATCCAGATGTATCCTAAGAAAACAAATCCAGCCATGACTAGGTCCAGAGGAATTAAACTGGCCTTTTCGATAGACGAGCTATCAGTCCAAAAAAACATCGACCAAAACAATTTCAAAAGTTCCCCTATACCGTGATCCACGGCTGTGCGTGTATTCGGAACAAAAACAGCCCTTTAAAAAGAAATGTATCTTTAGATCGGGTCGTTGTAAAAAGTATTGTCTTAAGGTTTTGTTCTTCAGATCCCGTTTGGCAATTGCTTACATACGTTCCGCCACTCAACATATTGTTTTATTCAGTCAAAAAATACATCTAAACTGCGCATACAGTCCCTAATCTCCCGCATGACTGATGGGCGTTCTCGTCTAAATACAGTCTGCATCAAGGTGCTTTAGTCATTCCAATCAACCGCACCATTAATCGGGTAAAAATAAAATATATCTGAAGATTTCCATTTTAGCATGCTTCAACAAGATGAAAATAGATTATTATTCTGAGACTACAATTGCAGGCGTTTTCTCGCTAAGTTTTTAGCCAACCTAGAAATTGATTATGTGGAAGAGTGATTTACACCCATTCGAGATATACATGTACATTTATCGTTAAGTGATTGGAAATTTTATGCATATGATTGTACAAACTGATTGGAGTCCATGTGAAACCTTGTGAATAATTGGGTTGTGTCTATACAAAACGAGTTTTGGCAACGAGAGATGCCAGAACCGATAACATGGCCTCTAAGTCTGTCCCGTGTCTTCAGATGAAGTGATAATTTTGATATTCGGCTTTAAACATACCTCAGGTTACCTAAACTGTCCATTCAAGTAGGTTTTCGAAATACTTGTACAAGTTTGCCAGTCATCCATCTTCTGGTCCCCTCCTCCTTTTAATTTTGTCAGACACGTACATCATAAACATTTCATTAAGGCAACACATACCAAATAATATATTCCAGTGAGAGGCTGGGAGTCTGCCTTGAACCTCCCAGTGGGTCCAAGCCAAGCCCTAATGGGGTGGGTGGGGTTGGGATGTTGGGGGGGGGGGGGGGGGGCAGCCAGTTGACAAGATAAGAGACTTACATTTTAGTGTTTTTGGACATATAATCTATATGAAACTAGGAAGAAATGTTTTAGCACACTAGAACTGACGTCTCCCCTTCCATTTTCCATAGTTTTTAAAAAAATATTTAGGGATAATCTTTTAAGTGGAAAATTATGAGTTTCGTATATGTATATGTGCAGCGCTTCAACCAAGGAACAGTGTTGTGAATATTTGATAGTAAATTGAACTTACCAACATACCAGACCGGTCGCGGTAGCTCAGTGGTAGAGCGTTCGCTTCGTAAATGGGAGGTTGTGAGTTCGATCCAACATACCAAATATCAAAGGCCCTTGTCAAAAGACAAAAAAGTTGTCGTCCAGACAAAAAAATTCCCCCAAATTCTATTATTTAACGTTTACATAAAAGGTCATCAAAAATGGCAGCCACACACTGTCTTATCATGGTATGCCAACAATTCAAATATCAATGGCTTATGTCAAGACAAAAAAATTAAGGTCCGGACAAAAAATTCGATTATTTGACCTTTACATAAAAAAGGTCAATGGTCATAAAAAATGGCATGCGACTGTCTTATCATGTACACCCACATACCAAAATCCAATATAAAAAGACAAAAAGTTATGGTCTCACAAAAAAATGCCCAAAAAAGTTCTATTTGACCTTTACACAAAAGGTCAAAGGTCATAAAAAAGGTACATGACAAACTGTCTTATCAGGGTATACAACATACCAAAGGTCAATGTCAAAAGACATACCATAGGCCACATTGTTCACCTGAGCCGGCATGGTCAAGGTCAACACCAAAGTAGAACAAGGTCTTGCCATTAAGAATTTATATTCAAAATATCAAATAGTTCAGTAGATATTAAATAGGTCAAGTTTGTCTTAAAGTAGGTCAAACTCCAGGGTCAAAAGATCAAACATTGTTACAATGTCTTGCCGTAAATAATCTCTATACAAAATATGAAAGCTCTACCTAAGGCCAAGTAAAATTAATTAGTAGATTATCATTCAAACTTCACAAAAAAATGGGGCGGGTGGGAGGATTTTATTTTTTATTTTTCACCATGGTATTTTTGACCTCAAAAATGCCTTCTCTCATTGAGAAAAGGCTTTATAAATCATAATTACATGTGTATTTGGGTTTCTAAAAGGCAAAGTGAAACCAAGTACATTTACGATACCGGACCGGACATAAAAATATCCGGAAATCGTAATTTTGAAAAATAAAAAAAATCGGGGTGGGGCGATTTTCGAGGGGCGCACGGGAATGATAATCTACTAATTAATTTTACTTGGCCCAATATAGTTCCTGGTATACTTGTTAGGTTATGTTTTCTCAAAAGTAGATCAAACTCAGTATCCAAGGTCAAAGGACAAGATTCATTTGAGCAAACTTGAATCCCCTTCACCTAGGGATGCTTTGTGCAAAGTTTAGTTGAAATTGGCTAGCTGGTTCTGGAGATGTTTAAAATTTCTCTGTGTGTTTTTGCTATTATCTCCCCTTGGAGAAAGGTGTTGCTCTTCATTTGAAAAAAAAACTTGAATCCCCTTCACCAAAGGATGCTTTTTGCCAGTTGAAATTGGAAGAAGAACAGGAAGAAGAATTCGCACTAAAACAATGGAAAGGGAAACACTGAATCATACTGGTAAGGGGTGGGTTGGGCACCGTTACTGGATTGGTTCAGTCAAGGTGCTTCCCTAGTTTTCAATTTTATAATAACAAATGCCCCACTTTTAATCCTTATAATTTAGTTCATCCTTTGGTGAAATACAAGAATCTCTTGTTCATAAAAGTAAACAAATTGAAACTCTTCATTGTGCAATCCAGCATAGTAATCACCACGTAAATAAAATATCAAACTAAAGTGGGAGGAATTTAAACTTAGATTATCAGCTTATCATTAGACATGTATCTCAAAACAAATACCAAATATATTATAGAATTACAGTTTATTTTATACTGCATATAAAAAGTTAGTGTACATCTATGTACAAATAAATGTGTATACAGTTACAAAAATGTAATTTACAGAGAGTTCTATATATATATACAGAATTTGTTAATGATATTCACAATGACTGTTCATCCTTTGTAGAAAATAATGAACTATACATATGATATAGACATTCATTCCACACTTAATCTATAAAAATAATATTCATGAAAAGAATGATTGCATATAGTCTAGGACCTGGAAAAGTTCACATTCACTAATGTCCAAATGTGTACAACAGTCAGAAAGGGCTACCTGTAGAGTTGCAATTCATTACAGGTAGACTGTTGCACAATAATATGTAATAAAAGCATGGAATACATGTAAATTTTAATCACATTTCCTCTCTCACAACACCTGCATTTCATACTCCAGAGTACAAAAATTGTAACACACTTAACAATATTGACATGTAACTTCCATAAAAAATATACAAAAAAAGCATCCATTCTAGAATAATACAAAATGATGTCTTCAAATCACATGTTAAAATATATTTCACTGAATAATCACCAATATGGAAGAAGAAAGACACTATCTATTTGATAAATTATCACGATTAACACTAATCTATGATGTATGTGATATGTATGTAAAATGTGGTGTTCTAAACTTGATTATCAATATTAAGCAATGTAAAGATAAAAGCTAGTTCTCTTCCCTTTAAAGATAACAAAAATTGGAATGATAACTTTTCATTTATATGATAACTTTTCTTTTATAGGATTGAGATCCATGATATTTTAGCTTAGAAACACTATCAAGCAAGAACATGTGTTAACCTGGAATTCATCAAATGGCCGTATCTCTTTCTGTGGACAATTATCTATTGACAAATTAAGAAAAGTCATTTTGTAACATCAGGACTGCTAGTTTCTAGGAGATGCTATGGCACTTTGATATATGTCAAGATAGCAATTTGTTTATACAACTGCTTTCTCTGCACGAGTAGTCACAAATGCTTTAAACACTTGCCATATTAATGCAATATAAATCACAATTACACACACAACCTTTTCTTGATATGTAACTTTGAGAAAATATCTCCGACCAATTCATAAA
The DNA here is from genome assembly GCF_947568905.1 of Ostrea edulis. NCBI lineage: Eukaryota > Metazoa > Mollusca > Bivalvia > Ostreida > Ostreidae > Ostrea > Ostrea edulis. The sequence goes on along the minus strand of NC_079164.1, from coordinate 82,351,041 downwards.
TTGTACAGATGTGTAAAACATAAATGGGGAAATGGCAATATTTCTATATAAAAACAAAAACTGATATGTTGTCATATTAAACATAGAACTGGGTATGTGAAACTTATTTCTCCTGATTCTATGAGGAAAATATGCCTATTATTGGATTAGGAATGATCCAAAATCATTTGTCGTATTACAATGGAATGATTTGAGTCAAGTCACACACAGTAAAAGTTTCACTGCTAGGAAGTCCGCAACATGTATCTTTGTAGAACAAATCCAATGATGAGTGAAATTAACGTAAAGCTGGCTTTAATTACTGCACCGACATTGAAGAAGGGACAATACGGACATTGGTATGAACCACACACATAGCACACGTTGAGATTAAACAAACTGTATGTAGAATACAGTGTCGTGTTGTGCATGCCTAGGACAAAAAGAAATATTCTTATTAGAGTTCAAAGCCTGATGTTACGGCAACCAATAATTGATTCAATCAATTTGCAATAAATGTAGTAAGATAAATATAAGTCACTTTTTCAAACCTTCAAAATGGATTCTGATTTAAGTTTTACCTGGTTCATAGTAATCATAGACCCTGATCTTGTGCTGAATGGTCATATTAGCGACCGGGTACCATCTGTGGGCCTCCAAGTCCACGCAAGTCTGTCGCTGATCAAGCTGCCAAAGATATTCAGAAAACAATTGTCTTAACAAGTTAAAAAATACAATATGTAAGTCATATCACGTACAAAGGACTTCTTTTTGTGGGTACAAATTTGTGGTTTGAGAAATATTGTCTTGATTTCATGAAAGTAAATGATTGTTCTCTTAAATCATAGTAATAACACAGTTCTTCTTTTTTTTTTCTCTCGAGGGGATTTGAATTCATGGACATGTTTGTTCCATGAACACAATGAAATAAAACTCTTGAAAAAATTAGAATTTTGAAGCATTTCAGAAACAAATGAAGTCTGAGGCCCCACCCCTTCAATGAATGTATTGAAAACTACATGCATATATTAATTATCATAACTTTTAATTAATTCTAAAGTGTATGAATTAAGGTTTACAATTAGGCTCTTGATTTCATTCAAATTAAAACTGTGGACCATTTCAAAATCTAATACAAACTGATTTACACATATACACTTTCAGATAAAATCATATATCAACAAAAATGGCATGCTTTTACTTACATATTCAAAATAAAAGACCACTTTTCTAGCATAGAATTCAGCTCTCTTGAGATTTGCTGGTGAAGTAGGGTTATTAACAAGGGCTCGTAAGGTATCATTCATAATCACATATCCGGAGGGAATGTCAACTTCCAAAACCGCCAAACCAGACTGTTTGCTGCGAGCTTCATACACCCAGCTAGTCATACAAAACAAATTCATATAGTTTCAATACAAGGAAAAAGGAACGATGAAAATGCATTCACCCTTACATGATTATTAACAATAACATGGGAAAAGTACACTTTGAAACGAAATGCTCTGCACTGATGAAGAAAATTCTCCTGCTCACCTGACGCAAGGTGTCATTCTGATTGTGGAGAAATTCCTCCCACTGAACTCAATATTGTAGTTGTCTAGGAGGAAGAACTGTATTGAGTCGACAGGATTTCGGACTTGCCAGACATATTCTACATTGACTGTTGTTGTCAGCTAACAAAAATAATACACATCGTAAGCACAGAAAAATAATACACATCGTAATCACAGAAAAATAATACACATCGTAAGCACAGAAGTTAAGTTTACTTCAGAAAGAACAATCTTTATGCAGAAAACCTTTTTCCACATTGTTTTTATTGTAAACATTTATCATAGTTTAAATATTCACAAGTTAACTTTAATTCCCAGAAATACCTGAATCAAAGTTCTTCCTGTTCCCTTCACAGCAACTCGAACTTGACCAAACACTTTGGGCAGCTGTAATATAAACATAGTAAATAGAAAATATCTGTAACAACACATTATTTTCATGGAATATATCAGAATTTTGCTAATGATAGAATCGACATCCTCAATGTGGTTAAATTGACTAGGACAAAGGAACATTAAAGATGATGAATGATTAAATTCATTTGGAGTTCTAGAAGTGGAAACCTGCCTGGTTAAAATATCGTCATACAACCTATCCTTTAGATATTTACCCAGGTTTCCTGCATTTCTGTGTAGTTTTCTTTGGTCATCATGAATTCATCCCTCCAGTCGGGGGAAGCAGACGATTCCAATTTCAGATCCATGCTGAACACATTCCTGTTAGGGTCAACCAGGGTGAACTCGAACAGTGCATCCATAGCTACCAGAGTGTCCTGAAAGAGGAGACATGCACATCAAAATTAATACTTTCCAATATTTCTTATTTGGTAAAGAAATGATATGAAGCCTGTACTGCCGATAAATAGATGATGTGATTTTAAGCTGTATCAGGAGAACAATGATCACCTGGGTGGATGCAAAGGCAGCAAAAGTGTTCCTCATGGTCTGTAACCATTTCATCATGGAATCTCTCTGTTCTTTGATCAGTCCACTGGTACTGTCTGTGTTTGTGGTGGCTCCGTAGTGATTGATGTGTGCTAGCAAGGCATACCCTGTAGACTGAACAGCATAGCCATCGTTGATCAGGGGTAGCCTTGGCAACAGGTACAAGACAGTGTTGACATACCTTGAGGGGTTTTCTCTGATTGGTGAGTCAGAAAAGTAATGTTCAGGTTCTGCAATAAAAATAATTAATGTTTACAGGCTAACTTATTCCAATTGTACAATGGACTGTTTCCCATGAATTACCTTCTCTGAAAATGTACCTTTCACTGTACAAAAAGAAAACTGTTTTATTTAGTATAATGAATCTGCTAATCTTTGATGATACTAATTGTATAAGATAACTTAGTTTATTCATACATACTTGTATATACATGGGTCCACAGCTGATCGAACACAGAACGACTTCTCGTACTACCGAGAGACAAAGCATAAGAAGTGATTGATAAATGGAATACTTCGGTGATTTTGGACACCTGTTGAGACAGGTACTCGGAGGCTCTCTGTTTGGCCTTCTCCATACAGCTCTGGGATTCCTGTCAAGAATATTTCGTTAATCGTAATTACGCTGCACTTTCATAGCAACTGATGGAGGATGGTCATAGATATACTGCGCTGCAAACCTTAACTTGCTGTGTATAATTATCATTATATGTTTATAAACAAAAATAGACCAGATTGTTAACGTACCATAGATGTATCTTTTATCTTATACAAGGCGATCAGGACGTAAGCTGTCAAAGGCACAGGATGTGCTCGTAACGTGCCATTCTCAATGGCCTCATTCAGAGATCCCTGTAATGAACACACAAATATCAATTCTGTTGATAACAGAGAGAAACATTGTACTGAGCTGATTACAGAGGGAAACATTGTACTGAGCTGATTACAGAGGGAAACATTGTGCTGAGCTAATTACATACTGAAAGTCTACAATACACATATCATTTACACGTAAAGTCTCTGAGAAGTCGTAAGGAATTTCAATATTGAAAATGTGAACAAATAATTCCGTTGAATACTCACAAAGTTCCGATCATACACGGGGACTCCAGGCAGCTCATTGAACTCCCCTGTCACATTATGCTGCTGGCTACACAACCAGAGAACCATTTTGTTAATCAGCTCCAGGGGAATGAAGAACTCCTTCTCCCACTCACCAAACTTTGCTTGAAATAGCGTCTTTGCCACGAAAGCTGTCAGCCTACAAAACAATGCAAAATAAAACCCTCTGACCCACAATAAATGAGTAAACACGATTGAAATACTTTACCCTCATGGAAACAAAAATTAAAATTAATGGATAGCATGAAGGAAATCGGATTACTTCTTTACCAAAGAGTAGGACTCACCCTTCATGAATCCAATGATTTACGTGTACCATAAATTTTTTTCTATCAAAATTTTTAAAGTCTGGAAACAAGACATTCTAAGGATTTACATGTAGGCACTAAACTACAACATGAACTATAAAGTTCAGCAGAATATCTTTCTTTAAACTTACCACACACTTGGTTTGTGATCATCTCTGAACATACGGAAAGATTAAACTTACCACACACTAGGTTTGTGATCATCTCTGAACATACGGAAAGAACCATCCTCATTCATGTATCCCATCTGTCTTTGTAAAGCTGCAAAAGATGAAGGTGTGGAAAAAATCAATGATTACAGCTTCCATATGTGTTGAAACCAGCAGTCAAATTCAAATTGCTTAATACAAATCAGTTTTTGGGGGGATGCAGAGTGCTAATTTTGGCCTACTATGGTGATGGGTTCTAAATTGTCAAAGTAGACCCTTATACACTAACATAGTAGATATCAATTTACAGCTGTAACATAGTAGATATTAATTTACAGCTGTAACATAAGGTTCACTGGCCTTGTTGGTCATCCGAGTATTAGTTAGAAGTATCAACAGCCCCAAGGTCTATGAAATCTATAATAATTTTCATGTTCTGCATATCTAAACTAAATTCTAATATTCAGCAGCAGTATAAAACATGATATGTTCTTACAACACAAATGCTTGCAAAAGTGCCCATACTGATGAAAAACTTTATACAATATTATATGTTACATTAACACGATATAACTATTTTGGACCCACACTAGAAACATAACCCTGGAGTTGTGAAATTCACAATCTGTTATAATCCCTTTCTGCTTTACCTAATTAGCATTCAGTTTTTATACAGTATCAGCAAAATTAAAGAGGTCTTTCAAATGATCAAGACAATAATCACTATAATTTTGGTCCCACCTTGAAACCAAAATCTCTACTCTTGGAATCATGAAATTTACAATTTGGTAAAGGGCTACCTACTCCTTTTAAATATCCATTTAGTTTCAATTTAGTATCAATAGTATTTATCTATTGAGATGTTTTACACATAAACACTATTTACCAAGTTTGACCCCACCATGGAGTTAGAACCTCTACCACGGGGATCATGAAATTTACAATTTTAGTGGAGATCTTGCTTTACATCACTATGCATTTGGTTTTTCTTAAAGATGTGAGGTTGTAGAAAGAAGATTGTTAAAAATTGGCCAATTTCTGGCAGTTATTGACTCATTCCCATGGCCACTATGATCAACTGCATATAGTGACTAACAATCTTACAAAATTTTAACAAACTGTTGAGCAGTTTCTGATGAGTTGCATCCATAAAGTCAAGCGTGATGGACGGACATCAGTATTTCTATGTCCCCTTCCGCTTTGCGGTGGGGAACAAAAATGTTCAATGTTAACACATGACAACCAATAACAGTAGGTCACCTGAGTCACTCAAATGACCTAAATATTACAACCAATAGCAGTAGGTCACCTGAGTCACTCAAATGACCTAAAATTACTGAAATACCTTTACCTCCTGCTATATGGTATTCTTACCTATATTCATGTATTTGAGGGATGTCTGAAGAACATCATTGCTGAGCTGTTGGTTGGCCTTTTTGAATTTGAGGGTCAGGAGATTGTATGCAAAATTAAACATGTTCATTTCTGCAGATCCATAAGGTCTGTACAAGATGTCCTCTGCTGTGGGGAATTCTCTAAAGAAACCAGGGGTCACTACGTCGCCTAATAAAAAAAATTCACCACATTTTAAAATTCACACTACCACACAGTCCTCCTGGCCTGCTCACACAATATGAAACAAGACTCGTTCTATCAACAGTTGAGACTAACACCGACTACAGGTGAATGAAATTCTTACCAAACACAGTGACCTGCCCTTTGGGCGACCCAGGAACATATTGGTGGTAACGCTGCTCGGGAACAATGAACTGATCCGAGACGTTCACTTTCAGATCGGGGATAATCATGGAGCCTGATGTAATCATGTCTATCAGGTAAGGAGTATGATAAAAGTTTTCTACTCCGTCAGACTGTAGAAAGAAAAGGAGATCATCACTTTACTGTTGTCTTCACGTACAGTGTCTGTACGGATAATTTCATGACTTAAATAGAAATGCAAATTGATGAATTATTTTCTAAAATGGAATTCATTAAAATCAGAATTTAATTCAAGAAATGCACTTCAAGACTGCAAGTTATGTACCACTACACATGATCAGGATTGTGAATAAACCTGACACAGGATAAACTTTTCTTTCAACATTCACTGCTCACCGTAATGTAAATGGTCTTGCTGACAATGTCTCGCTCCAGGAAACACCATGCACTAACTGTGAAGGTTAAATTGCCCTGCACCATATTGGGGACAATTGGCATAAAGATATCCTTTGATTCCCCAGGTTCCAGCTGACCAAATTAGAAAATTCAGATATGATTAAATCACAAAAGATCTAGTTTCTATCAGAATGGGGAATTTCATCATTTTCCTACTCTTAAATTAAAAAAAGAGTATACATGTACATATGTATACTATTAAGGCTATAAAAATTCAATAAATTTAGAATTTTTTTTATAAAGAATAAGAGAAATCTCATGCAATTCATGCATATTGTATGTTACAAATTTTAGCAATAAGGAATGTTTATAAATGCAGTCAACTTACAAAAACGATAGTTTGGTGGTCCCCATTGTGCCTTCTGGGCGCATATGACTGTACAAAGCCCTCATCTCCAACTAGGACAGAGTCATAGTCAGGTGAGCCCTCCATAGTCACCAACACCTGTTATAAACAATGATAAAAGTTACAGTCCTCTTACAAAAGTACTGTTCATCCTTTTAAATTCGTGAGACTTAATTTGTCCATCATTCTGTGAGAGTACAAGCCCTGTAAAAAGACTAGAAGTATTAAAGGTGATATTTGCTTAGATTGACACCAACATTTGGAATTTATATGACATAAAGTTGACACTGCTATTTTTCATGCAGTTTTCCTTCCATAAAATAAACTTAACATTTAAAAGCTGTAAATTTTCTTTCCAGTACACTTGGTGACAGAATAATTTTGTTTGTCCAAAGCTGTGCCTTACATTCACTTACAGGTAACTAAACCTGAGAGATTGTGGTAGTGAGTTTGAAATAGCACACAAATTTACAATAACTATTACTTTTGTAAGCTACAACTAATTCCCAGTTTTAAAAACTTTTTCTTGCTGCGATTCTGTTCTACTGGAGACAAAAATGAACACTTTCAAATTTTTCAATTCACTGTAAATTTTTCTAAAACTATTGTCCACTATAGTTAAAGTTGGCATCAAATGTTACAACTGTAAGTAAGAAAGAGTATTTTTGTTTCACAACCTCCATGTAAAAAAAACCCATGCACATATGGTACATATGTTATAATTTACCAGAATGTTTGACAAGACTTAAGATGCTATTTACTATAAATAACTGTAAATGTTAGAGACAAATTATGAGAAATTTAACTGTTCTGGACATGATCTTTTTTGCAAATTCAAATATAAAATTTTGTTTTTCTTAAAAGCTTTGAATTTTTATGGGGTCCAAGAGAAGTTACTTACTGCAGATGTATTCAATGATATGGAGTATTAATGTCATGGATTAAATTTTTTAATTTTTCTGTGGGTATGTGATTTCGCTGAGTTACATATGGTTTACATAAAAATAGTTTCCATACTTTGTGTCTGCTAGTATGAAATTACGTGGATTCTATGTTACTGTGGACTTAGCAGGAATATGTACATGGATACCACTGGTAAAAATGTTTGTTTACAGAATCATTATATTTTGTCTATTAGTTTTAGAATATCTTCATTTGTTTAAAGAGCAAGGCAGAATGATGGCCCTGTTTCACTTTAAAAATTTCAAAATACATATACCAGGTAGACTTAAAACTGAAATGTAGTAAAAACCTTTTTGAAGATAATGCATTAGTTTAGAAATATACAATCATAATCATGAATTTAAGGGATTTGAGCTAATTTAGGGTTTCAGCAGAAAATGTCATAATTTCTTTTTAAATTTCACAAACATTTTGCTTTGGAAAACATGGAGAACACATTTTCTTACGTCAGTTGGCACTAATCTTAAACCAAACTTTCAGATGAAAAAATGTAATGGTGTGCAAATATGCAAGTTTGAGAGGTAGGCAAGATTGTGTCTATACTTTCTAAAGCAATATATGCTCCAAATTTGAAATGTTTGGCCAAAAAATTAAGAAATTCAGAATTTTCATTAACTTTATGACCTTTCTGTGAACCTGGAATATATCATGTGTTTAAAAAACTGATAGTGCTTTTGAGATAGACATGCTCTGGTTTATCAAATGATCCTGATGACCTACAGTTTTGTCTATGCTTACTCCTCAAAATAGATGACATATAATTATACGATGTGAATCATTTGCTAAGGTTTTTGTGAAATTTACAGATCTACAATGTCGGAATCACCTACATGTAGTTAAAAATTAAAATTCTCAATGCAGACACATGTACTTTGTTTCCATCAATATTTCTGATGAATGTATACAATGAATGATGATATATATGATCATAGTGATGTTCCATTATTATCAATAATGCAATAAGAAATCATATAAACAAAACATCAGGATAGATAACTTTTGCCATGGGTAAATCTGTCTGTGATGCAAACCACATACAATCATACACTGTCAAATCATGATGAAAAATGCTTTATTGATTAAAAAAAATAATGAATACCTGATTTTAATTTAATGGATATGGTCTTTTCAATATTTCTGATTAAAAAAATTTGAAACTTTGACATTATAAATGAAAGATTTCAAATTTGTTTAACACGACGTGCCACGAGGAAATCATCAAGCAAACATTGTCATGGTGAGAATTCTGTTACCAATCCATTGTTTTGTGGAAATTTGTTTTTGTAAAGAGAACTTGCCTCTATGAACTCATCCCCGAACCAGTAGTTAAACACCGTGACTCTCACGCCCACTTGTTCTCCTCGGATGATGTGCTCTGGACACTCCACGATGATGTACATGTACCGAGTCGCATCATACTACACAGGAAAGAGAAAAAACTTGCGTAAGAAATTAGAAAAGGAAAAAAATCCTCAAATTTTCAGACAATACTTCTTGAAACAAGTGCCCTTAATGTATATCCTGCACATGTTCTAACTTTCACTAATAATCTGAGAAAAAATATGAATGAAGCATGAAACTGTATTTTATCATCATTAAGTCTAACTTTAGGGTATCATAAAATGGTTGAGACAGGAGAGCACTACATTATGACAATTACAGTGAATTACCTGTATAGGCTTTGGTTGGATCCCGAGACCTGTGTCCCGACTCATGGATGCTCCGTGAATGACCCACGTAAGAGGATATTTGGGTACCGTTACTCTGAAGTCCACTTCACCATCAGGCCTGTTATTAAAACATTTATACAGGTACACCAGTCACAAAAAGGAATCACTCAGTAATATATCCGAAACAAGATATTTATACAGGTACAACAGTCACTAAAAGGAATCATTCAGCAATACATCCCAAACAAGATATTTATACAGGTACACCAGTCACTAAAAGGAATCATTCAGCAATACATCCCAAACAAGATATTTGAATACACTTGTTTACACAATTATTAGTTTAGGATTCTACATTAACATTTATTAATCATTTGAATTTGAATATTTCATTTATTGCTGTGGTATCTGGTGTGATATAAAGTATCATTTATCATTATCTGTGGACAAATAAAGACTCTAAGAAAGTTGCAGCTCTTACTTTGTAAAAGTTTCTTTCCATGCCCAAGAACTGTCTTCATAAAACCTCAGCACCCGACTGACTCTGTTGATCATGTTCAGGGTCAAGTTATTGTGACGTGGATCCTCCATAGGACCTAAAGTGTACATACAGAAAAGAATTCAGAGTCAAGCCTGTCCGCAAAGGCTCATATGTAACACACAATGCAGTGCATACTGGCTAATATGAATTTCTTGCTGTTACAGGTATTTAGAAAGTGAATTTATTTCAATATCTCTGAAAATAGTATATTGTAGTGCTTAATAAAATGTCTTGAACATAAAATATCTTTTTTATTTTATCTTTCTGAAATTAATTGATTATGAAGGAGGAACACACATAAGTATAAAATTAAGTGATTATGAAGGATAAACTCACTTAAGTAGAAAATTAAGTGATTATGAAGGATGAACACAGCTAATTATAAAATAAAGTGATTATGAAGGATTAACACAGCTAATTATAAAATAAAGTGATTATGAAGGATTAACACAGCTAATTATAAAATAAAGTGATTATGAAGGATAAACACACTTAAGTAGAAAATAAAGTGATTATGAAGGATTAACACAGCTAATTATAAAATAAAGTGATTATGAAGGATTAACACAGCTAATTATAAAATACAGTGATTATGAAGGATTAACACAGCTAATTATAAAATACAGTGATTATGAAGGATTAACACAGCTAATTATAAAATACAGTGATTATGAAGGATTAACACAGCTAATTATAAAATACAGTGATTATGAAGGATTAACACAGCTAATTATAAAATAAAGTGATTATGAAGGATTAACACAGCTAATTATAAAATTAAGTGATTATGAAGGATTAACACAGCTAATTATAAAATTAAGTGATTATGAAGGATTAACACAGCTAATTATAAAATAAAGTGATTATGAAGGATTAACACAGCTAATTATAAAATAAAGTGATTATGAAGGATTAACACAGCTAATTATAAAATACAGTGATTATGAAGGATTAACACAGCTAATTATAAAATACAGTGATTATGAAGGATTAACACAGCTAATTATAAAATACAGTGATTATGAAGGATTAACACAGCTAATTATAAAATAAAGTGATTATGAAGGATTAACACAGCTAATTATAAAATACAGTGATTATGAAGGATGAACACAGCTAATTATAAAATACAGTGATTATGAAGGATGAACACAGCTAATTATAAAATACAGTGATTATGAAGGATGAACACAGCTAATTATAAAATAAAGTGATTATGAAGGATGAACACAGCTAATTATAAAATAAAGTGATTATGAAGGATGAACACAGCTAATTATAAAATAAAGTGATTATGAAGGATGAACACAGCTAATTATAAAATACAGTGATTATGAAGGATGAACACAGCTAATTATAAAATACAGTGATTATGAAGGATTAACACAGCTAATTATAAAATACAGTGATTATGAAGGATTAACACAGCTAATTATAAAATAAAGTGATTATGAAGGATTAACACAGCTAATTATAAAATAAAGTGATTATGAAGGATTAACACAGCTAATTATAAAATAAAGTGATTATGAAGGATTAACACAGCTAATTATAAAATACAGTGATTATGAAGGATTAACACAGCTAATTATAAAATAAAGTGATTATGAAGGATTAACACAGCTAATTATAAAATAAAGTGATTATGAAGGATTAACACAGCTAATTATAAAATACAGTGATTATGAAGGATTAACACAGCTAATTATAAAATAAAGTGATTATGAAGGATTAACACAGCTAATTATAAAATAAAGTGATTATGAAGGATTAACACAGCTAATTATAAAATAAAGTGATTATGAAGGATTAACACAGCTAATTATAAAATAAAGTGATTATGAAGGATTAACACAGCTAATTATAAAATAAAGTGATTATGAAGGATTAACACAGCTAATTATAAAATTAAGTGATTATGAAGGATTAACACAGCTAATTATAAAATACAGTGATTATGAAGGATTAACACAGCTAATTATAAAATACAGTGATTATGAAGGATGAACACAGCTAATTATAAAATAAAGTGATTATGAAGGATTAACACAGCTAATTATAAAATAAAGTGATTATGAAGGATTAACACAGCTAATTATAAAATAAAGTGATTATGAAGGATTAACACAGCTAATTATAAAATAAAGTGATTATGAAGGATTAACACAGCTAATTATAAAATACAGTGATTATGAAGGATTAACACAGCTAATTATAAAATAAAGTGATTATGAAGGATTAACACAGCTAATTATAAAATAAAGTGATTATGAAGGATTAACACAGCTAATTATAAAATAAAGTGATTATGAAGGATTAACACAGCTAATTATAAAATACAGTGATTATGAAGGATTAACACAGCTAATTATAAAATACAGTGATTATGAAGGATTAACACAGCTAATTATAAAATACAGTGATTATGAAGGATTAACACAGCTAATTATAAAATACAGTGATTATGAAGGATTAACACAGCTAATTATAAAATAAAGTGATTATGAAGGATTAACACAGCTAATTATAAAATAAAGTGATTATGAAGGATTAACACAGCTAATTATAAAATACAGTGATTATGAAGGATTAACACAGCTAATTATAAAATAAAGTGATTATGAAGGATTAACACAGCTAATTATAAAATAAAGTGATTATGAAGGATTAACACAGCTAATTATAAAATAAAGTGATTATGAAGGATTAACACACCTATTAAAGTGTATTGATATAACTTACAGTTTTGTTCATCGGCCCAATCTTGTGTACATGTTTTAATCATGTTACAGGTGTCATTGATGTGGTAACATGATGTTCCGGTGAAACAAGGTAAATACTCAGGGTCTTCCAGGCATTTTAATTCAGTGCCTAAATTAAGATATAGTAGTAAAAGATAAGTTTAAAGATAACCAAACAGAAAATAATGTAGGTGAGTATTGTTTTCTCATTTCTGACTGTGTAATTAGAACATTTGAAAAAATAAATGCATTTCAAGCAAAGAGACACAGGTGAAAAATTTTTATATCATAAAGTAGCGCTCATTTAAGTACACTTTGAGTAATTATCAAAAAAGCAAACTTTTAAATATAAAACATAAGGCCAGAAAAAAAAAACCCAAGTTGGTTTTGTTAAACATTGTCACTGACTTGACCAAGTTTAATTGTGGCAAACATGATGACTGCCCTTGAATTTCATCTTTTAAGCTCAAAATTTCGGTCTCACCAAAAGTAAAGTCTTATATAAAGGTATCACCAAGGTTTAACAGATGGACAAAAAGATCTTTGGGGAATAAAAATTGTTAAGAAGTGATTGCTGCTTACTAGTTACAGGGACTCGATTGACTGTAAGATCAGACATGACCAACAGCCCTGCATCCTGTAAAGGAAACCCACTCAATTAGAGTCAACTCCTTACATAGCACAGCCTTACTTTCATTCAAAATAATACTCATCAGAAAATAGATAAACTGAATCTTATTATGACATCTTTAATAAAAATTTATTAATTCAAAATACTCATGATGAAAACAAATTTTTACAAGGTTAATCACACATAAATCTTTATCATGTTTATTGAAAGTTCTTTGCTGAGCAAAATATTTTCAATATTGATAATGGCTATTTTTACCCTGAATGTTGTGTTGGCATCAATGCCATGGCCACTGGCAGTGTAGAATTTGTACTGGTATTCTACTTCACTCATTCTCCACAGGTGCTGCCAACTCTTTCGTCCAGAATCATAGGTATTTAGCTCGTCGATTATCTACGAGAAGTAAACATACCAAGAATTATAGATGTTTACTTTAGCTCGTCAAGTATTTATAAAAAAAATAAATTAATAAAGAGTTATACATATTTAGCGAAATTATCATCAATTATCTACTAAAAATACAGGGACGGGATTATCATCAATTATCTACTAAAAATACAGGGATGGGATTTTATTATTGCTAATGCTCACATGTATACATATTTCTCAAATCAATCTTTTGTCTTAATCTACATATGTACCTACTTGTAACTCAACAGAATGTTTGCTTCTTTTTGTTATAAATACAATGAAGATCGACATTGTGGTTTTTTGTTTTGTTTTGCATATTATGTAGAATGATTTGAAAAATAAAAATCATGCATACTTGATTACCGATTATTGCTTTGCATTTTAAAGAGGCTCAAATCTCAAATAAACTGTTTCAGGAATTTTCAAGAATTAAAATCCTATCTTTATGTACAAATTCATCAAAGCAAACCCCCCCCCCCCCTCCAAAAAAACCCAAACTTACTGTCCAGTGGTTAAGCCCATCATTGAGTCCTCGTTTGTACAGATCCAGAGGGATAGCTGCGAACGCTATGTAAGCACCTTTGTCAGCCGTGGCTAAGATTTCCACTGTATCTCGTGTAAAGTCTTTTCCACGATTTACAGTTGCTCCAACCTGGAAAAGTTTGTTTTTGCATCTTTAGTTCAACAATACTTTCCAAATCCTAAAAACTGAAATTTTCATGTTTACACTAATTTTTCGAATCCTGAATTATTGTAATTCATAGTTTATAGAAAATCAGACATATCATTTTTCATAGCTTCATTGTATGGTAAACAAAAATTTAGTTTTCTCTGATTGTCAAAACAATTTTTTCTGTGGTAATTATGAAATAAATCAAATAGTGAGACCAAAAAAAAAATAATTAAAAAAATAAATGAAATTCTAATATACATGTAGCAATCATCAGTCATTGACTTCTTATTTCAGTCTACCTGTGACAAAATGGACCTTGTCAGACATTGGGTTGACTTTGGCCAACCAATACCCGACCTGAGGTCCATATACATGTACGTGCAATCAAGAATACACCCAATAAGAAGTCATTAATTGTATAGTATTCCCCCATTCTCTTGATATTTTCTGGATGTACAGTGTATGTGATTTCCATATCATTAATTTGGACATGATCCAATCCTTTCAATTATATGTACATTCATCAGACAATAAGAATTTCAGCATAGAAATATCATCCTAAAAGTAGAGTGGTCAAAGACTTTAAATAAAAGGTCAATGAAATCTAAAATGAATACAACCAACACACCTTGTTGTTACCAGTACCATCTACGAAGAAAGTTAACGAATCAACGACAATTTCCTCCGGCTGTCCTGATAGATAGTACACTACCACTCGAGCTGTGGGCACCATGTCTCGAGAAAGAGCTATAGCAAAGGACTTCCTACGCGAGATCATTTCCAGCTCCTCTCCCACCAGAATATTGCCTCCTCCAACAACCTACATGTGTGTATACATACATTTTCATGAATCTTATAATTAGATGTCACCTCATAAAATTTTGAGTTGAAAAGTTTCAGATCAAAGAGGAGATAATCAGAGTATAAATCTATTGAATATTTTATTTATCTAGGGCCAATTCAACTTAATTAGTAAATTATCATCCAAGGTCACAAAAAATATGGGGTGGGTGGAAGGATTTCACTTTTCTAATTTTTATTTCCCAAGAAAAAAAAATTAATGACAAAAGCATCACACAAAGTGCTAATCAAATTAACATTCAAAGAATCCTTGGTAGAAGATATAAAACCAACATTCTGTGATTTTAATCATTCACTCATGTCACTGGGAAGCAAGTTTGTTTGAAATCGTAATTTTTGTGAAAATAAAAAAAAATACAGGTGGGCCCCTTTTTTGAGAGGCAGGTGGGGATGATAATCTATCAATTAATTTTAATTGGCCTAACAAGTAGTACATATACTACAAAGCTGGTTTCCTTGGTTCGGTTGCCATGAACGTGTCAGAACGTCTAAAAAGTACAGCATTACATTGTAACGTTTTATTTTATGTATCAGTACTGACCTGGTAATAAATCCTGGGAACATACAAGCTCGTTTTGACGTGGAATAGCATGTACGTATTGACTTTGGGGTTCTTTGTAGATGTTGACAATGTGATGTATCTATTGCTTGGTGAGTAAAATCGATAGGCCATCATATCGATCATAGGGGTGGTGGCATCTCCCTCCCAAGTGGCCTGGAAAGCAGAGAAAACTCAGACATGCACTTTTGTTAGAAACATTTTGATTTGGTACACCTTTTCATCAATTCCCCATCTTCACTGGGTAATCATGTATCTAAAGTCTTTGATATCAATTTCATCTTTAACTTGCAGTACTGAAAATGTGAAAATAACTTGCTGTGGTTTTTCACACTGAATTTGCCATGAAGAATTTCCCCAGTGTACCAGTTGAATTATAGTTTGTATTGCACAATCAAATCATAGAAATAACACCATAATGTAAGGCTCATCCAGCAAATCAACTATTTGCAGAAATTTCCACGTTTAAAGTACTCAGATACTTCAAATATATGTTCAAATAGACATATTGACCTTTACATGCTCCTAAAAATTTTAAACACTATTTCAATATAGTATATAATACCTTTGAGCAATAAAGATTAAATTATGAAAGTACTGTAGACAAAACCTTTTCCATGCAATACAAATTTACGCAAAGTCTGCAGTCACAAGAAATAAGCAGAATTTTGTACCAGCATACTTTATGTTCACTCTTTTCATTGGAAAACTTCTACTTCACATAGCATATTGAGGATATATCAAACAAAGTGAACTCTATTGTCATACTAATAACAAATCCATTATACCTACACCATTAAGCATCATTCGAAAATTCCTTAATTCCTTGAATTCATTAGTACTTTTATGAGAATGCACATTATATGCGCCTACTAAAATATTCCATTTGTGTTTTCTTTGTCATTTGGCCATGTACCAGTAATGCCAAGCAGTCATCAGTTACTGGGGCCCCCGAGTCACAAGGACTAGTGCAATGTCTGACTCAAAATGATTTCAATATATACATAGTGAGAAAAGAGAACCAATGTTGGCCTGAATTTACACAGGGCTGGTCTGATAAAGACTCTGTATTTTCAAGAAAACATTATGCAGCCAATGTAAAAATAACTATTATTACTCCACAATAAATGAACTACTTTACCAGTAAAGAAATTAAAACATCAACTCTTGGGATCTACAGATAATGCTTATCATGTCACTGAATTCAAACATCCAGGAATGCATATTCCCCCCCCCCCCTTTCCTTATTAAATGCAAAGTGTTAGGTTTCATGCCGGTGTACAAATTTGCAGAATTTCGTACAAGTCAAAACTGAAATCAATGAAATTTTGATCCCATGAAAATAAGTACATCTAGTATTCCAACACTGCAAGTTAGCTCCTTTTGATACACGTAAATGCATTAGAAATGTAACTTACTTGAATCGTTAAACTCTTTAGAGCATTATCCATTGTGATCTGGAATTCAGCAATTCCTCCGCTGGGGGATTTGGCGGAGGCTGAGTAAGGAAAAGAACCTGACGTTACGTACGTGGGACTCAAAGACAGCCTCACTTTGCTGCTGCTGGAAACAGGGGTGCCATCATATTTCATAACAGCAACCTGAAATACGGCAAAATTTATATTATTTTTCAAAAAGTCAGGTTCATCTCTATATTTTTCTCAATCACACAGCGAGTTCGCGAGCAGATCTAACATCTAATTTTAATTAGATTGTATTTTTCTTCAACCATCATCAGAAAATAGCTTCTTATTTCAATTGGATCAATAATTTTTCAACATTTTAAAATGTAGGTAGTTTATCAGCATAACATACATATAATGCAATTTTTTCTTCACAATTTCAAGTCACGAAAAAAATATTACAAACCTACATATCATTACACCAACACATAAAAAACCTACCTGAACGGTCAGAACACTGTCTGGTTTAAATGTACGAACTCGGTCCCCCACCCACTGCAGCTTGACCCCTGATTTAAATAATATTGTGCTTGCATATCCCGACCTCGTCATTCTGAAGAACCAGTCATACACAGTGGCATTGAAACGCAGTTCCACACCATCGTATCCATTGTACAGTCCAAACTCACTGCGCAACCTTGTCCTTATTTCATCCATATTAAAGTCAAAGTTGATCGGCCCATTCACCTATAATTTTGATGACTTATAAAAAACACTAAATACAAACCTCCATCAATATCTATCATAGATTACAGATACCATAATAAAATGAATCATATACAATTTCATAATTCATAAAGAATTCTTGAATTATCTGGTTATAAAGATATCTCTTAAAATAAAAAATGACCCATTCAAAATCCTTCCAATACTATTAAATTATTTCTTAGTTCAGTTTTCTCTCTCACTATTCCACTTACATATCCAAATGCTTTCTGTATGGTAAAGGTCCTGGGAACAAAGTTATTCACAAATACATTGTTGTTGTTACCGAAGACATCGGTCTGCTGTGGGGTCGGTTCCGTCACAGTCAGTAGAACTGATGCATTTCCTTCTATTGGTTTACCAGTTGTCATGCTGAAAATTACACATCTCAATCAAGTGTGAGCAATGGATGACACTTGCATTTCTCAATTAAATTCTCTGGTACATTGCATTTTCTCTAATTAAAACTTTTTTACAATATCAATTTGACGAATGTAAATAATTATATAATCAAATAATACAATGATTCAGAGCTGTTATATTTTAGGCTACAGCAATGACTAGAGTAATCTTTCCTACTTGGCCATAATGATTCCGCCCACAGTTTTGACATTTTCCATCATGTACGATTTCACAGTTACGTTGACATCAAATCTAGGATCCCCTGTAAAATTGAAGCATTAAAAACTCAGTATCTCCAGACAAAATGGATCCTGATTTTATTCTAAACATTTCTGCAAAATTAATGTTTTATAAAAAAAAAAATGACTCATAATTTCTATAATGAATTATACATTTTCTTTTCTTACAGGAAAAAATTTAAGAACTGGGAAAATTAAACCAAATCCTTCAATGAAATTTATTCACTGTAACATACAACTGCAAAAATCACTTACAAAATTCTTCTACTTGAAAATACTTGTAATATGTAAAGCCCTGTTAAAAGATAAGATATCAATTTACACATGTAGAAACAGATTTCAAAGTAAAAACTTCCAGTCTCAGAGCAGTATCATGTACATATATTCATTTTCACAATATCAAAAAATTTCCAATACCTCCATTTCCATAAAATTCTTTGGATACCAAATACTAATGATATGGCTGTTAGAAATTATGAACTTACATATCCATCAACTTGTATGGACCAGTTCCCATAATTTGGCTGA
Organism: Ostrea edulis; assembly: GCF_947568905.1. Taxonomy (NCBI): domain Eukaryota; kingdom Metazoa; phylum Mollusca; class Bivalvia; order Ostreida; family Ostreidae; genus Ostrea; species Ostrea edulis. Next base: position 82,332,074 of record NC_079164.1, on the reverse strand, counting down.
TCCGAGAGCATGAAACTCTGACTGACGATACCTGTAAGAACAAAGTAAAACATGGACACAAACGATATATATGTGCCAAAATCATACTGATTTGTAAAAGGTTTAACAATTTAAATCTATGCTATGAAATTATCCAAATGTTACAGTAAAACACAAAATTTATTGACGACCAAAACACAAACCTCCAGCATTAGTTTGTACGGCCAACCACCTTCTCACTGGGTAACCTGTGGGGTCCTGTCAGAATAGAGTAAAAGTATTGTTTATGTATATATACCAGGTTCCTCAAAATGACATCTCAAAAATTCCCCTTTTTATGAATGAACATAAAACCAACCTTGACATATATAGTCATACTGCCATACTTTGGCATCATGTTCTGCTTAATGGGGAGAACTCGGAATGACACTAGGAAAAAAAAAAACAGCAAGTGAAACATTCATTTTGAGACTTAAATAAATGCATGATACAGATAATTCTTGGCATGAAGCATGATTTTTTTTTTTAAATCTGAGGTTCCTGCATCTCAGTAACAGTAATAAATCTGCGAGTAAAGCCTTCCATTGTTTCTGTGCTTACCGTTCTGTCCCTGTCTGTAGATTGGTTTACTAAGTTGTATAAACACAGACGCTTGCTTGGAATCAAACCCAATGTCACTTTCATTGAAGAACACATTGCCTGAATCCCCCACTTTGCCCTCCACTCGGAGTCGATAGTGACCTTTCTGCGAGTTTGAAGGCATCTATGGAAATATTAAATACATATGTAATCAATAATTATCTTGTGTTTCCCATGTGCTCATACACTTCTCTGTTTTAAAACATTTTTGTACATATTTTTATTGCTTAGACTACAATAACAGACACCATACTTCTGATTTTGGACTTTCATATACATAAAAATCAGAACTGTGCGCCCTGTACATATTTATACCAGAATGGGGTCAACTAAGTTTGTAGAAACATGTTTTGAATTAGGCCATGCCAATTTGTAATCTAGTTCGCCAGATTCGCTGCTTCTAATTGTAATAAATCCAAATTATAATATTATTAAATAATAATATCCGCCCACGTGTCCAAAAATATCTGCATAAAATATTTTTGACTTTTTTCAACAAGCACACAGACGACCTAGATGCACTTGACTGACAAATGACAGAAGCGCAGGCTCTTGAGAAATTTCCTAACAGTGTAATACAGTGTTCTACGTTATACATTATGTCTATCTTAATATGTACGATACTTCATAACACTGGATTTGAAGTTGTTCCTTATATACTGCAATCGAACTGGAAGCCGATGAAACTTTTGAAGCACTATTCGATGTCACTATTTAGAGAACATCGTCAGCGTACGATTGATTGATTGTTATATATAGTTTAAAGTCTCTCTTGAGAATATTTCACTCATATAGAGACGTCACCATTGCTGGTGAAGGGCTGTAAAATTTAGGCACATGCTCGGCACTTACGGCCTTTGAGCAAAGAGGGATCTCTATCGTGTCACACCTGCTGTGTCACGAGTCTTAGTCTTGGCGATCTCATCCGAAGCACAGTCCCATTTATTCGCCTCAAGATTACGACAAGCAAGAGGTACTGAGAACTATTCTAAACCGGACAGACAGTTAACGAAAAATTCACAATAGGTTTGATGCTTTTTGATTATGTGTGTTCTATCAAAATTCAAGAAAATGCTAAAAGCAATGCAATGGAGATTTCAAAAGCGGACATGTCCCTAACAATATCAATAGATCTGAATTGAAAAAGTGTAGAAATGAAACTAAAATGAAATTGTTCAAAAAGACCTTATCAGTTAAAGTTGCAAAGTACATGCATTAGATATGAAGAAAATAAAGTATTTGAAACCTGAAATACTTCTTAATTATTGTAAACTATATCAACAAAGTTGAAAAATATTAAGTTCATAAGGTAAACAAATGATATCTGATGATTTTATATCTTTGTTTTTAAGCGCTCGCTTTTTAAAATCACACTTAATTCAATTAAAAATATCTATATTTCTTGTATTCGCTCGCTTCATAATTTTTACCTCCAAAATGAAAAATAATATTAATAAAATAATTTCGCCCTCTCACCTCACTTTTTTTGTTTGAAAATTCGAATAACTATTTCACAAATTGGTGTGGCCTTATTTGGGTTTACACATATGAACAGGATGTCATATATACATTTATCATATGAATTTTCTTCAATAGATTCGCAAAACCACACATTATGATGGCCTGTCAAAATGTTATTTATAGCGCATTATCCAGTTGATCTAATGAAATAAATTAATTCTACATGATAACATTTTGATAGATCCATTTTACAGGTTAAAACCAGTACCAACCTTCATCTGCATGAGCCGACTGCCGGGCCTCTCAAACTTTGTTGTAATTTCTGCATAAGCCACCTTGTCCTGTACTATTGATACTTTCACATCAAGGTAGGGATAATCATTCATTCTTAATATTGTTGCAAATACCTGGATAACTTCATTAGGTCTTACGACATTTGGTGTCATGACCATATAAATTCTGTAAAATAGGAAACTCTAAATATTATTTGAAAATCACGACTAGACAAACAAAATCAAGCATCAAAGCCTCACTTTAGTTTTCTAATACTTATTTCATTTCAAATTGCAAATTTCATTTCTCTGTATCTTTTATCAAAATGATGCAACATGTAAGGAATGATAATTTTACGTACGGTGCCCTCTCCATTTTGTACCCACTGGTGTTCTCTATGATGGTTTTCCTGTCCTGTGTGTTGACAGACGTCCACAGGACAGCCATGGTTATTGCTAACAGCCACATTTCTAGGACTGCATCTGTGTGGCCTAAAATCTACAGATAATCTCAAACAATCATAATCATGGACTGCAAAAACATATATCAATTAATTAAACAGATCTTAACTAAAAAATCATTTTGTATATCATATTTTTTTCCTACAAAACTTGACTTCAGAATTCAAACAATTAAATGTAACTCAATAGCTGACTTTCTGCTGGAACACCATATTTACCGCATTTTATACAAGCCTTTACATTTTGATAGTCCTATGAAGAATTAGGCAAAGTTTCTACAGTCATCTGGCCCAGAAAATAGATTATTTCAGTAGGAGTCCCAAAATATGGCATTCAAATAAGGAATATATAAGCAAATCCAAATTTGATTTTAATTTGATCCAAACCTGCTTTGTGTTGTATGACAGGAATGTGAAGTTGCCAAAAATGCCAAAATCAATGATAAAAAAATAATCATAAATTCAGGGGGTTTTCCTTTCAGAAAACATACAGCTCATGCATTGAGCAAATTCATATTCAAATACATTTTTCATCTTCTATTAATAAGCAATTTGACCTTATGCTCCGACTGGAGCGAAGAGGATAGGTAGGTAGGTATTAATAACGTATAAGCAATATATATTAATTTCATTTTGCTTGGCAGATGGGCACATCTTTCCCTATGCTTAAAGCAATGATCTGGATGAAATATCAAGCTCTTTTAGAAAAAAAGGTGGGAAAAACTCTTATTCATGATGAAATAATGCTATCAAATAAGAAATAACTTTAATTTAAGTTGAGATAGTTTACTTGGCATATATTTAACTTAATCAAAACACAGATGAAGCTTGATTCAAGACCCATTTATAAAAAGAGAAATTTTTGGGCCTTTTTATGTATACCCAATCTTTCCAGTTTCTTGCAAGGCCATTCATTGACAAGTGGAAGAAATTAAAACCATGACAGATTTTTATATTCTATATTTACAAGAGCTTTAATAAAATTTCCAGAAACAGGTGATACATGTACCTCAGTTCACAAGCTAGAACTGGTGAGTTGATGTGAACTTTAAGGATATAGGTAATACCAGCCAACGACCTGGGGGGAAGGGGCAAACTGTCATGAAATCCTAGTCTAAGAATTGCAGACATTATTATTCCCTATATTGAAACATGAATATTTCAAGAACCTACAGATTTATTGTGTCATTCAACTTTGATGAGAGTTGACCATGTGGTGTTCCTGGTGGGTCGTGCGATTGTGAGCTTTCTGACACAGCAAAGTCGATCAAGCTTGCCAGTACTTTGGGGTCCCTTTTCCGAGTTGGGAAAGAGAAAAACTTCTAAAATTTCTGTCATATATCATACCATCCAGGGGCTTCGGAGGGTATTCAACATTAAGGAGGATAAGGGGGTGGGGGGTGTCAAGCCAATTTAGATTTCCATCAAATTTTAGATTGAATAGTTTTGAAGAGCAGTGAAAGCAGTGGTCATTGTTTCCAGGCAACAAAATTAAGGGGAAATACTCACTAAATGCGAGTAAAATATTGAAACTGTGAGTAAAAAATCACAAGTGGTCGTAACTTTTTGCGAGTGAAAAAAAACCCCAAAACCGATCCTTTTTCCAGATTTCCTCGGTTTAAAGGCCGTATTTTGAAATTTACAATAATTTTGTCTTGTGCAAAAAAACGCTTTACAGAATAAATATACAAGTATTGAAAAAGAAAACGTGGATCGAATAAATAACTAAGGCCAAGGTCATCTCAGTAAGTCCTACTTCAAGCACACTTCGGGCGTCTCAGTGACGTCTGATTTAAATAGCAAGCATGTTGATTTTGTCCGTGTCTACATGAAACAACACATGACAGTGTTAGTGTCACTGTTTCACGCAGTGTCCTTCTATACTCTATAGTCAAACACTTTGAGCTTGCGGGGGTTTTTTTCAACTAGAATTTTTTAGATGAAACTTCCAAAAGTTTTGAAGATACAGTTTGAAATGGCGCAAACAGTCTTCAAGATTTCAAACCACATGATATTGTAAATAGGTAGTAGATCTCTGGACAATGAGTACACCATGTATGTTGTCTGATAATTCATTAAATTTTAAATGAAAGAATTTTCGATCTTATTTTTATTATTGCACTTTAAAGAAGATTTTCCCTATATTTTGATACAGAGACATGCTTGTTTTCTTAAATTCCTGTAAAACAGCAATCGATTGGAAAATGCTAGTGAAAGCTCAATTTTGCTAGTTGGAAAATAATCCACTAGCTAAAATTTGCTAGTAATGAAAAAAGTTAATTTCAATCCCTGGTTTCAAAATATTTTTGATTGAGTAGCTAGCTGTTACTAGTATTTCATTTATTGATTAATTCGGCTATTATTTCTTTCTTCTCATATAGTATATGGACTTTGTTTTAAAAAATGCAAGTAACCACTTAACTAAATCAGTCCTTTTTGTGTGTGCTGTATGTACACTCTTTGAAAGTGTTTAGATGTAGAGAGTGAGAGAGAGTGAAGTGTGTGTGTTTAAAAAAATGCTATTTATACTGACTTCAATGTTTGTTTGTATGAAACAAAAATAAATAAAATACTCCCCCCCCAAAAATCAAGATTTCCATCAGCATCTTGACAATATTATTTCCTTATACTATTAATCTGATGATACATTATGAAATAAAACATATTAAGTTTAATCTATATTTTTTAATTTACATGCCATGCAATTGTAAGTATAGCAAAATAGCTTAGATCCTCATAAATTTGATATATATTCCCACTTCAAACATTTAAGGACAATGATTAAAATATCACATTCATAGTTCTGGAGATCTTCAAAAGCAAAACTAATTAGCATCGCAATGCAAATAACAGGCGTATATACAGAGAGAGACGATGTTTCAAAAACTCAACTTGTATGAATTATATAGGGTGCCAGGTGTCAGTATTCAAATGTTTGAAATATCATCTCTCTGTATATATACTCCTGATGTTAGCATAGCGATGCTAATAATGATTAGCAGTGCCATGCCAACAACAGGAATATATATATAGAGAGAAACAATGTTTCATAAATGATGTACATGTATATAAACTCCACAAAGGGAAGTATTCCTGGGAAAAGGTTTCTTTGGTGGGCTATTCAGAAAATTTCATTAATATTTTATGAAACTAGAGAATGGCCAAAACAGTAGTATATATACAGAAACAATGTTTCAAAAACTCATGCAGCTTATACAAATCATATTGGGTGGGTAAACATAGCCTCTCTATGATAATACTAGAGTTGGGTACCGCAGAAAATAAAGGTACCGCAGTGTACCGTGGTATTTGCAAAATACCGCAGTACATACCACGGTATACCGCAGATTTAATCTTTTAATTGTATGATTCAGTTTTAGTGGATTTTAGTTGTGATTTATTGTATATAATGAGCTGTTATTAGTTTATTGATTGTAAATTGCATTTAATTTATTCAAATATAAATGATAAGGAAAATATCTTATTTAAATCTTAAACCAGTTAACAGAACAAAAGTTTAATCCAAACATAAAAGTATACCGTACATACAATATAGCAGTGTTTCTGTATCATGACTAGAATCGACTGTGACTAGACTACTGACTGGAACGACTATTAAAATAATTAATAGGGGGAAACCTGTGGATTTTATTTGACACGATCTCAAAGTCTAGAAGTTCTTAGAGTCGCGAATGACGAGAACTTCTACATGTAGAATACGCCTGTCCACTTCTCTAAAGAGAATAACGAGAACATGTGCGCACGAACGTGTTCTTGTTCTTCGACCACAATTCCTACATTCTTGCACCTCAAACCCATTAACTCGGCGTTCAGAATCGACAGGAATTTGTACTCGCGCGACGAACGGACGAACGGTGGTTTCGAACGCACAAGTCTGCATCTGCCATTTTATTTTATACTTGGGGTTTGCCTAAGAGGCGGAAATGGTATTCGACCAGCATAAACCAAACAACATAAAAACAATTTTTATAATCTACCTTATATATTAAAATAATAACTTAATGAAATGTTTTCTATTATTTTTTTCTTTAATTTTGATTTGTTTTCATATCATTAATAATCAAATCATCGCAATTTATACTTCGTATGTTTTACCGATTGTGTACAGTTATTAGACTTACCTTTCATTGCATCACAACGAGGGAACGATGTAAATAAAGTGAGTCACTGCGTACACAAATTTCTTTAATTATTTTTTCTTGTTTCAATTTTCTATTTTTGTTAAGAGTTATCAGACTTGAATATACCGGTATTTCGCCTCGTGTACCGCGGTACATACCGGTACCAGAAAAATACCGGTACACCGGTATACCGGTAATACCGCGCACCTCTAGATAATACTCCTGTTGTTAGCATCGATATGCTAATGAATTACATTAGCATTGTGATAATTTCCTGGGAAAGAGTTTCTTTGGGAAACTGATCAGAAAAAAAGCGGGGCTTGGATCTTTTGGGGGCTGTCAGAATGAATATGTCTTTTATGAAGGTAGAGAATAGCCAAAAACTAATAATTAGAGATTCTAACAACAGGTGTATACACAAATAGAGAGACATTGTTTCAAAAACTCAACTGACATAAATTATATTGGTGTGTGTGTGTCTGTGTTGGTATGAAAATGTTTGAAACACCATCTCTCTCTCTCTATATATATATACTCCTGTTATTAGCATTGTATAGACAGTGTCATTATAGTATTTATTGCCAGACTAGATTTATTTTACCTGGAAACTCACTTAGACTGACTTGCCAATAACACAGGTACATATTAAATTTACATTTGAAGTCTGGGCATAAAATGCAACAATCGTACGATGGTCTTTTACGGATGCCAAAATATTATGACTGAGTCAATCAAGTGAATTAAATATAAAAATTTCAGACTTATCTCTTTTTTCTAAGTGTAAACAAAATAGCGGAAGTGAAAACAATAAAAAATGATTCATAGATCTATTCTCGAGGTCCCATTCAGCTTGGAAAAATTGTCAACACAGAAAATGAAAGAGTATTTATAAAATCTAAGTAAACTATATTTTTTAAATTCCATGTAATCACAAACCAAGAAAATCAACACATATAAGACAAGTAATTCAAGCTTACCTTACACAGGTGAAAAAAATGGCGGCTCTGAAATTTGAATACAAGGTGTGTGTAAGTACTATGCAGATTTAAAGAAAATGATTTTAGAAATTAAATTCACTAACAAAACACTTACTAAAAACATTGTTACTAAATAGCAAAACGCATATTAAAAAAAATTGGGTTATACACCTTAATTGCAAATATCAACATACCTGTGATATGACTCGTTTATTAGGTCACGGTCACTTCCTACGTATATCAATTTTCGAATTTCCAAGCCCGACTTTACACAAAATCCCCAAGTACCCTTACTTTTTCCACTGTAAGGAGAGTACTCTCTCTCTCTCTCTCTCTCTCTCTCTCTCTCTCTCTCTCTCTCTCGCGGGGGGGGGGGGGGGCACTTTATTCAACTAATTTTGGCTCGCAAAGAAGCAAAGTTTAGGATACATCTAGTCCGAAACAGACACATTTACAAAGTGACAAAGCAACAAACAAGAGAGAGAGAGAGAGAGAGAGAGAGAGAGAGAGAGAGAGAGAGAGAGATTATATAATGAGGACAATTTTTAACCATTTGAAAGAAGTTGTGAGGACAAAATTCTCTTCTAGACATTGTGAGAACGTCCTCACTAAACAGGTTTCATCGGGAGAGAGAGAGAGAGAGAGAGAGAGAGAGAGAGAGAGAGTATATAATGAGGACAATTTTTAACCATTTGAAAGAAGTTGTGAGGACAAAATTCTCTTCTAGACATTGTGAGAACGTCCTCACTAAACAGGTTTCATCGGAGAGAGAGAGAGAGAGAGAGAGAGAGAGAGAGAGAGAGAGAGAGAGAGAGAAAACAACCTTGACATTGTATCAGAAGAAGATGTAGATCTCATTTGAGTTTCAATAAGCATGTTAGTGAAAAGGTAAAGAAGGCCAGCCCTAAGTTCTGCATCTTTTGTCGAACGTTTAAAGAACCCAAACAATTGGACTCTATACCTTTCTTCCACCATACAAATTCTTAGAAAGAACTCACTTAGATTGTACCAGTTCAATCTGTGTGGACCCCGTTCAAATTTAAGCACATTGTCGGAGCAACTCGAAGGCATTCAAAGAGCAACAAGAAAATTCCATGATTTGCAAATTTATCATACCCCGAGCGACTGCGGGGGTGGATGGGTAAATCTTCCAACACTCAGACGTATAAGGGGGGTATGATCGAATCATATAAGATACTTGGGTAAATACGACAAACCAGCTGGAAATTTCCTAAAAGTGTGGAACGAAGATACAACTAAGTATTTGGACAGTGAAGCATTTTTTGTTGGTTTTTTGTTTTGTGTAGCAAGAATCTACACCTTTCTGGAATAAAATAAGTACAATTAAACAGATAATGGAATTCATCACCTAATTCTTGTTTGTTACAAAGAGTACATATTCGTTCAGACCTATCAATACTTAAAAACCTGTCAGTTTCAATGAGAAATTTATGGCTAAGTACTACATCTAAAGCGACAAAAGTTATACAATAAACCCTGTGGCAGTAGGCCCATATAGTTAAATAATTTTCAAAATCAAAAGTCGTCTTGTACATCCTATGAATAGAACATCTAGACGAGTTATAGAGTATCTTTCCAGGTTTCAACAAAAGAGTTGTAAAATGACCGTTTAAACTTTTTACATAAATGAAAATTAAAACAACTACATGTTGATCATTCCAAATCTGGGTATTACCAGTCCTAGTTAAGATATATTTTATATACAGTTTAACCATTCTGAGTTTTACGCATTTCCTTTATCTAACTTATATAAAATGCGGTACAAAGTATAATAGATCTTTTCATGTTTACCATTTATAATGCGTTCTCAAAAAAAACAACAAAAAAAACCCAATCATTCTTGCACTAATAGGAATAGACTTCGGTATCATACACGTCGGTGTACAGTTTTTAATTTCAGTATATATTTACAAAATTGAAGATTCAATCTTTCAATGATATTATTATCTTAATAACCCCACATTTCTGCCCCATAAACTAAGATGGGAGCATGCAATCATTGAATCAAACAATTGTAGTAGTATATAATTTTCTAAATTTGCGTAATACATATAACATATGCTCTCCTTGCTTCTTTTACAAGTCTGTCTTTGTCAGATTTAAAACAACCCTTTCCAGAAAATCTAGCACCTAAATATTGAAATTCACAAAATACACACAATTGTTCACCATTGAAATTAGATATGATTTTGTCTACATTACAATTCTTACACAAAATTTTGGTTTTCTGTGCATTGACCTTCAAATTCCAAGTCTGACAATACAAAAACATTGCATTCAAAGAAGATTGTAGTTTCTCTGCAGATTCAGCTAATATTACAGTGTCGTCAGCATATAACAATGGGTATAACTTAGAATGTACTTCAATTTATGAATCACCAGACACTAAATGTGCAATTTTACAAATATCAATGAGAACGCTGTATGGATGCGACATAAAATCAACCAGATCATTGAGAAATATGGAAAACAAGAGGGACAAGTTTTCACCCTGTCTTACTCCAATATCTAAAGTGAATAAACCTGAACAAATAGAACCAACTCTAATACATGTACAAAACTTGGTATTTCTTGTACAAGCTTTGGATAACAATCAGTATTTTGCCATCAATAAATGTGTGTTTTGTCATAACATAATTTTGTTTACAGAGTCAAAAGGTTTACGATAATCAATAATATAAAGGCGCAATACAACTTAAGTACAAATCTAGATCAAAAGGTCCCAATCTCTACCCAGAATTATCGTTCCTTACACTCACTGTGATTGTAATGAACGATAACTCGAGGACAAGAATGCAAAGGTCCGTGAAAGTCAGCCTAACGTAAAACTGAGTCATAAAATATTCTTCGTGTAATCGTGTTATTCAATGTAGAAAACTTAATCTTCAGATAGTATTGATATATAATATGAATGAAACAAATCTGAAAAAGAATGCCTCAAAATGTACCCGATAGAACGGTCCTAGCAAATGACCGACAGGAATGAACAATCTGGTGGCACAGTCGAATTGATTTTTTATGCATCCTTTTGACTGTAAACCGCCAAACACCGGATTACCAATAATGCATCCGGCAAATCGGTGGTTATTGATACGTCTGTTTGGATGACGGATCGGTGGTTATTGATACGTCTGTTTGGATGGGGGATCGGTGGTTATTGACACGTATGACGGATCGGTGGTTGTTGGTACGTCTGTTTGGATGACGGATCGGTGGTTATTGGTAAGTCTGTTTGGATGGCGGATCGGTGGTTATTGATACGTCTGTTTGGATGGCGGATCGGTGGTTATTGATAGGTCTGTTGGGATGACGGATCGGTGGTTATTGATAGGTCTGTTGGGATGACGGATCGGTGGTTATTGACACGTCTGTTTGGATGACGGATCGGTGGTTATTGACACGTCTGTTTGGATGACGGATCGGTGGTTATTGATAGGTCTGTTTGGATGACGGATCGGTGGTTATTGATAGGTCTGTTTGGATGGCGGATCGGTGGTTATTTATGCGTCTGTGTAGGTGTCCTGTTTACCCATCAAATTGCTTTTGGCAAACTTCACAACTCAAATAATTGAAGATATCTTCAATTATTTGAAGATATCATCAATTCAATTATTGCTCTCTTTAATTGAATTAATGCGGACGTTAAATCAATTATTGCCTCTCGTCAAATGAATCAATGCGCGCTTCAATTCAATTATTGCTCTCATCAATTGAATTAATGTGCAAATCAATTGAATTAATGAGAGCGATAATTGATCTAATGCGTGCATTAATTCAATTATTGCTCTCTTCAATTCACTTGATGTGCGCATGATATATACACAGATATTGGATTTACAAGATGTTACCTAATATACCCAATGTCTAAAGAAAACTCAAGTATATTGTTGTTACCCTGGTCCGTCCATCTGTACTTCCGTCTGTTAACTTTCTTCTTCCTCAACCTCATCTTTTATTTTAAGCGGTAACCAATTAATGAAAACATTTTTCGATTGAAAAACCTGGTTCCCAGAACTCCTCTTACAATATTAAGTAGCCAAATTATCTTTTGGAAGATGATTGGTGGTGGCGTCCTTTAGATGTGTAGCACGTTTTTGGTATTTTCTTTTTCAACTTGAGGGGCAAATGGGATGGGAAAACTCGTGCTTGGTTCATTGTGCAAAAAGAATATATTTGCTTTAAGGGATGAAATCCCAACAATTTTAAAAATATTTGAACAGTAAAAAAAATGATGGAGATTGGGATGACTCCAGGGCACTTGCCCATAAGAATACTTTAAAATGCATCTTGATATGTGCATCAGGAATACAGATATAGTTTAGGAGCCGCCAGGACCTCAGTTGTTTTTAGATCTATTTCAACAATTATGAAATAGGGTTTTGGATGACCCCAGGGAACTTGTCCAACAGAATACGCATTGCATCTTGACATATGCAACAATAATATAAGTTAGGTGGTAACTATCGTGGCTTCTTTGCTAGTTACACAAGTACGACTGAGAGTGTATTTAATGGCAAACACTTGCGTGGGGTATTACTCTCTTAAGGCAGCATCTAGTTTGTAACTACGGCCCGTGATCGGATAGCTGAAGGTCTCAGTGCTAGAGCTGTATGTGCATAAAAGATATCCGATATCATGACACGTTTTAAATCCCTCATTCGGCAACGTATTGTCCAGTCTAGTCCTTTCCATCACGTCTTTTTTAAGTTCCTGGAGCGCCTAGCCTAAAGCCTCTGCCATTCTTTGGCTCTTGTGTAGAATAGGTAGATTTTAAAAAAATTTGAAATACCATTTAAGTTCTTAAGGACAGGATGGTAAGTGGTGACTAATGGAACCCAATCGTTTTTCTGCTTCTCTCTAAATTGTAAGAGGGTTGTACATTTCGTTCGGCTGAATTGAAACTGTAATAGAAAACTTTCCTGCGTTTCTCTCGCAAACTGTACATGTACATAAAAAATAGAACAGAAGAGTCAATTGATAAACGATTTATTTATTGATACAGAGCATCACTGATTCATCAGAAACTAATGGGCGATAGTGATACGATAGATCTAACGTACTAGCATACTAGTATATCGTACTTTCCCGTGTTATTGTCATCTTGTTCTAACGTAGAAAACTCGGCTACATTACCAGCGTTTCTTGGGGGGGGGGGGGGGGGGGGGGGGGGATTAGATGACATAATATTTTTAAGTATTTCAAGGAAAATCATTGGTAAATTAGAAATTCGAATTTCTTAAAAAATTACTTTTGCAAAATAACATCAACTACTATTAAATATTTCAATATTTCTAGGTTTAAAAAAATTCTGCAGGGGAAACATTTATCTCTCTTTGCACAAGAAGAAGTGTATATACACGTGCGTTATAAGAGCACATTTTCATAAGATAACGATATGTTTGTATTGTTTTACGTCGATTACAACTTTACTTACTTATACTGAACGTTGTAAAAAATATATATCGGGAAATTGCGCTCTGCATTACTGACAACAAAAAATTCTACTGAAATACGTGGTAATTAAAAACGACGTATGGACAAAATTGTGCCAACTTTACTTGGCAGTGTCCATTTTTTAACGGACAGCTTCTCAATGAAAAGGTGAAGATAACGAACAGTGATTATATTGGTTTCTTTGACAATGTTCCATCAATCCAAATCAAAGATTTCAAATAGTTTAGTACTGGAATAAAAATACAGTTTGGAATCTTTAATACGTAACATATGACAATGTACAAGTTACGGACAGCTCTACATCACGTGGTAGAACAACCACAATAATTCTCTAAGTTCTTCTTGAAACATACACCTCAAAATCCTTGGGTTTTAAGGTGAGTCCATATTTACTGTCTACAACTGGGATTTTTCCTCTAATGACTTCAAACTTGCATCTCTGCATTATGGTTGTGAAAAAAAGAAAAATTTCCATGCGCCCCAGTTGTTCACCAGGACAACGTCGTTTTCCGGCGCCAAATGGCATGAACAAATCGACCGCGGACCGGTTAACATTACCGTCAGAGTCCAGAAATCGGTACGGGTTATACACCGTCGGTTCGGGAAACACTTCCTCATCATAATTAACGGACCACATATTTAGGAAAACCAGAGTTTTGGCTCGAATGAAGATTCCATTGAGTTCCGTGTCTTTTGTTGTGCTGTGGGGAAGCGCGAAAGGAAATATGCACGAATGACGCATGGTTTCCATAATGCATGCTTCTGTGAACGGTAACGATGCGTAATCATCCATGGATGGGAATCGGTCCATTCCAACAACTTCTTCAATCTCGGCATGCACCATGTCCTGGTACTCGGGGTTTGAGGCCATGAACAGTACGCTCCACTGTAAAGTACTGGCGATTGTGTCAAACCCAGCGCCAATTAGCTCCTGTACGGTAATTAAGATGTGTTCATCGGTCAGGCCCACGGATTGTTTTTCTTCCTCGCTGATATCCTCCGTCATTTTTATCAGTGCGTCTGTGACGTCACGAATATTCATTGGGCTGTAAGTATCCAGGTGTTCTTGACGCTTTTTCAAACTGAACTTGTCCATTGTCTCTAATATACTCACGAATTTGTTAAAAGATCGCTTTGTGAAATGCCTCATCCACGGCATGATGTCTACTGGATTACCGGCCCCAGCGAAGGCCATAAATTCATCGTTATTCTTAATCAACTGCATAAAATCAGGATCATCCCTACGATATCTCTTTCCGAAGCACAACGCACATATAATGTTTCCAACAGACAGGTAAATCTCATTGTGGGGGTTCACGGGTTTTCCTGGGGTATTAAGGAAATTAGTTGTCAAAAATTCGGCCTCCTGAATGATCGTCTCTTCTATGGGGTTGTGACGTTTGTTTGTAAAATTGACCAAAGCAGTTTGCGCGATACGCCTATGCAACTTCCATCTTGGTCCGTAGTCACTGAAACCCATACTTTTACCATTAGCAATGTAATTGAAAGAATAAAAATTTGGCCTTCCAGCGAAGTCTTCTGCTTGTTTGATACAGGCCTGTTTCATAGCCTTGAGTCCATTAATAACGACAGTTGTATGACTTCCCATTTTAAGTTGGTACACATCTCCGTATACTGAACGAAGGGAAGTAAGATATTCGTGAGGTTTCTTTCCAAGACTTAGTAGATTTCCAAAAACTGGCCACGCAAATGGTCCGGGGGCTGTGGTAGCAATTTCTCTTTGTTGATGTAAAAGTACAAAAGCACAGATCACAACAATTATTACGAGAATAATTGTTAGAGGCAAGGGGAGCCCAGAAGTTATTCCCAACATTTCACTGTTTAGAAACGCTGTACAAAAACGCTGTACAATGGACACATGAAAACAGACAATATCACCTCCTCAGTCGCAAATTCGCTCGACGGTTGCGCAATTTATTTTGTTGACCAATGGCCACAGGCTCCTGTTTGACATAGGATGTCCAACACGCTTGGAGAGAACACCTTTATACGAATGAATACACAGTGTCAAGGTGTTCTTTTAGACAATTTAGCATTCCACCCACTTTGAATGACAGCCAAGCTGGACACCATTATAATCTTCAGCGACGGGAGAAGGGAGGCGAGAATGCTAAATATTTATTCGTTTTTCTTAAATTTATCATCTTTTTGTTTAGACATCTGCCAGACCGGCTTGGCCAGTAGTATATACATAGTAAATCGACCTTCAGCTGACCAATTTCTCATTAGCGCAAGGTAATAGCTATTCATTTTTGATTACAAAACTAGTCACGTGTACGCCCAGTGCGATGTGATACCAGCCAAGCTTCTACTTTGTTTAAAAAAAGGCGATTTTCAGTCTTTTGTAACCTCGGTACAACGACCGGTGGCGAGCGCCTGAAATACAAGCGCAGTAAAGTTTTGACCTTTTGAACGAAAGTGTTTTTTTCTATAGCCTCTTTTGTGGCCGTATCTTAGCTGACAACAAGCTGAAATTCAATATTGATATGCACCTACTTTATTATTACATTGTTCCTATTAGATTTCTTTTTTTATACAGGTATACAAATATACCAATGTCTGTTAACAATAAACCAATGCTGTTATCATGTATTTCACATTTCGAGAATCTAAGGTATTCCATGTATAATGAAAGGATAATGAACAATTTTGAAGGATTTAGATCAACAGAAAAGTTTATTGTTAAATAATGATGAAAGTGAAGCAGATGAAATTCACATGACTGGTAAATGATTAGAAGCTGACCTTTTTGCACGTAAGACTTTTTGGAAGAGTTGTCTGCCCTTTGTAAAAATAAGAAAAATCTAATTTTCTAAAAATGTGTATGGTCAATGATTAATTTTATTTCATATTTTCATGAAAAGAAAGTGTGTGTTACTTTTTACAAAGAGATAATTATGAAAACATAATTTGTTTTTAAAATATTGTAATAAAATATGCTTTTCCCATATACTTCAATGTTAAATTCTAGGTGAAATAAATCAGGCAGTAAACAAAATTTTGAAAATTCCTATGGTGGATTATTTTTATTTGATGAACCCTTCGAAATGATACCATGATTACAAATATTCCACCTGGGTTGTTTGTATTATGGGAGATATACAGATAATGGAAGCATGGTATACAATTGTAATTTCTGCATAATCGTTTTATCCGATTACGTAAATTAACTTAGATCGGTAAAATTGGCTACTAGTAACTGGCTACTTGAAAAGAGGAAAGTTGGCTACTAGTAACCAGCTACTTGAACCAGGAAAAGTTAGCTACTAGTAGCCAGTTACTAGTAGCCAGCTACTAAAAGTAAGAAAAGTTAGCTACTCGTAGCCAGCTACTACAAAATATAAAAGTTATAATTACTGATAGCCAGCTACCAGATAAAGGTTACTGAGTTTGAAAATTGTTATCTATCAGGTTTATTTCTAAAGAGGACGAGGAGTCATATGAAATTTCATGCTCATTTTCCCCTAATTACATAACCTTGCAATGAAAAATACGAATAAACTTTTTCAACTGAGTGTTTACTTTGAAAATGATACAGATTGAATTCAGACCTTTATTCATTTGATATATCATCCATTTTGAGATATCTGATACTTTTACAATTTGATTCGAGTTACCTTGAAATTTCAACATTTGTGTGAATACCGTAAGGAACTTTGTGTTTGTATTAGATATCTGACGAATTTACAACTATACATATGGCAAGAAGTGATAGAGGGTGTTTTGATACGCCACGAATTTTCAGATATCGCTCTTAAGGAAATCAGCTTCTTATACATTTTGATTATCGGTACAATGAAATTTCAAGATCTTTGTTAATATATTATATATTTAACTAACTTACAACGATACGCATGACGAGTAGTGCACGTGATATTGGGTATCGTGATATATCATGAATTTTCAGATATCACGCTTAAGGAAGTCAGCTACTTATACCTTTTGATAGCAGGTAACCTGGAATTTCAGGTTTATAGCAAATATTTTAAGGAAATCTGTGTTTGTATTAGATGTCTGATTAATTTACCAATGCACATATGACGATATATGATATTAGGTATCTTGATATGTCATCAATTTTCAGATATCACGCTTAAGGAAGTCAGCTACCTTTACCTTTTCCTGTACGGTACCGATCACATCGAAACTTACACAACAGAATACTGTACATTAACATGCCATTTTTGTGGCGTGTTTTATTTCACTGTATACGTGTATGGTTATTGCAGTGTGCTATCACGACACTGTACAGCTGCTGTATTTCACAAAAATACCTGCATTTATAATATTTACCACATTTGAGTGAATTCTGCAGATACTTTTTCAAGAAAACAGCCTGAACATGTTAATGGACCGGGGAGGACTTGGCGGGGTTCCGTAAGCTCTGAATACTTTTGGCTTCGTTCTATAAAGGATAATAGACATTCTTTAGCAAAGCTTTGTCATTTTACTTGTTGTAAACAAATAAATTCATGAAACAACTGTGATAAAATGCCTAAAGATCATCCGAACTGATAGAACTTGTTTTTTTCAAATTGTGAAGTGTTTTTTGGAAAATTCTACAATGAAAAATCATTGTTCTTGGATAAGAATTGATACGCATGGAGGTATTTTATAAAAATCCAATTCACAGGCAATCTGTCCGCTGAAACAAAAAATGTTATATCACATTCACTGACAGAGACAGTCCATATTTTTATCACGTGATTTCTACAGATGGCACCGCAGAACGCATGCTCATCCAGCTCTGAGGTCTCATAAAGGTGAGTTCTCTGAAAATTCCCGCGATATATCTTATGAATGTTATCAATCCAGCGGTACATCCTGCACTTTTACAGGCCCGCAGCAAAAAACGAATGACACTGGTTCCCTGCTCTATGGCGATTTTAGAAAACCTGAACGAGTCCAAGAGTTTGAAATTTCTCACTGCCTTATCCTTATAGTCTATTCGGAGAAGATTTAGGTCGCGATCTGGAATGCACAGTTTCCTTCCCAAAGTTATCCATTCCTCTCCAATAAATTCCGACATTTTCAGCAAATAATGATCACAGAGGATTCCTAAAAGTAAAAAAAAAAAAAAAAAAAAAAAAAAAACCAACTGTTTATTTATTACCGGAAATCTCGCTGGCTTCGCAAGAATACATCAAACCTACCGCGTAAAAATCAGTTGTGATTGCTCCTTGACCAAACGCTTAGTATTTAGATGTTTAAATCGCGGGTCTTTCGTATAAAATCTGAAAACCTTCATTGCTATTGCTATGTATAGGTCTATTTGTAGCACATCACCTACCTACAGTTCATAGCGTCTCGGTCTAAATAAAAAAATCCAAATGGGCGTAAAGCACATCAAACAAAATTAACGATAAAAAAAACAAAAAACAAAACAACCAAAAAAAAAAAAAAAAAAAAAAAAAAAAAACAACAAAAAAACAATTGAGAAGAATTTCTGTATTTAGAACATTGTTTTTAACAATTTGATAATTTTGACAAAATGCTCTATCTTCGCTAGACATAATAGATTAGCGATGGGTCTTTGTGACACAAAATGTATAATATTTTCAATACTACCTGACTGAGAATAGACCAAGGCAAAATCTTTTGCATCCGCCTGTATGTCTGGTTCAAACCAAAGAGCGTCAATCAACAGCACAGCCTGAAAGCAAAGAACTAGATGTACAACCACCTGATGGTATCCGATACCTGTAGTATGACGTTTGAGTTATTTGCATTTGATTGTCAATGATTTCATTCTCATCAACATTGCTTTGGTAACAACAAGGTGGTCAAAGGTATTTAATGTGTTTGAAATTTCTTACTTTGTTTTCAAATTTCAGACGTTGTCGAGCCCAGTTGATGATGAACATCTCACATCGTGCTCTGTCATCTTTTCCTCGGCAAACTCTGCGTACTTTCATGTACAGGCGCCTACGCAAGTCGACATCATCAACCAATGACTCCGCAAACCTCAGTACACTCTCTCTGCCGTTCGTGCCAAGCCGATATCCGATGTATTTTGCAAGAGCAATTACTGTTGAATAAAGATGAGTGAGTAAAATAAGAAGAAATATAAATCGAAGCAGGCTAATGACAAACAAGTTGATGGTGCAGGGGTTCCAACAGTCTCATTAAAAATAAGCATTTCGCAAATTCTATGGTCGTTATAACGATCTAGTTTGCCAATACAACCTATCATTGGGTCAATTGCTGTCTGACGTGTTTCATGCCGATTGTTAGACCGTTCTTGGCACACTGATTTTGACTACGGATAACCCCGTATACCTGATCAAGATATAGGGATCACGGCGGGTGTGAACGGTCGACAGGGAATGCTTACTCCTCCTTGGCATTTGATCCCACCTCTGGTATATCCAGGGATCCGTGTTTGCCCAGCTCTCTATTTTGTATTGCTTATAGGAGTTAGGAGATTGATCACTGTTCGTTGTCTTCTCCTTTCATAAACTACTGTCGATCGGTCGCAGCAGCCTTGAGGTTAGGGTTCTTGCATTGCGACCGCGAGGTCCTAGGTGTGGCTTTCCATCCCGGCGCCACACCAAACTTACTTTTAACATAGGTAGTGACTATTCCTTCGCTAAACGCCAGTGGTTAGATGCGAAAGACACAGGTCTTTCGAATATGACCTTCAGGTCTTTCAGACATGAGCTTTTAGACACAAAAGTCCCATATCATGGTAGGAGTTGACACAATAAAGAATTCTTTCTGCTAAGGCCCTGGGCGCCATATATAGGTCACACGTGACACGTCACCTGTTGAGCGTAAAACAATCCAACCCCCAACTCTAAGACTTTGATAAAGAGATCAGACAGTACCTTGTACATCCAGCATGCGAAATGGCGTTCTGTCAACATACGGCACCGCCGACTACAAAAAAACAAACAACCAGTACTATGAGAAAAAAACCACACCATGTATTTAATGTTTACCTGATATAAAACAAACATTGATATTTCAACAAAACAACTCGCTAGAATTTCATACCTTTGGAAGGGTGACCTTAAAATACCCTGTTCTCGGAGGTCTTTGTTTGACTGCCCCGACATTGTAGTAAAGATCCCCTGAAAAAATCGGCTCCTGGGACTGTGCTCGCTCGTCTACCAGAAACAGGTCTCCCGAATAGATGGCAGTGTCCAGATAAGAAAAATAATGCAGTCTAAGAATTCCATCTTCTCCAATGTCAACCAGACCAATGTTTGAATCAAAGGTAATTTCTAAAGTTTCACCATCGCACATTCCGAACTGAATGTCCTCTCCAACTCCAAGTGTATACCCACTGTCCTTCAAATGTCTGATTCTGGAGTCGGCATTCTCCGCAGGAACACACTGGATGGTGATTTTTTCTGGGTGTGTTGAATGCTGTCTGCAGATTAAGAACGTACGACTCTCCCTCGCGTCATTTACAACAACATCAGCGATACTACGGAGATCTTTCTTTAGGGTTTGTCCAGAAAGTTTAACCACAACTATCCTAGAACATGTAGAAGAAAATACCCTCTGGTGAATGAACGCCTTTTAAAAGCATTCCAGGATGAAGTACTGTGGAATCATCATTGTTCGTGGGGAATTGATATTCGTGGATTTCGTGGGTCACTATTGCCAACGAATTTACGTGTCCTCGAATATTTTTTAAAAACCAAGTAGATTTATCTCTTCTAGTGACATCGTATCGCTTTCCCTCGAAATTACGTCCCCACGAACCAGCAAAATTTTGCTTACCTACGAACATTGCCCCCCACGAATTAAAATGATTCCACGGTATATTATCGTGTTTGTGAAAATAAACACATTCCCCCTTAACAATAGTTATAAGCAACTACTAACATTAAAACATTAATGTTTTACATAGGGACTTACTGATAATCTTTTCTAACATTAAAACATTAATGTTTTACATAGGGACGTACTGATAATCTTTTCTAACATTAAAACATTAATGTTTTACATAGGGACGTACTGATGATCTTTTCGAACATTAGATCATTAATGTTTTACAAAGGGACTTACTGATAATCTTTTGTAACATTAAATTATTAATGTTTTAGATAGGGACTTGATGATAATCTTTTCTAACATTGAATCATTAATGTTTTACATAGGAACTTACTGATAATCTTTTCCACCTGGAGGCAGAACAACAACCAAATCATCCGGTCTTTCTGGGATAATCACGGGATTGGATGGTAACCACGGATCGTTATCTCGTTGTACAAGAATCCTAGTGTCAGTTTTTCCTAAACGTGGTGATAAACGCTTAATACGATTTTTTCATTAATTGATTATACATACTTCCAAATGCTGATGCTGCTATTTCTTTCAACATGATTGGCATATTTACTCCCTAGATCAAAGTCCATAATTTTACCTAGTTGTTTACATACAATATGAAAAATGGTGAAGTCAATGCACCGTGATTAGTCTCATAATTCCCGCAAAGAATACAAAATTGAGAGTAGGGTAAATACGTATCTATGGAAACACCAGAGGTGGGATCAGGTACTTAGGAGGAGTAAGTATACCCTGTTAACAGGTGACACCCACTGTGAGCGCTATATCTTGATCAAGTAAACGGATTAATCCGTAGTCAAAATCAGGATGCAAATGATGGTGTACCAATACGCCGGTTTCGAGATATACCTGAGTTATTTCCCTTTGAAGAACTCTCGTATATAGTGAGGCGCGAAACAATTTGTTTACAGGGGGGAGTGGGACTAATTTTCATCACTGCATAAGTGAATGTACTCAGTAAGTTTCCCATACACTGTTACATCACCCGAATTCGACTGATACACAAACTAAGTAAGTTATAAGTATTTAGGGAGTAATTAAATACGTAGAATTCTTATCATATCACGTTATTTCGTTAGTCATAAGTACCATATTTGAGATATTACTTGCAAATATGACATTGTTTTTATGTTTCCACTTTAGTAAAACATTTCTTTCGACAGTATTTTGTATTTCCCACATTTACATATTAAAAGAGAAGCCGCTTTTAATGCATTTCATCGTCTTTGCTGACTGTAGGTCTACTCTGTCCCACTTTGTCATTCAAAGTTCCACTAAATGCACCTTCCACACAGAAGAGTTCGTATCTCGAAACTGGCGTTTTGGTATGAAGCACATCAGATAACACTCGACCTAATGACTGGTGGTATTTGCAGTTGAGATCATAATATAACGACCATAGAATTTGTAAAATGCTGATTTAACCGAGAATCATTGAAATGCCAATTGCTTTCTTCTCCCTTCACCAGATCCAATTTCTGGTGTGTACAGGGTCCGTGTTTGTCCTACTCTTAATTTTGTATTCTTTATAGGAGTTATGACATTGATCACTGTTCGTTATCTTCACTTTTCCATGTAACATCAACTTATTTATCACTAGCCTGCCTCGGTTTAAAACTTGATCATACGTAGAAAATGCCCTAGCGTATCAAACGAGTTAGGAGACAGAAACATCATAATATTATGCAGGTAATAATGGAATACTGCTACACGAATATGGGACGTTGACGATGTTTTCACATTTCTAACCTCGCTTTGTGACAGCAGATGTGGACTTTGGTTCTTTTTTCACCCTTTCGATCGTATCCACGAGGAGTCTCGCGAGATTATGTTGATTGGACTCGCGAAGACAGATAATAAAGCTGTTGAAATCTTCTAAAGAACACTGCTCAATTTCCCTCAAAAGCAATCGAGCCTTGTCTCCCACTGTTTCTTCATTCTACATAGTAGATAAGTACAATATATATTTTCTATTGTGTGTAACTTGAAATGCGAATCATTTAAATGCTATAATTTCTGGAAATTAAGGCGATTGTCACTTTTTCAAATAATATCCCATGTCACAGTAGGTGTGGCACGCTAAAGAACTCTCACTGCTCAATGACCGTAAGCGCCGAGCATAGGCCTAAATTTGAAGCCCTTCACCGGTCTTGGTGACGTTTCCATATGAGTGAAAAATTCTCAAGCGAGACGTTAAGCAAGATACAGTCAATCACATTTTCCAATTAACAGACAACACACACTTGAGGTGAACTCACAAATAAGCGACATAATGAAATAATGACTTGCCTCAATTTTCTGACGAAGTGAAAACTCAACCCCTATGGACTGTAAAGAAAAAAAGAAACCAGGCGACATTCATGACATGAATGAAATAAAATACAAAGCTAGATACTATGAAATTTATTATTGTACCTCTTCTTCACCAAAACGAACTTTAGTCTGTATTCCCCATTCTTTCATCCTTGGAATAAGTGAATCTATTTCTAGATTATTGACCAGCTGTCTCCAGCATCTGTTCAGTGCCTCCTTTTGAGGGTGTGGGAGATTAATGAAGTTTCCAATTTCTGAGGTTTCATGTTCTGTTCACAGAATCAAAAAAATCATTACACTGTTGATTTGAACAATTATGACTGATACACATGTAGAGCAATGCTTTTGTGAAATATTCCATTATAACTGAATCATTATTCGTCACACACCTTTTCTCAGGAGATCATAAAATATCACAGACAGTTCATCCTCCGTTTTAGTTTCACAAAGTAGGTGCAGTCTTGCGCTGAGGCTGACTACATTCTTGAACTCGGAATTGTTCTTCTTGTATGCACGAAGTCTTTCAGGAAGAATTTCATCTGTCTAAATATTCATTATCATAATCTATTTATAAGTATGAATAGGTGGAATTCGGATATAAGTTACGCTATAATATTTACATGTTATCAATATCTGAATTCAGACGTACAGAAAATGATACAAATGTTTCTCCACTGAATGTTTCTGGTGAGATAAGAATTGTAATGTTCCTATCGTCGGTAGGTTCAATTACAATTCCTTCATCCGGGACACTATATTGAGTCTGCTTTTCTTTTGCAATTACTATCAGACCAAAAGAGGGTTGATCTTGCACTGCTAATCCACAAAAATTCACTCCCTACAAAATGACAAACACAGCATAGTAAACTTTTCAGTTGTTTGATTTTCATACGATTGTCTAGATGACATTGCCTTACTTACCGGAAGTGACGCAAGGTTTGAAACATCTTTTGGAGGTAAATCCGTCCACTGTCCTTCCTCTGATTGAACTCTAATCACGTGATCAAATGCTTCAGAAGGCAGGTAGTACGGAACAAAAACGAAACACTCTTTCTGTATTGAAACAAAAAAAACCCCCAAAACTTTACATCTAAAAAAAAGTAATTAGATAAAAAGCAAACAATATAAGATTCTTATCATCTGTTTTGATCTACAAAATGCTTACAAAACCCCCCACAAATTACCTTATCAACTGGTTCCCGTATAAATCTCACTGTAACAAAAAAGGACAAGAGCTTTTCGTGTTTATTTTTTAGGCAAGCTCGTAGATCGCTAGGATTATGCGTATTAGTACACAGGACGTAATTTTGTCTCAGCATCTCACGTTTTACAATGACAACACATACAATTTCCTGTTCTTGATCTTCAGATTGATCAAGTGGTCGATGATATCTGCAAAGGCATAATTCTAAAAATATTTGTGAAGAAAAAGGCAGAGGTAAGTACGATGTGATTTCGATTTTTTACCATTTTTGTTGTACGGTAATCATTGCAACATTAGATGTAGTGCAACGCATTGAGGACATTGACCTAAATTTAGACTCCTCCTCCTAATAGAAAACTTCTTTTAAAAATGATATGCATTATATGAACATTAAATGGTAAGGGTTTTTCTCTATATTTTTACATGAAGGTATCCCATTCTTCAGCTGGAAATGGATCTTCCCGTTCTTGATTCGCCTGTTCCTCCACCTCCTTCATCATTAGTGTTTCTATATCTTCCTCTTCGTCGTCTGCATTATCTTTCTTATCGTCATTCTCGATATTTTCTTTAGTGATGGTATCTGCATCCTCTCCATCTCTATCTGAATCTTGTTCTTCATATACCAAGGATTCTTTAGCTGCTAATCCGTCCGTATGTCCCTCGTCCTGATCTGTTTCATCGTCGTCAGACTCTAGTATGACATCAAGTTTGTCCGTTTTGATTGAAGTCAAAGTTTTTGATCGACCTCTCAGTCTCTGATCATCAATTGTATCAGCGTCGACTTTTGATTTCAGACTTTCAACATCGTTCTCTTCATCAGCGATTTTCTCGCCACTATGTTTTTCTTCATCCACGTCTTTATTGTCATCGTCGTTCTCCACCACCTTTGTGCTTTGATCCGTCTCCTTTCGTGTCTTTTCATCTTCCTGCCCTGTATCTTTGTTTTCTTTGATACATGCAATGACGAATGTACTTCATACAGTTTCAGAATGAACATTGTTCAATTCAAGAAGTCTTAAAAAGATATTACAAGTAATTATAAAATATGATTATATCATTATACAAAGTAAATTACCATCTTCATTATCTTCAGCCTCGGTGCCTTTAATATCTTCAGCCTCTGTGTCTTTATCTTCAGCCCCGGTGTCTTCATTATCTTTAGCCTCGGTGTCTTTACTATCATCAACCTCGGTGTCTTCATCCATTTTTACAATGCTTTCTTTCCCATCATCACCCCTATCCGTCATTTTATTTACCTCCTCCCCTTCTATTAGTTTCTCCGCCCACTTTTGGATAAAATCTTCCAGCTTTTCCACAGCCACAGTATTCACCATCACGTCATCATCCACTTCGTCCAGAATCTTCCTAGTCTGTTTGATCGAGCTTTTTATGTCTAGATTGAGCTTAATCTGGGTTTGCCTGTCATGAAGAGTCTCAGCTTCCTCGTATTGGAAGCGGAATTCGTCACTTTAAATTTTAAAAATGAGGAATAATCAAATTCAAAATCAGAGAACAATTACAAAAGATAAAAAATACACATTCATTTGTATATGTAGTAGTATGTACATGTGTTTGTAACATCAAGTATATTCTGTGAAATGTGATAGATAAAAAAAACAACCGAAAAAATGGGGGGTGGGGTTAATTTTTATATTCTTTTGCAGAGGGGTATAGAGATTTGCTCGTTCGTTCCTCGGTTCAGGTTTGTGAACAGCATGGAATCAACGTAAACATTTCTTATCTGGATTGAAACAAAAGATCGTAAAAAGATATTGGTTCCTATCAGGTTTCAGGGTCAACGTTAAAAGTCAAAATCACTGAAAAGGAAATTTCGAAATTCCTTGTGCACAAGTTGTAAATTTACGATTATGAAGATTTTGTATAACACAAAAGATTAGAATTCATCCTCCTCTTGATCATATAAAACAGAAAAAATTAATCCGATTTTGTCTGGTATCGTCCAAAATTCATGGACAGTGGCTTTGTCATTTTAAATGGGGTTTTAGATCTGCATACTGTATATGAATATTTCAAAGGAATTGTATGAAAATAAGATGGTTTTCGTTTAAATGAAAAAAAATTGCGGTTTTAAAAGGTCGCGAGGAGCGCGTGTGGCACAAATTTTTTATTAACTTCGCAATTAAGTTTTGAATTCAAATGGTTATATTTTTCGTAAAACATGTAAAAAGTAGATTTTAATTGTGACGAAACAAAAACACTGACGTCATATTCTGATTTCGCTTGCTTAGTATAGGATTAGACTTACCTTTTCAGGCTTTTGAGGTCATCCTTGTCATTTTCGCTTATATTTTCGCCATCTGAAATAAACAAACTCAACTACAATTTCGATCATTCTTACTGTACTGAATAAACTGAAATGTTACCACATTTATGGGTTACCTATGAAAAGACCCTTGCTGGCTATTCCCAGAATTTGTTCTGCCATTATTATGTTCAGTTTCCGCAAAATTTCCTTAAAGTCTTCCATTTCCTCTTTCAGTTGCAGCAGGTAGTTGGCTGCTGTTGCTATGATCAATTTCGCCTTGTTTGCCGCCATCTTGATAATATGTTTGTAGTGTTCAGTTCCCCAGTCAGACGTCTGAACCTCCAAAATCTCCAGGAAATTCATTTTGCATTCCCTGAGGGATTCTAGAGATTGGGGATCCATCTATAGTACTCTTTTGATGGGGTCTTTTAAACACTTAATTCTGAATTCAGGTGCATGCTCTGAAATATTCATTTCATATACCTATCAACTGTTATAAATCTAAAATTAAATGATTAAGATACATGCAAAAATATACAGTGCTACGACTTACCGACAATTTTCCGCCATGTTTAAACTCTTTAAAGAAAGCGAATAGCGCCGCAGGGTTACTGACACCCTATACAATTGAGTTAATGTTAAACAATGATCCATGCACTAGAATTTGTTTACAATGATTTAAGTGATATTCAAACAATGCACGTCAGGTGTCTCAGTTTGAATGGTTATATCAGTATCAGTGATTAGTTCCTATTCAGTGTGCCACTTTGTGAAGTGGCCACTCAGATACAAATTATTCATATTGGTCAAATATCGTTTGAGGAAAAAGATTGAAAATATATCTTCTTGTAATTGAGAGTTTTAATGTTTGATAAATGGTCAAAAGAATGTTATACAGTTCAGTTCTTCACCGGTCATAATGGAAGGTGATTCACGTGTAGTGAAATACTAATGAACTGTATTATGAACTCAGTAAAAATGACAGGAAAACTCCGAAATCATAAAATCTATCCAAATGTCCAAACTTTTCATATCGTATTCTGAAGCAAATAATAAAACATTTTAAACTGAAAGAAATTAAATTACATACCGGTAAATCTGCCAGTGCCTGAATAATGGAAAAACAAAACTGATTAAGAAATAGGTGTTACCATTTCCAACTGCCCTGGTTTTACGGAATTATCAAGTTTAGAAGTACATACATGTATAAGTATTTGTTATGCATTTTTCCATTAAGATTCCGATGACATGCTCCTGAAAATGAATTCCACGATCCTTTCATTTTAACACGAAGGTACTCAATATTACTCACCGTGCAGGTTCATTTTATGAATGTCTAGTGGCGCTTTGATCACATTCATAATGGCACTTACCGTATAAAGGGTATTTTCTGCAACTGCCCATTTTTCATAGAATTTTGCGGATAGGAACAGTCCACAAGATATACATATATAGATACACATAGGTATAATGCAACCGCAGAAATTGGAAACACAAATAGAATCTGCTTCCTTTAGGGATAGGATCGCAAATATTTCCAGTCGCGGAAAATCCACATTATACGGTATTTTACTAATTTTATCACGGCGGGTGTGACCGGTCGACAGGGGATGCTTACTCCTCCTAGGCACCTGATCCCACCTCTGGTGTGTCCGGGGGTCCATGTTTGCCCAACTATCTATTTTGTATTGCTTGTGGGATTTATGAGATCTATCACTGTTCGTTATCTTCACTTTCATCATGCAAATAAATAATCAAATGTGTGATACATATGTTCTTGTATTTTTGTTTTCGACTCATTCTGACCCCCACTAGCTATTCTGTTATATAACTTCGTTATTTTCAAAATAAATGAAATTTTTTTCAATTTACATCACTGTCCTGTTTCACTGCCTTTATCAAGTAACAAGCAAAGGCTACTTGGCAAGTCATATTAACTAAGGAACATAAAAATAATCAAATGTGACAATATAGGGAGCCATTTACTTTAACATATTTAACGGTAATTGTCCTAAAGGCCTACAGTACTTGGCCATAAGTAAGTTCCCAAAGAAATTTTTCTCTCTATATTTCATGTAAATCTATCTTTTTTCAAAATTTTCTCTTGGAGCTAATTTTCCCTTTATGTGGATGAAATAAAAACCATTTTGTTTAGAAATATCAAAAGTAACTGTTATATTTTTTTTAACAATGTTACGATGAAATATTGCAGAGAGATAACATTTTATTTATAATGTTCATTTTTTAAATTCCAAAAATACACATACTTATATAAAGAGGAAGTACTCTCAAATTAAACTTCGTGTTAAAACTGTCATATCTTTACAATCGATTATTATATAATTATTCTGAAATTATTAGATGATACTGTGAACACTTCTGAGATCAGTGCTTGTTATTTCATCACAATTGATCAAGAAATGCGTTCAGAAAATTTGTTTGAAAATATATGGTTTTGTATGAAATATATATAGTGGAAATTTTCTTTGGGAACTTACTTATGACCAAGTACTGTACATTAAACTATTGCTTGTTTTCCTTTAATCGCCTACCATTGTGGTATGCGGATTGTAAATCAAAATATCTTATTTCTTAAGTAAACAATTTAGAATAGTGACATTCAACCCCGGGCATTCAGATTACTCTCAGACCCATACTTATACGCGCACTGAAAAAACTGTGAGAAATATCAATATCATTTTTGGGAGTTGAACTATGTTCAATCTCCCTGGGTCATCACGCACTTTTCTGCGCAGTAATTTGTATTGATTTGTATAGTGGTCGTGAGCGGGGGTTCTGTGTCAGCTGATTTACTCCTAGGTAAATCAACATAAACTTTTATAAACATCCGCCATTAAATAATCCATGTAACTTTTCTGAATTAATCTAATTTTGATAATTGACATGTAAATAAATGCAATGATATTGTATTCAAATCAATTTGAATACAAGATTTCGATCAAATTGATACTGATAGACATAGAAAAATAAAAGATAAGGTTGAAAATTGTCGTTTGTAGCGCAGCGTCACCTATAAACATTGATAGGGAAACGAACGACAACTGCACATAAGCCCTATTGACACCGTGGCGCGAAATATCGAATATGGTGCGAAACCTCAGAAAATTTACAAGAAATAACTCTACAACATTGTGTATGTGTATATATTTGGTTTTTTTTTTAATGTGATATAAAAAATGCTTGATGTTACATGTAGATTGAATTAAAACACGTCATTCCCAGTCAACAACTTTCGATTGGGATCGGAATACGAAATAAAATTTCTTATATCCGGTGGCAAAGTGAAACTGCTTCATGCTTCAAGTTATTGAATTACGTAGTAATTGCACGTTACACATTAGAGAACTGTTCCTTTTAATGAAGAAAGTCACAAAATAGATACAAAATGAGTGTACCTTATTCATTACTGTTACCGAGCTTTCGTCGACTATAATCTCGAAATGGCGTGTTTCGCTGCGCTTGATGACGGTAAGGTCCACATTTTCTACGTGAGTAGTGTGATATTTGTTTATGAATTTTTTGCGCATACATGGTATGTCTCGGCTAGGAATAATGGAAACTTTCTCACCTATGTATGTAAAGACATATTAATCTCTATTTTTAAAAATGTAGAACATTTTTATCAAATGACAATGTTTGAAAACGCTTTGAGCCCCGATGTCAGAATTTCCTTTTCCAAGACATCAATATGTCAAATTCATTATCCTTTTTGAATAGTATGTACCATATTTTGTACCAGTTATCCATTTTGAATCCCCTATTACAATGGGATTTTGCTGCACTCTGTAATGTTTGAGTGGATGTCGTGAGTGTGTGTCAAACAGAAATTTTAAGAGCATAGGATAAGGTGCTGCCATGTATTACTTCACTATCAAAGTTTAACCCAGTTGCCACAATGTTGAATTTATGCTGCAAAAAGGATTGGAAATTGCTCTGGTCAAAGCACATTGTTTATTTGTCTACAGATGAAAGAGACATGAGGATTCTCCCTCACAAACTGGGAAAAAAATAGTTATGGATCTTGTACATGTATAGTTTATTAATCACTATAGATTTCCAGCATCACAAGTCTGATTCCACTATATGCTTTCCATACTGTCAGGTTCATTCACCCCCTGTTTGAGCCACAGTATAATATCCCAAATACCTTGGCAATAAATAACATTATTTGACTAGTGTTTCATTTTTAGCGGAGTTGCGATGAAGTCAAACTCGGCTTATGATCTGATGAAGTGCCTTTGGGCGGGCAGGCGGGCACGCATCAACATTTCATTTCCGCACCATAGCTCTTGAGAAAATTATAGGATCTCATTCAAACTTAGATGGATTGTCACCCTCAGTAAGATGAGAAAGCCTATCGATTCTGGGGTCACTAGGTCAAAGGTCAAGGTCACTGGCTATAAATAGACTGAAATTTGGAGAAAATTTTGTTTTCCGCACCATAGCTCTTGAACGAATTATAGGATCTCAATCAAACTTAGATCGATTAAGTAAGACAAGAAGCCTATCGATTCCGGGGTCACAAGGTCAAAGTCACAGTGGCTATAAATAGATTGAAATTTGGAGAAAATTTTGTTTTCTGCATTATAATTTTTTAACAAATTATAGGATCTCAATTAAACTTAGATGGATTATCGCCCTTGATGAGACAAAGAAGCCTATTGATTTTGGTCAAGGGTTAAAGGTCAAGGTCACAAAGGATTTAAGTCGGCTGAAATTTATGTACGCAAAATTTTGCTCCCTGCTTGATAATTCTTGAAAACTTTTCTACCGGTTCCCTCTATGCCCATTCCTTGCGCAACTCGGCTTGTGCATTTCCGATGCCCGACAATTTTTAATTTTTTTGCATTTCATTTATTTTGAGTTATTATACAATTATTTACCATTCCAATGATCCTCTACAGGACTGTAGTATACTCAGGTGACAGTTTAGCATATTGGACTACCTTTTCAAGTAATGAATCCTTAGAATTAGCTATAATTAGGATTAAACTTGAATGTATATATACAGGGGAAAAACTTCTTCATAACTGCAAGGCATTGATAACCATATTGATTTGAATGTTTGGGCCATAATATGTGGTCACATTTTTCATGAGAATATAAAGGGGTGAAATTCTAGAAAACAACAACACGACTTCAGTTACTCGAGGAGCGTTGTGGCCCATGGGTCTTCCATTATCCATGTTTGCTGTTGTAACGCTTTGAAAAACAACAATAGTTGATTTGTATCTAAAATCATGATAATATTCAGTCATTTTTCCCCCTACCCTTCCAGTGTTATCTGTTCTAACTGAATTTCCACAATGTTCAACTCCCACGAGTACTTTAAGTACTTTGATTATTAAGTCGGAGCAGTTTTACGAAATGGAAAAAGGGGAAAAAAGTAAAATCTAATAAAGGCCTAAAATGAATAATATTCATAAAGGTCAATACTTTGTCAAGCATATTCTCTACAAATAAAACATTTTAGGCTGTGAAAATACCGTTTTACGTCTATTTAACTAAATACAGAAAAAATTCCAATGTGATTTACGTGTACATAAATGTTGTAATAAATTCTGAATTGATGATCAATAAAAACATGAGAGAAAACCGAGGAAATCGTGTAATGTTAAGTGGGCGTAAAAATGGGAGAAAATCGTCGAAATAATTTAATTTTTTATTAAAATTTTGACAATAACAAAATGTAACAGGGAAAAAGCATAAATAACTGTACATTCAAATATTTTCGTTGATATAATGTCACTGTCTCGGACAGCGAGAAAACTTATACTGACAAGGAATATATTCTTAAATAGATGTATTCAATATACAATATTGATAACTAACCATATATCTTCATTCGACATTGAATCGAACCCTCACAAAAAACCCAAACATTTTAAACATCACAAAACAATATTCCTGATCAAAAACACCGAATAAAACAACATAAATGAGTAATTCAGAAGAAATTCTTGCACTTTAAATTCTTCTCATTTCGCAAACAGATCAATTTGCGCTTGCAATATTCTGATTAAGGTGAACAACACATTTTGGTGGATATTTTCTGAAAACAACACAACAGATCCTGGATGAAAAAAAAAATCAGGTTCCTTTTCATTTGATGTATCATAATACTATCAGGTTCTCATGTTTCTGACAGTTAATTGATAGAGATACTAGATGATAAAATGTTTCATGATGCACCTACATTCAAATGTTACCCATTTTATTTTTATTTTTCAAAAATAAAACATTGGTACGTGGCGAGCCAGATTCATGCTCTCGAAGGACCAAGCAGTGCACAAACACGTATCAAAACACCTCACAGTCACACAGCATAGAAAATACGTGTACACAAGGGAAGTCATCCATTACATCAAGGTGGGATTGGTGTCCGGGATCGCGTTATCAAAGTTTTGGGGGCTCTCCTCCTTTGTATCCTCCTCGTCATTCTCCTTCGGGTATTCATCTTCTGTTTCAAGTGTGTGTTCATGTGCAAGAGACTTCACATAATCCAGAATGGACGATACAGACGAGGTCATTTCGTTGACTTGAAGTTCATTCGCTTTTATGGCATTTAACATTTCATATCGAAAGCTTGATATATCTTGTTTAATTTCTTCGAAATCATCTGAATAGAAAAAAATAATGAATCCATACATTATTAAAATGAAATAAAAGACTGATTGGACCAAGATATTTGATGTTTATTTTCTTTCGTCTGTCGAGTACAATATTTGATGTGATTCTCACAACACAGTGTTTCTTGCTCAATCTACGTACGATCGCATGATCATTTACTTTTATTATAACTACATAACCTGATGTGAGAGCTTACCCTCTGTAACTTCCGCTTCTCTCTGTATGTCAAATATATAGCGCTGAATGATTGTCTGTATCACTTTCTGAATAGGAAACATGAAAACAAATTAAAAGCATGAAATTAGTGTATCATTGTTTAGTACATATCATACAAGGCATTTCACTACACCTACAGATGTATCTACAAGCGCGATTATTCTCAAGAGTTTAAATCACTCATCTACTCATTGGAAATTTATCTGTGGACGGCGGAAAGAGCAACAATAATCAAAATTAACGATCCGGTACGTAACGAAAAGTCGTAATTACCAAACGAACAATTATCTTTGCAAAGCAAACAATACATAACATTATGACAAACGGGAAGACTCAGCTTCGTCAACTTCCCATATTTATGTAGCAATATTCCATTATCACATACATATGGTGTGCATGTCTCTCGATTGATTCAATACGTAAGAACTTGTTCTGCGTATGATCATGTTTTAAATCGAGGCAGGCTACTGACAAACAAGTTGACGTTACAAGTTTAACGGTTTCGTTCAAAGTCAGCATTTTACAAATTTTATGGTCGTTATAACGATCTAGTTTGCCAATACAATCTATCTATCATTGGGTCAAATGCTGTCTGACGTGTTTCATACCAATTGTGAGACCGTTCTTTACGTATTAATTTTGAATACATATTACTCCGTTTACTTGATCAAGATATAGGGATCACGACGGGCGTGATCGGTCAACAAGGGATGCTTACTCCTCTTAGACATCTGATGCTACCTCTGCTGTGTGTGTGTGTTTGCCCTAATCTACATGTTGTATTTTTCATTTTTAAATTGGTCACTTTTCGTTGTCTTCACTTTTTCTCATGTATTATACAAAGCACTAAAATGACCAACGACACGTAACAATTATATTGTTAAATTTTGGTACGACCCATCCCTTCCTCGGGACAAACGAAAAGGTTTACATAAGGCAAAAACAAACAAATAAAAACCAAAGTAAAAAAAAACTAGCACTAAAACTACACTATGCTGCTTACATGTTTTTGGCTTTCTAATCAATGTTTCCTTGGGAGCGAATAAGGACACGTCCTATTCGCCCGATTGTGTTGATCCACAATGCGCGAAGTAGTAATGGTAGACTTAATTAATTAAATATGAATTAATTAAACAAGTCTTTTCATTACTGCATTGTGCATAAACCCAGTGGATGAATGGGTGTCCCAATTCGCTCCTAAGAAGACCTTGATTAGCAAGCAAAAACAATAAACATGTAATTTGCAGTGTAAATACGTTTGTAGATGTAGTGTAGTTTAAGTACTAGTTTTTTCGTATATCTTTAACCATCTTTTGTAAACCTTTTCGCTTGTTATGAGGAAGGGACAGGTTGTTCCGAAAATTTGACATGAACAATTGTTCGTGTCGCTGGTTAGGGTTAGTGCTTTCTATAATTCTGGTATGTGACCTTGCTTCTACCGTTTGTGAACCCGACACTTATATGTATCGGGTGTTGTTGAAAATCAGTTCAGTATATATATATATATATATATATATATATATATATATATATATATATATAATAAAATGTCCAAAAAAAATATCAAAACCCAAACCAGTTAAAAATGCAAAAAGTTTTATGAAAGAATTTTACGTCAATTAACTGCACGACAGCATTTTAATTTAAAAATCCAACATGTCACATCCTTTGTCACGAAAGTCTTTGTGTTCCTAATAAATCACCGTTTTGAATCAATGAACTCTCCATCTGAGTGGCAGATTGGACGTTCGTTATATATTACTGAATATATGTGGGCTCGTTTATGTTTAATGAAATAAAATGAAAATAAAAAATTCAAGTATACAAAGGTGTGTGTCTGTCTATGTGCTTAAGGATATCGTAGTTTATTAAAAAAAACCCAACCCACTCCAATCTTTACTGCTCATAGGCGAATGCTGCCGTAAATCAACAAACTATGTTATACTTGCACACAGGAATAAGAATTTTTCATAACTAACTTTAAGCTGATATTTTGATTTCTTATCTGTATTTTTCTCTTAAAGAGGTTTGCACCTGAGATTTGGAGTAATGTCAATTTTTGGGAAGTATATTTTTGATTTTTACCCTGAAGGAGAATTAGGAAATTAAAACGAAACTTGGGGTCACAATGCTTGTTATTGAGCTACAATGTTCTAAACATGATCTTTTTGCACTTAAAATTGACTCAAGATTTATTCAATTAAACTTGATTTGTCTGTTGGTGTCAACACAACATAAGCAACATAAATCAATCATTACATAAAATAAATACATAGTCATGTCTTCTAACAATGCAGATAAAAAAAAATTAATACAAGTTATGGAAATAAATAATAACCTTTTTGCACTTGATATGCCAAAATATTAATGTTATCAAATTTGAGAGGTTAAAAAGACATATTAGGAGTAATGTCAATTTCTAAACTTTCACATAAGGTCTTATCTTAAAATTTAAAATGGAACCTAAAAAAGTGGGGGTTGGTGATCAGTTTTTTAAATTATTAGCGAAAATAATGAATTTTTCTGTAAAATTTCGAGTAAATAAATTTTGAATCGGTGTTCTGTTTGGAAAAATATATCAACCAGATTTAATAAATTACAACATTTGTACTAGTTCCAAAATTGGGGGAAGAGAGAAACAGCCCCAATACCAAACGAACAAAAAATTTGTTCCAATTAAAATGTCTGAAGAAATCAGTACATGAAATAAGCTGAACATACATAAGACTCAACCTTTGTAATGAGTCTTTGATTTGTGATTGATCTTAGACTCTGAAAGATATATAGAAAAACCACAAATCTTGCTTGCGGAGTAGTTTTATATTGGCGGAAAGGAAAATGGTACAAAAAGTGAAATTTTCATCAAATTTTCGGAAATCCAAGAAAAGTCGACCATTTATGACGCCATGATTAAGTATCACCAACATTTTCTCTAAAGACTCAGTTTGATTTTCAATAGTGAAATCTTTAAAACGGCCTTTATTTTGTGTATACCTGACGATGTCCTATTTAAGGTGTCATAATGGCTAACTTGCTTTTAAAACACGAAAGCTATCAGCAATATTTGTTTAGTCCTTAAAATTCTACTAAAACTGCATATTTTTCCTAATAACGTAAATTTGAAGGTTTTCAAATTCAAAATATTGTACATATCCTCCACTTTTCATCCATATCGGATATCTTCTGGTGTAGCATTCCTCCTTCATTTAATTTATAATAATTTTATTCACAAATAGTGAAAGGGATTAGGCAGCAGGCATAGCCTATTTTAGCCCTCTCCCAGAGTATCCCTCCTTAATTTTCTTTGCGATTAGGAAGCAGTCGGTGTTGTGATTATACATCTTGACTTTACCTTATAATCCAGGGTCTCTTGAATGATACTTTGACTTCTTCTCCTCATGTCCATATCCTCAGGGCGCAAGGTTGACTCATAGATCTCTATGGCTGCCATATCCTGTTTCATACAATTCAAAAAGTTGTTTGATTTATACCAAATTCTGCCAGGATTGAGTTTTACTAAACATAAGTTCAAGATTTCATCGTACACTTAAGTATTGATAAAGGTTCCCTTTATCAAACGTATTTAACTTTACAGTTTTTTTTCTTTCATCTGAATTGTGGGGGCCCCACAATAAAACTAAACAACACCCCTCCCCCAATAAAAAAAAATAACAAAATGTGTTTATGAAACACTGGTGCCCCTGTATTACAACAAAGTAAAACTGTTAGACATTGCAGTTTTTTGTTGTTGAAAATTTCCAAAAATTACATCAATGGTCAATGTGAAGGTCACAAAGTCAACAAAAATCTGGTATCATTGGAAAAGTCTTCTCACAAAAGTTGCACATGCTTAATATAAAAACAGTACCTGTTACGATTTGAAAGATATGGCTTATATTCGAATTTTCTAAAAGTAGGTCAAAGGACAATGTAAAAGTCACCAGGACAAAGATTTGGCTGTCTTGGAAATGTCTTGCCACAATAAATACATATACTAAATATAAAAGCTTTACCTCCTATGTCGTAAAAGATATGAACAAGGTTAAAGTTTATTGAAAATTTCCAAAAACTAGGTCAAAGGTCAATGTCAAGGTCACCAAATTTGGTATCGTTGGAAATATCTTCTTACAAGAAATACGCATGCTAAATATAAACTAAAGCAGTACCTCTTGCGATTTGAAAGACAAGGCTTATATTCGAATATTATAAAATTAGGTCAAAGGTCAATGTTAAGGTTACCAGGTCAATGTTTTGGTGTGAATGGAAAGGCCTTGCCACAAGAAATACACATACCAAATATGAAAGCTTTACCTCTTACGGTGTAAAATATATGACCAAGGTTAAAGTTTTTTGTTACAGACACGCGGACAGGCCAACTGTATGGGGTACCTGTAAAGTGCGAAACGAAATCGAAACGAAACGAAACGAAACGAAATCTACCGAAACGAAACGAAATCTACCGAAACGAAACGAAACCCACCGAAACGAAACGAAATCTACCGAAACGAAACGAAATCTATCGAAACGAAACGAAACCCACCGAAACGAAACGAAACCCACCGAAACGAAACGAAACCTACTGAAACGAAACGAAACAGATTGTATAATCGAATTATAATAATTAAAAATGGTATCTTACGCCCTTGTTAAAGTTTACACATATAAATAAAATTCGCCTCCCCTTTGATGTAGGCTTTCGACTTGACTGATACAAAGTTTTAAAAGTTGGAAAGGGGGGGGGGGGTAAGCACAAAGTACATAAATATCATGTGCAATTAGCTTCGGATCCATAAATTTCAGAACGGAAGGTTACAGTCTCACAGGTCAGAGGTCTGGAGAAACACACTAAACGAGGGATGGGGTCGTCGGCGTTGGATCCGCTTTTGGACATAAATACATGTTTCAGTATTTTTTGCTCTAAAGACAAATATATGTATACATGTGGATATTGTGTATTTGTATGTAGTATATCAAACGGTGGATTCTGAAAATGCCCTCCCGTTCTCTTTGTGATTTCTGCTTAAAATTCCCTCGTTCTTAAGCGTTTTCAGTTTACAAAATGCTGACCCCCTCCTAATATTATTGCATTAAAAAAGTTCCGTTTTCCGTCCCGTTTTCAATTCCCCGTCTTAGCAACACCCCAAATGTATAGAGTTTTTCCATTATTGAAAGTTCTCGCACCTCAGCAGTTAGAGATAAAATAAGAGGTTAAGAGCTCTTCCTGCTTTCAATTTTCTCAGACATGAGCTTCTTCAAACAATGTATCTATGCCCAAAGGCGGATCCAACGTCGGCGATCCCACCCCTCGTATAATGTGTTTCCACAGATCTCTGAGACTGTAACCCTCGGTTCTGAAATTTATGGATCCAAAACTAATTGTACATGGTATTTAATTAACTACGGATATGTACTTTGTGCTTACCCCCCCCCCCCTTTTAAAACTTTGTACAGTCAAGCCGAAAGCCTACATCAAAGGGGAGGTGAATTTTATATGTGGTAACTTTCACAGGGGCTTAAGATACCATTTTTAATTATTATAATTAAAAGAGTTCGGTTATAGAATCTGTTTCGTTTCGTTTCGGTAGGTTTCGTTTCGTTTCGGTAGATTTCGTTTCGTTTCGGTAGATTTCGTTTCGTTTCGTTTCGAACTTTACAGGTACCCCAACTGTATGTCCTCGAATGGAGTTTTACGAAGAGGCTTACTTTTACAATCGACGGCTGACTTTTACAATTTAAAGGAATCAACTCCAAATATGAAACATTTGGAAGTGGTATTTACAAAATTTATATTTACCGCATTCAGTTGTTGTATATATTGTTTAACGTCACACTCGATAATTTTTCACTCATCTTGGGTCGCGGTAGTTCAGTAGTAGAGCGTTCACTTCATAACCGGGAGGTCGTGAGTTCGATCCCTGCTCGTGTCATGGCCGCGTCAAGCCTAAGATTGATAGATTTAATATTGTTTAACGTCCCTCTCAAGATTTCTGCACTCATATGACAAATCTAAGGCGTTAAAATAGGT
The DNA here is from genome assembly GCF_947568905.1 of Ostrea edulis. Classification (NCBI taxonomy): domain Eukaryota; kingdom Metazoa; phylum Mollusca; class Bivalvia; order Ostreida; family Ostreidae; genus Ostrea; species Ostrea edulis. The sequence continues at coordinate 82,292,172 of NC_079164.1, read as the reverse complement.
AGTGATTGCTCCTTCGCCAAACGCTCGGCATTTAGAAGTGAGAATCACGGGTCGTTCAGGTATGACCTTAAAAGTGGATGCCCCGTGCAGCGGCATGCGTTTGCCCGATAAAGAACTTCCACTACTACTGCGCTAAGCGCTAAATATAGGCCGGGTCTACATTTGTGGAACTTCAACTACAGATGGTGACCTCTCAATATGAGTGAAAAATCCAGGAAGGGACGTAAAAGCAACAGATCAATCATGTGGAGACGTCACTATTTCCGGTGAAGGGCTGCAAAATGTACGCATATGCTCGGCGCTTATGGCCTTTGAGCAGGGATGGATCTTTATCATGTCACATCTGTTGTTTTCCGGTCTTATCCGAAGGATCGCCCTATTTAGTCGCCTCTTACGACAAGCACGGCCTATTTTAACCAGGATATCCACGGGGTGCGGCATTTCTAAAGCCAAACACATGTCAAATGTTTATATCGATAATGTATAGAATATACTAGTATACTAGGGAGTAATCGATTTTCAGGGGGGGGGGGGGGGGGCAATTTTCATGGGTCATTGCCACAAACATTGTTGATTCTACTGTGTATATTGATATACATATATACGTATAGATGTATACAATTACACATCACTTATTTGTTGTCTTTACATTTAAACCTAGAGATTCAACACGAAAGAGAGGGTAACAAGGACGTAGCATTTTTTTTTTTTCAAAATGAGAGGGCGGGGCTATGAAAAAATAAAGCTCGACAAAGCCTACCACTCGATTTTTTGGTCTTTTATAGAGCTGTCGTCCAAAAGTATGTGTGTGGGAGGGTAGGGGTTGCTTTGTTCCTTGGGGAGCCAGAATCATAAAATAAGAGGTATAGAGAACTTTTAAGGTTTCAGGGCTGATGACACATTATTTAGAAATGTCAGGATAACTTGAGGTCGTCTGCTTACAATAAGCGCGCTATGGTACACTTATGATTTACAGTAAAGCTTAAAACACTCTTTTTATGGCAATTTTCTGGGTCACTTCATGCATTTCTCAGCTCGTCATTCGCAGTTAATAAAATACATGTACATTTGAACATCGATAAATTAACTTAATGAAATATTAAAACGAGTAATGCATTGTGAAAGCGTCGAACAAATGTAGAAAGAATAAGAGTTGCTAAGGAGTTTACAATTCTCTTGTAATAAACATAATTGTCGGTTTTTTTTTTTTTTTACTGAAGCAGTCTATATATTCACTTCGGTCCAATTTCTGTACCCTTTAAATTGTAAAAGTCAGCCGTCGATTGTAAAAGTCAGCCTCTTCGTAAAACTCCAATATTCGATTCCGTGGGCATAAAAAAACCCGGTCATTTGAAACTGCTGACTTACCGCTGGCGGAGTTCCATTTGATTTGGAGTGTCCTGGATCTACTTTAGAAGCTGAGACATTGTCATCCGGTTCCTCGATTCCATCAGCGCTCTTACAGCGGCAACATATTTTAGTGATCTTGTTAATAAGTGCACGCGGTCCACCCAAAATGTTTAAAGGTACAGGAAGTGTGCAGCCTTCACCAATGTAGTCCATGTACAATAAACTCCTGGAAAACTTCCATTCACAATCAGCATCTTCCTACATATAGAATTGTTGGCATTTAAAAAATACTACCACTTTGTTAAATCAGTTAGATGAAAAATCAATTTGTTCCTGATGTTACAATCATGTAACTTGAGAAATAAATTATTATTTCATCAACAACAATGATTTTTCCATGTAACGAATATATATATTTTTTTGTTTTGAGTATGTATTCTTACAAATTTTTATTAAAGTGACAAGAGTTATCTACCTTTGTACAGTGGAATAGTGACATTCGAGGTTTTAAAAATCAACATTATTTTTCACTTTATATGATTACGTAATTCCCAGAAATTCGAAGTGCCAATCTCGGCGAACGGTCTCAAAAGGCATGTTTTTATTCTATTTTTAAGATAAAAAGTATTTTGCTAGGTTTTGTTGGAGAGAAACCCAGGAAGCTTGAACTCACCGCAATATTTTGGAAGGATCTGGTCATGACAGCAATGAACATGTTGATAAGAACAGTGACAGTCACGATGTTGAAAACACCGTAGATGATGTAACCAATGTCCTCTGTAAAATTGTTCCTGTATTCTCCTAGAGACAATACATCGGTATCACCTCGGCCGAAAATGGACCAAAACACGGTCCGGAAGGTGACCAGTACACTGCAATAAAGATCATTCTGACATCGTCGTATACGGGCTATTGTTTCATTGTGGAATAGAATGAAACAACAGGCCCGTACCGAAGGGGGGGGGGGTGCGGGGGGTGCAAACGAAGCACTATTAAAGTCGGCTGTGTAAATCATCAAGCACTATTAAAGTCAAATATTTTCTAAAATCCCTAGCTTTTACTTTCACAGTAAGGAATATCACGAAATAAATTCAATACATATTGCCTATGCGATGACCAATTTTAGTATGTTTCCCCTTTCATATTTATGAGTATTAAATAAGTAAATAAAAAGCAAAAATTGCATCCAGGATAGAGCATTTTTACCCTTATTTTTCTCTATTTCGCTTCTGCTTCCGGGGGGCGAAGCCCCCCAGGACCCCCACCGGGCTTCGCCCTGGACCCGCTTGGGGGCCTTAAGCGGCCCTCAAACCGCTAGCCGTAAATGTATGCACCCCCATTGAAAAAGTCTGGGTACGGGCCTGAACAATAACTCATGGTTTGTGACCATGTCATTTAGTCAGCCTTTTGAAAGTGTTGGGGGGGGGGGGGGGGGGGGTATGTATAAAGTATATACTACATAATCCATAGTTTAGTTTTGAGATACCGGCGTATTTTCAAGAACGTTTGATATGCTGTAATCATGCTCTTCATTGATTTTATGACAAACCAGCTTTTAGTGACAAAACATAATGTAAGAAAATGATTAACTACACTGTATATAATACTTTTTTCCAGTCGCACATTTTGTATAGACATTTTACATGAGTTTGGTTTCCAACCAATAGAATCCTGTAACCGAGAACAACCTAATATCATTACGTCTGTATAGTACAATTCCGTGTGCAATAAAAACAAGAACTAGCATTTCTATTGTTGTAAAACTTACGTTCCGAAATACTTTTCAGCTTTGAATTCAAAGTCATGATCTGTGATCTCAATGTCTTCATGGACACTATAATACCAATAAAGATTGTGTAGGCCCACCATAAAGGACCCGATCACCACCATAAACAGCAACATGAACTTCAAAATATCCTGAAAGGAAGAGGGCCATAATCATACCTATCTTACCCGTTGGGTGAGAGACAAATCACTTAATTAAAGTTGCTCACTACACCCTGAAATAGTTTATCAAATCAGTACGAATTGATTTAATGATAAAATATATGATGATATATAATAAGTATATATACCAAAAAGGCAGAAAATATGCAAATTTGGATAAAAACATGATTTTCAAAAAAGTTATTTTAACACATATGAACAAAAAGACTCTTGTGGATTTGAACTCGAGATCTGCGGTTCACTAGTCCAATGCTTTATCCACTGTGCTACGATGATAGACAAACGAATCGATTGATACAAATAATTTCCCAAAACATTTGAATCGCCACCTTGTGACGTAGTGTCATAAAGAGTATAAGCTTTAGTGTAGTGAGCCACCTTAAAATGAAAATTGTTCGACAGACCATATTGTTTTAAAATACGTATTTCTATGAAATATTAATAAGAAATCTATTGCGATACTGCCAATCAATGTAAATAGACACCCACTATCAAATCATTAGCGGACAATATTCGAAAATATCATTGCCATTCAGGATTCAATTTAATTAGCAAACTGTTGCCGTAAACAAGCTAATCTAATGCTGTCAAACAGGCATTTTTTTTTTATTGTACCCGAATATAAATCTGACATAAGGGATACAAGTACATCGCAGAAATATTAGAAACTGAGCATTAAAGAGCTGACTGTTTGTCCTCTCTCTCATTCATCGTCAAGTTAGCACTACTTTTACGATATCGTTGAACATACCGTAACCATACGACCTAATGTGATCTGAAGTGGGCCCAGTGCTTCGTTAGCAGGCAGAAGATAAGATATCCTCGAAAAACTAAGAATGTTGGCGACTGCGAATAAGGCTTCCGCGGCATTGATTGGGTCAAACGGCTGCCAATAGAACCTGTCTGTAGAGCGAATAAATGGATATTCAGTATAAGTTTTTGATTGTGCTTATTTTACAATGAAATATTCTCCACAGAATGTTTGGAAGGAAATAAACCACGTGAGTATAAGGTATTGTAAAACAAGACAGACAAAGCTGATCCAGAATACAACGGTCTTTTGTTATTTAACCTTGCAATACAGTCTCCACAGAATATACGGCCATCATGACTTTCAAAAGAAACACCCTACTATTTGGCTATTTTCTGCTATGTCTATTGTTTCTGTCTCCTCGTATGGGACAGATTCAGAGTAGCCATTGTAAATCGTTTGAACGACTGGTATTGGATAAATCAGTTAACTATTGTATGCTTTGTATGAACTTTAATTGCCGCATGTTCCTTTTGTTTCGAAGAATTCTTTGGAGAATGTTTCAGTTCAATCTCAAACTGTTGTGAAAATTATGCTGTTCTTAATTTATATACACCAATGATAAGCAACAATAAACAAAACCACAGGTTGCTTAATATTTAAAGAGTTTATTCTTGTGTAGATCATGTTTCAAGGTCATAGATGACAAATTGTTTTGAATGGATATCATGCGCAATAGACAGTGTAACGTGACAGAACACTGTAAAATTCTGCACCTACCTGCATTTAACCAATACAACTGCCACTCCAAAAACAAACTCTGGGCGGAATCTGTTATATTTCCATTCAGTAGGTATTCCAAAGCAAGTTGACCCTATTTAAAAAAAAGAAAGAAATACAAGCCATCCGCATCAAATTTAATTCATTTGATATTGGTATCTTCTTTTATAGTTATTCTATAAACATAATAATCATGTAATATAACCAAATTTAACAATTATACAAATTCTAAAATCAATTAATGATACCTTGATCATCACCATGTAGCGCAGTGTAAAGGAAGCAAAATACAAACACAGGAGAGCAGAATCCATCAAATTGTACCAAGACTCTATGTAACTCTCTAGTCCAAGAAGATAAATTTGGTTACACTCCTGGCAGGCAAATCCTGAATAAAGGAAATACAAAGTTCATGGATTCAGAGCATAAGACTTTTCTTTTTTAATCTTTAAATCTAGTGGTTCAAACGTTAAATCTATTGATTCAAGCAATAAATCTAGTGGTTCAAACATTAAATCTAATGATTTGAGCATTCCATCTAGTGGTTCAGTCATTAAATCTAGTGGTTCAATCAAGTCTATTGATTAAAAAATGGAAGTTTTGAATAGATAGTTTTCTTCAATATCAAATATCGATGACACAGGCCAAATCTACAAAACTTATATGTTGAATATAATTCATATCAAACTGAGACACATATGTCTATTGAATTATGATATTTATAGACGCAATACTGTTGATTCTCCATTATGTTCCTGTGGCAAGCGTGAAGACGCATATCACTTTTTCTTTATTTGTAAGAATATTCAGTTGCTAGATACAAATTAATGGATAGATTGCGTAAGTTAAATGGATTGGTTATTATTGATACAAATCTTCTACTATGGGGTGATAATGTCTTATCTACTGAATTGAATAATTGTATTTTTTCTTATGTTCAGACATATATTCATGAAAGTAAGATTTGGCTGTTAATCATATCATATTCCATTGTTTATCTATAGAACACTTACCATTTATGTATTCTCTGTTTATTATATTTTAATGACAATTGTGTGTTGTAACATGTATTAGGTTATAAGGAGAAGAACTCGTAAGTTGTACGAACTTGTTTCTGATCCTTTTGTATATATCATATACAGTAAAATACGTTCAAATCAAATCAAGTATCAATATAGTAGTACAAAGGCGGTTTGAACATACTCGAAAATAACACAACGTTTTGTATTGACAGTTGATATTTTAGAGGCAATATATGTAATGGTAAACTTTATGTATCCCGCAAAAGGCCATCTAAACATATCTATAAATACGAAGTGGTTCCCTATCACAGCTAACACATCTTGATATGTGTGTTTTTCTACTTACGCCGAATATATCAAAACTCACCAGCGTATCCAAAAATGTGTTGGGGGTGGGATGCATCCCAACCTATTACATAATCCACTTAAAAGGGGGCGGGGTTTGAAGAACTCAAAATGATAAAAATTACATTTTCAACCAAATAAATGGGGGTGTACAACCACTGTAACCCCTTCTCTAGATCCGCCACTGATGTACACCCCTCGTAACCCCTCTCTAGATCCGCCACTGATGTACAACCCCGTAATCACAAACTAGATCCGCCACTGATGTACACCCCTCGTAACCCCTCTCTAGATCCGCCACTGATGTACAAACCCCGTAACCCACTCTAGATCCACCACTGGTGTACACCCCCGTAACCCACTCTAGATCCACCACTGATGTACAACCCCCGTAATGACTGTAGATCCGCCACTGATGTACACTCCCAGAAACTCCTCTCTAGATCCGCCACTGATGTACAACCCCCGTAATCACCCTATCGATCCGCCACTGATGTTCACCCCCCGTAATCACTCTCTAGATCCACAACTGATGTATACCCCCGTAACCCTCTCTAGATCCACCACTGATGTACACCCCTCGTAACCCCTCTCTAGATCCGCTACTGATGTATACCCCTCGTAACCCCTCTCTAGATCCGTTACTGATGTATACCCTCGTAACCCTCTCTAGATCCACCAATGATGCACACCCCTCTCTAGATCCATCACTGATGTACACCCCCAGTAACGCCTATCTAGATCCGCCACTGATGTACAACCCCTGTAATCCTATAGATCTGCCGCTGAAACTTACCAAACACCCATATAGATATCAAAAACTCTGTAATGGAGGGGAAAAGAGGCCGCATGGGAAAATCGTCTCCCATGAAAGTCCTGTTGGTGGATGAGCGTAAGGAGTCGTAAATCAGGTGGAGCCTCTCATGTTGATTCTTCAGGGAGTTGGCACTGGAAGTGGTGTTGGTAGATTCTGCCGTGGAGATGATGATCAAAACGAGGAAGGAGATGAAAGACAACATGTGGCAGACGAACTTAATACAAGGATACTTCAGGATTTGTATCATCTGAAACAAAATAACAGAACGATGGTAGACAACATTGATACCCTGGGACTTGTGGCATGAGAAACAAAATGAAAGACGATACTTAACAGACGAACTTAACGGACAGGCACCTCGTGATAAAATAGTGACTGGACAGTCGCCTGGTAGACTATGGAATCAAGTTCATATATTTCACAAACTGAAATATCATATTTCATACCAGTACCTGTAACTAAATCAGTGTATTATAGACAATCTTCGTCCTTTATTTATCGTATATCATCATGCACAGGTGCTCATTTATTTTGCATATATTGAAAAGAATGGGCTTGGAAACACCAAAGGCAATAACATTTACAGAAAACCATTACCAAGTTAATATACCCAGGTGTGAAAAAAATGGTGAAGATTTCATTTCTAGTTTACGAGTATCAAGTCCGAAGTCTATCCCAAATATATTGCAAATACACAAACACGACAGGGGCTCGAAAAGATAGCCCCCTAGTTTACACGGTATGTTTCCCTGCTAATGTACCATCGCTGTGGTACCATCTCTAGTTTACACTGCACAATATATACAGGGTAAATCAGACTAATGACGTATTTCCTGGTCTGTGCGATATATAGCTATGGTAAAAAAAAAAATAAACATGGGTTGATTAAATGCTCGAAGACCATCCAAGAAATACAATGAAAACAGTATCCTCAAACAATCATCTAATAAATGTTTACCCGTGGAAACACTCTGTAAACAAGTGGTCGATGGGCCATATCGCTCACCTGAACAGTGGTTCCTAGCAATAAACAAGCTTGAGCAAAACTATCATTATACACACAGCTTGGTTCAGACAAATCTTTTCAAAGTTAACAACTAAAAATTCACAAATTTTCGAACTTAATTATTAAACTTGACTTCAAATTCATCAATTATTATATGTCTTTGTAGACGGATATGGTCGGTCTCTTAACAAATTTCATCTAAAGATGCTTTGTGCCAAGTTTGGTTCCCTATACATTCGCAAGTAGAACTTTGATTCCCTATTTTGGCCTCTTTCTAACTTCAGTGGTCATGATTTTCACAAACTTAAATCTCCACTTTGTCAGGAAGCTTTCATGTAAATTTCAGCTCTTCTGGCCTAGTGGTTCTTGCGGCGAAGATTTTTGAATGACCCCACCTATTTTTGCATTTTTGTGATTATCTACCCTTTGAAGGGGGCATGATCCTTCATTTGAATAAACTTGAATCCCCTTCAACTAAGGATGATTTGTTCCAAGTTTGATTGAAATTGGTCCAGTGGTTCTGGAGAAGAAGATATTCCTATAGGCTATACATCAGCATGTACAACTTTGATCCCCTTATGCCCTAGGGGGCCATGATTGGAACAAATTTGAATCTACTCTAAATTAGGAAGCTTTCACTTAAATCTCTACTCATATGGCCTGGTGGTTCATGATAAGAAGATTTTAAAAGTTTTTCCCTATATATTCGCATGTAAAATTTGATCCCATATTGTGGCCCACCCTATCCCCAGAGGTCATGATTTTAATCAACTTGAATTTCCATTATGTCAGGAAACTATCATGTAAATTTCAGTTTTTCTGGCCCAGTGGTTCTTGAGAAGACTTTAAAAGGCCCCACCTTAATTTTGTATTTTTGTGATTATCTCCCCTTTGAAGGGAGTATGGTCCTTCATTTGAACAAACTTGAATCCCCTTCACCCAAGAATGCTTTGTGCCAAGTTTGGTTGAAATTGGCTCCTTGGTTCTGGAGACGAAGATGAATATGTGAAAAGTTTACGACGACGCCGACAGACAACGGACAGATTTTGATCAGAAAAGCTCACTTGAGCCTTCGGCTCAGGTGAGCTAAAATTGGTGATAAAAATACACCCAGCCCTGATGAAAAACAACCGCATTCAAGTATGGTTGTAACGGCGAACAATAAATGAAATTTTCTTTCCGACCATATACATTTTATAACGAACCTGTTGTTCGCGACAAACTCAATGTTGACATATGATATATGCAATATGATGCATATTGATTTGTGAAACAGACTGGACCAATACGTTCAGTAATCGGAACACTAATAGGTTTTTCACGTTCAAGTACACGATATTCCAGAACGAATTTAATGCCATACAGTATACGATGAGAATAACAACAAAAACATTCAAAAATTTGTATTACTTGGAACAGAACTTTTTTTTACATTTTCTGCTTTACGTAAGCATACATGTATATGCAATCAATTGCAATAGGAAAATTCTTATTACTCACGCGACTGTACAAAATGCAACACCGCATGTTGCTATTTTTGATGAATTGTGACGATTGTTTTGCGACACCGGTATTCGTAATATAATAACAAATGTCTGGTGAGTAGTGAGTATGCACTTATTGGACAGTAAAGTGCGAGACTGAGAGGAATTCCCGCCTTCTAACCGTCTATCTGGACAACAGGATAGCACGTCTACATCAGAATCTTTATTTTCAGTTTTGAAATGTTCATTTCTTACAGTAACTGCTTTCATTTAAAATCAACTTTTAGCAATTGTAATCGGAGAACATTTTTAACATTCATAAATCTTGACCACACCGAAAAAAATCACGTAGTCGTACTAAATTGGAGAACACGATCGCTAGTAGGCCCACAAGGTTTATCGGTCACCTAAGTGTTACTTATAAGTATCACTAGTCTCAAGGGCAATGGAATCTGTAATATTTTTCCTTTTCTGCATATCTAAGCTAAATTCTAATATTCATCAGCAGTATAAAACAAGCTGTGCTCTTAAAACACAAGTGCCCCTGAAAGTGTCCGTACTGATGAAAGACTTAATTACCCGGTCCTTCTAAATTTTCACTCAGTTTCAATACATTATCAATGACATTAAAGAAAATGTTATTTAAATGTTTTACACATAAATACTCTATGTCAAGTTTAGCTCCGGTCTGGAGTCAGAACATCTAATCATTTGGTAGAGGCATTCCTGCTCTACATGACTATGTATTTAGTTTTTCTTACAGATGTGCGGTTGTAGATACTAAGGTTTTTGTAAACAGATCAATTTTGGCAAGGTCATAGTGGTGCAAGAGTCCTGAAATTTACAACTGACGTTTCCCTTGTCCCATTTATTCTTCATACCATCACCGAGAGGAATGGGAATGGTAGTTATCAAGAAAAAGTTAAAAATCTCCAATTGTTAACATACATATCTAATCGCTATGACTATTTTGGCACCCTGGTATCAAAAGCCTCTACCCCTAGGATCATGAAGTTTACTATTGTGGTAAGGGGCCACCTGTTCCTTCTAAATATCCATTATTTAGTTTTAATTTAGTATTAACAGCATTAAAGAAGATATTGTTTAAATGTTTTACACATAAATATTTTATACATGCATGTAACAAATTTACAATTTTGGTAGAGGCCTTCCTGCTCTACATGATTGCAGTTAGTTTTTCTTATAGATGTACGGTTGTAGAAACGAAGAAAATTGGTCAATCTTTTTTATAGCTCCGCTCCTAAGGCCCCGGTGGTGAAGGGGTTCTGAAATTTGCAACTATGCCCTCCTTGTCCCAAAGATGCTTATCTCCCTCATACATAGCTCTTATCCTTGGACGAATTTGGCTCCACTTTTTTGGCACGCTGTTTTTGGCTATATTTAGCTCCAAAACTTCATAGTTATTTCGGATTTCAAACATTTCGGTTGAGCATCACTGAAGAGACATTATTTGTCGAAATGCGCATCTGGTGCATCAAAATTGGTAACGTATGAGTTTTACATTATGACCCCTGGGTCGAGGTCTCTGCTGGTGGACTGTTAGTCCCCGAGGGTCTCTACAGCCCAGTAGCTAAGTACTTCGTTACTAGCTTGAAAATACGGATGTATATTTAATTGCTGTTATAAAATTTAGAAATTCATTTCAAAATTAAGGATTATCTCCCTCATGCATAGCTCTTATCCTTTGACGAATCTGGCTCCACTTTTTTGGCACGCTGTTTTTGGCTATATTTAGCTCCAAAACTTCATAGTTATTTCGGATTTCAAACATTTCGGTTGAGCATCACTGAAGAGACATTATTTGTCGAAATGCGCATCTGGTGCATCAAAATTGGTACCGTATGAGTTTTACATTATGACCCCTGGGTCGAGGCCTCTGCTGGTGGACTGTTAGTCCCCGAGGGTCTCTACAGCCCAGTAACTAAGTACTTCGTTACTAGCTTGAAAATACGGATGTATATTTAATTGCTGTTATAAAATTTAGAAATTCATTTCAAAATTAAGGATTATCTCCCTCATGCATAGCTCTTATCCTTGGACATCAGTGACGGATCTACATTGCAATGTGTCAGAAAGAAAAACGATTGTGCGTGGTTTTTTAAAGTCAAAACTTGATTCCCTTTGCTTTAATCTACAACAAAGTGTCTGTTTGTAGAATTTAACATTTTCACGTGAGAGTAATAAACAAAACCAAAATCAAGCAGAAGATATGAAATGAATTAGTAGAAATTTTAAGTTCATATTTGACTAATTTAACTCTCGGACATCTTTGGTTGGTCTTATTTGTATGAGGTATGCATTGCGCGCACATTATTCACTCGTGGTCGGAAAGAAAATAAGAACATCGGTAAGTTTTGAAATCGAGTTCATCGACTGTATATAGAGGAATAAGGACCTATCAGCCTGAATTCATTCTGCTAGATCATGTATAAAACACTAAAGGGTAGTTAGATGTGAACAGATCCAAGAATGACTGAAAAATAGGATGTGATATGCTAATAAGACAGTCACGTGGTCAACACTCGGCTCGTTTCGTAAAGAAAGTACATATGTATTTAAAATTTAAAGTTAATTTCATTTATATCTCTACAACTGTAGTTTTTTATATGCATATTTAATAGTGTTTTGCTTCATTTTATCTATAGAATGTCATCGTATTGATTTCTTTACTAGAATCTAAAAAAGAAAACGATTGGAGCATATGTAGCTTTTAAAAAGAGATGTTAAGTATATTCATTGTAAAACCGGAATATGGTCACAGGACAAAAATATAGTATAACCGGAATATAGTCACAGGACAAAAATATAGTAGAAGCGGAATATAGTCACAGGAAAAATATAGTAAAACTTTTATTCGATAAAACAAAAGAAACTTTATAACTAGGTAAATCACTGAATCTCATGTTCTCATACTAACCACTGACAAGATCCAGAACTTACATATGTACCTTCCACTGACAAGATCCAGAACTTACCTTCCACTGACAAGATCCAGAACTTACCTTCCATTGACAAGATCCAGAGCTTACCTTCCACTGACAAGATCCAGAACTTACCTTCCATTGACAAGATCCAGAGCTTACCTTCCACTGACAAGATCCAGAACTTACCTTCCACTGACAAGACCCAGAGCTTACCTTCCACTGACAAGACCCAGAACTTACCTTTCATTGACAAGATCCAGAACTTACTTTCCACTAACAAGATCCGAACTTACCTTCCACTGACAAGACCCAGAACTTACATGTACCTTCCACTGACAAGATCCAGACTTACATATGTACCTTCAATGACAAGATCCAGAACTTACCTTCCACTTACAAGATCTAGAACTTACATATGTACCTTCCACTGACAAGATCCAGAACTTACATTCTACTGACAAGACCCAGAACTTACCTTCCACTTGGGGACAATCAGGTACAGGAGGACAAGGAAGGGGTATGACAACAGGAAGATGATAAACATCAGGATTCTCTTTGGCCAGCTAGCCCGCTCCAAGGACCCCATTCCGTAGTACCAGGACTTCATCAATTTCTGCTGGCAACTAGGGTGAGCCACGAACTAAAAAAAATATCAGTTGCACGATTATTTTCAGAAACAGCAAACAAGAGAAGATTTGAAGACCACAATACGAATAGACAAATTATTTGTCTTCGTATGATACAGAATGCATAGACAGAAATGTTTGATGAAGTACCAGTCTTAAAAACTTTTTAAAAAAAAATTAATGTGTAACTGCATTGGTGTGATCGAATCCGGTATGTCCGGTAATGAGCATCGTGTTACTATGGAGGTCGCTTGTTGGTTGGCGCTCGCTTTGCAACCGGAAGACTTTAGTTCGATTCTCGATCCCGGCATCACGTCTATAGACGAAGAAGTTTAACATAGGAAGTGACTGCTTCTTCGTTAAGCGTCCGGAGTTAGGAGTGAAAGTCACGATTCTCTCGGATATAAGCTTAGAAAACAGAAGCGTCCGTCACTGTAGGCGTTGGCACGATCAAGAACTGTCACTGATACTGCTGTAAGCGCCATCAATATATAGGTCAAAATTTGAAGTACTTCACCTGTAGTTCCTTGTGTTCCTACATAAGTGACGTAAAACAACATACATACACACAACATAAAAAAAACCCAACAGGCCTACAGGCCTTATCGCTCACCCGATTATAAGTTAAAAGTATCACTAGTTCACAGGTTTTATCGCTCACGCGATTATAAGTTAAAAGTATCACTAGTCCACAGGCCTTATCGCTCACCCGATTGTTAGTTAAAAGTATCACTAGTCCACAGGCCTTATCGCTCACCCGATTGTTAGTTAAAAGTATCACTAGTCCACAGGCCTTATCGCTCACCCGATTGTTAGTTAAAAGTATCACTAGTGCCAAGGGCTATGAAATCCTGTTCTGCATATCTAAGCTAAAATTCTAATATTTAGCAACAGTATCAAACAAGATGTGTTCATAAAACGTAATTGTTATCGAAAGTGCTTAAAAACCCTAAGGTTGTAAAATTCATAATTTTTGTACATCCTTTCCTGCTTTTCCTAATAAGCAATTAGTTTTTATACCGTAACAGCAAACATAAAAAAGTATTTTAAATGATTAAGACAATAATCACTATAATAATTTTGGCCCCAATCTGGAACCAAAACCGTTACTCCCTGGGATCATGAAAGTTACAATTTTGGTGAAAGGTGAAGATAACCAACAGTGACCAATCTCATAATTCCTATAAGCAATACAAAATAGATAGTTGGGCAAACACGGACCCTTGGACACACCAGAGGTGGAATCAGGTGTTAGGAGGAGTAAGCACCCCCTGTCGACCGGTCACTCGCGCTGTGAGCCCTATATCCTAATCAGGTAAACGGAGTTATCCGTAGTCAAAATCAGTATACCAAGAACGGTCTAACAATCAGTATGAAACACAGCAGAAAACATTTGATCCAATGATAGGTTGTATTGGCAAACTAGATCGTTATAACGACCATAGAATTTGCGAAATGCTGACTTTAAACGATACAGGTGAAATCCCTGTACCATCAACTTGTTTTTCAGTAGCTTGCCTCGATTTAAAAAACTGACCATACGCAGAACAAGCACTTGCGTATCGAATCAGTTGAGGTTGATCTACTCCGTCTGAATATCTATTTAGTCCCAATTTCGTATCAATAGCATTAAAGAAGATGTTATTCAAATTTTTTCCACATACATGTATATAGTATATATGATACTAAGTTTTGGCCCCACCCTGGGGTCATAACCTCTAACCCAGGGATTATAAAATTTACGATTTATGTAGAGGCCTTCTTTCTCTACACCATCATCATCATGTATTTAGTATTTCTTACACTTGTGGTGGTAGAGAAGAGTTTTGAAAATTAAGTTTTGTATGACCACATAGACAGTTAGAGTTCTTCGACGTGATAAGTTCGTTACACAGTTAGTTAGTTACCTGATACGGAAAAACACATTGTGTGAAAAGAAAACCCGTATCGGGTTCGGCTTCGCCTTACATCATAATGTACTATTAGTTACACAGTTAGTTATTGACCTTATACTGAAAAATATATGTTGTGAAAAGAAAACTTGTATCGCGCAAGGTGAACCCGTATAAAGAAAACCCGTATCGGGCAAGGCGAAGCCGAACCCGATACGGGTTTTCTTTTCACACAATGTGTTTTTCCGTATCAGGTAACTAACTGTGTAACGAATTTATCACGTCGAAGACCTCTAACTGTCCATGTGGGGGTCTATACAATACAACTTATCGCTTCGCCAATTTTGTAACCGCTGCAAGTCGAACCCGACAATAAATTACTCGCTCAATACGGATTTTTCTCGCATGATACGTTTTTTTTTTTTTCACGGCATCATGTAACCAAGATCTGACCAATTAGATTTCAACAATTTTGTTTGAGGCGTGATAATAAAACAAATGAGCTGTGTGAATTATGATACGGGGAAATATTTAGATTTCATGCATTGTCGAACTTCTACACATATTATTCAGACTTGATTTAATGAAGAGTTGTTTCGTAAATTGAATATTACAACGGGGTCTCTCGGTTTATAATGTAACCATGAATCCCATGAAATATGGATTCCTGCGATGGAGAATTATTTCCACAGAGTACTAAAGGGCTAGATTAATAAGGTATTGGTCATTAACCAAGTTTTGACCGAGCATGTGTTATGAAGTCAAGCTGATCTTTTGCTTGACCCGTTGGAGTAAGGGGCAGATATTGAATATCTGTCAGATCATGGATTCAGATGGATCCCGACATCAGTAGTTTAAAAAGTTTGAAGAACCTTATTGTGGCCCACTAATTTGATTCAGTTAATTAATTCTACTTTCACTTCTGTCGGAATTCCCAGCTGTTGAAATAGACGTACTACAAGATTCATGCATTGTTCACTACTTGTAGTGCATTCATAAGGAAATGGATACAATTGATTCGTAAAGATATCAAAGGCAAAAAGAAAGAGGAAATGTAAATATAAGCAAGTGCTATGCGACATTTGCATTGTTAAAGGACAGGACGGATATAAGAGCATGTTCGCTCGAACATACGGACGAAGAAATCGGTGACTGTATGCTCTTGTGCAAATACTTTAGAGGATGCCAATGTTTACATGATTGACTAAGTTTGTGACATAAGTAAAGAAAAAACAAGAGGCCCACAGGCCTTATCGGTCACCTCAGTACTAGTGAACAAGTATCACTACTCCCAAGGGCTATAAATCTAGAAAAAATTCCTGTTCAGAATATATATCTAAGCTAAATTCTAATGTTCAGCAACAGTATAAAACAAGATGTGTTCTTAAAACTTCAATGCCCTCAAAAGTGCAAACACTGATGAAAGGCTTTAAATAATATAATAGGTGTATTAACATTAAAACAGTTTTAAAAAGATAAGACTAATTTGGACCCATCCTAGAGTCAAAACCCTGGGTTGTAAAATTCACCAATTTGGTACATCCTTTTCTGATACATGTATGCATTTAGATTTTATACAGTATCAGCACTCTTACAAATAAATACTATATACTAAGATTAGCCCCACCCTGGGGTCAGAACCCCTACCCCGGGGATAATCAACTTTACAATTTTGGTAAAGGACTACCTGCTCTTTCTAAATATCCATTTAGTTTCAATCTAGTATCAATAGCACTAACGAAGATGTGTTTCACACATAAACACTATATAGTCGGTTTGGCCTCACCCTGGGGTCAGAACCCTTACCCCGGGGATCATGAAATTTACAATTTCGGTAGAGGCCTTCCTGCTCTACATCACTATGTATTTAGTTTTTATTAAACATGTGTGCTTGTTGAGAAAAAGATTTTTGAAAATTGGTCAATTTTTGGCAGTTTTTGCCCGGCCCCTAAGGTCCCAGTGGTGCAGGAATCCTGAAATTTACAGTTTATGTCCCCTTGTCCCAAAGATGCTTCATACCTAAGAAATGAAGAGTAGTTATCAAGAAAAAGTTAAACATTTCTATTGTTCACACATTTAATAACTGACCATTTTGGCCCCACCCTAATATCACAACCCCTACCCCGGTGTGCATCAAAGTTTCAATTGTAGTAAACGACTATCTGCTCTTTCTAAATATCCATTTAGTTTTAATTTAATATCAATAGCACTAAAGAAGAGTAATTTGAGTGTTTTAAACATAAACAATATATACCAAGTTTGGCGCCACACTGGGGTCAGAACCCCGGGGGTCATGAAATTTATAATTTTGGTAGAAGCTTCCTCGTTCATCATTACTATATACTCACTTTCTCTGCTATATGCCCTGGAGTAAAGAATAAGATTTTTGAAGAAATACATCAATTTTACAGTTTTTATCCCAAAATTAAGGCCCCTTAGGATGGTGGTCATGAAATTTACAATTTTCGGTCTCCTTTACCTACAGATGCTACATACTACATTTGGTCAAGATTGACCCAGTAGTTTCCGGGAAGAAGCTGTTAACGGATGACGAACGACGGACGCAGATCAATAGCAATAAGTCACCTGAGTGACTCCGGTGACCTAAAAACCTCAAACACACAAACAAACGCACAAACAAAAACTTCATATACATGTACATACATACTAGCTCCGTACCTTTTTCTCCTTGTAGAAAAGTGCAAGTTTAAATCTCGCTAAACTCTCGTATTGATTAAACCTTGGTTTCCCCGCCTTATTTAAAATAATTTCCAGTTCCGGTTGGGTTCGAACACGGTCCAGCAACTTTACAGTATATTCACTCAACTGTTCCGCCAAATCTTTGTACTCTTTCTGTAACAAGGAAGATAAAGCTAAAAAAATATTTGAAACGGTGATGATTCTGCCAGCAGATTTTTTTTCTTTGTTAAAGCATACACTATCAAATCAAAGAGTTAGATATTCAGAATGCAATATTTGGATTAATCATTAAATGTATAAAATTCGCATCATATTCTCGAGGTACATGTAACTGAATGCAATTCTTTTTCTCACGGCGTAAAAAACAAAAACCCTAAAGCAATTTTACATATTAGAGGGATATGTGGATATTTTGTTTTCAATCTATTGGTATCTTATATTATATTTCTATGCTATATTGCTTCATGGTAACGTTTTTACAACCAGATTGCTATATCTATCAATAAAGAATTAATCTTAGCCCTTTACTGGACAAGGTCTACAAATATTAGTACATTGCCTTGATTAATTTAATCGATTTTCTTTGAAGCTTTGCAATCGCGACA
The DNA here is from genome assembly GCF_947568905.1 of Ostrea edulis. Classification (NCBI taxonomy): domain Eukaryota; kingdom Metazoa; phylum Mollusca; class Bivalvia; order Ostreida; family Ostreidae; genus Ostrea; species Ostrea edulis. Next base: position 82,273,902 of record NC_079164.1, on the reverse strand, counting down.
GAGAGAATTTTTTTTTTTTATATGATTAAGGTTTTACTATTGCAGGTATTGCACAACAGTTAGTGATTGCAGGGTTGATGAAAACTTGTCGTTTCCATGGAGAAATGGTTTTCATCGAAAAGGGAAAAAGGCCCGTTTATTTGTTTAAAATCCACTTCAATCAGAAAACATGTTCAGTATACACGGAGGGATACCTGTAATTACAGCATTTTTTTTCAAAAGAAAAAGGAAAGTTATTTAATTCCATTTAGAATTACTCTCAATTTAAAATTCAGGGTCATAACTCATAACAAGAACTCGCAGTTTCCAGTTGCCATTTGGATGATTATATACAGAGTTTATAGTTTTTGTGACATGCCAACACATGTAATCACGATCTCATTTTCTTCTGTTTCTTGCCTTTTATCAAATTTGGAAAAATGAAAATGATCGATAGTTCCATAACTATCCACTGAATATTATTTAGGACTGATTATTGAATGTATACCGTCTACACAGTATTCTCAATTCCAAGTTCGAAAATGAGAAATACAGAAAAGCATAGACACGGCCTTCGGGCGTAAAATAAGAGCTAAATGGATTTTTTCTACCGAAAGATTCATTTTGCAGAGACTTCTAAAGAGCAGTACTTCATTCTCAGGACGATACACACTATATTCCACAAATACACACGGTGTCAATATTCCAGAAGAAAATGAAGTTACCATGTACTGATAAAGCGGCGAAAGAGAAAGGGAAAAGATGTTCTGTCGTTTTGCAAAACGAAGAGGAAACAGCGATCACAATTTGCATTATAACAATATAGCGTTAATGTTATAATGGAAGGGGAATTACACCGTACAGTTACACCATTATAGCTTTAATGTTATAATGAAAGAGGAAGTACACCGTACAATTTCAACAATATAGCGTTAATGTTATAATGAAAGTGGAAGTGCACCGTACAAATACACCAATATAGCGTTAATGTTATAATGAAAGGGGAATTACATCGTGCAATTACACCAATATAGCGTTAATGTCATAATGAAAGTGGAAATGCATCGTACAAATACACCAATATAGCGTTAATGTTATAATGAAAGAGGAAGTACACCGTTCAATTACACCAATATAGCGTTAATGTTATAATGAAAGAGGAAGTACACCGTACAATTTTACCATTATAGCGTTAATGTTATAATGAAAGAGGAAGTACACCGTTCAATTACACCAATATAGCGTTAATGTTATAATGAAAAAGGAAGTGCACCGTACAATTACACCGATATAGTGTTCATGTTTAAATGAAAACGGAATTATACTGTATATTCATGTTAAAGGGGCATGGACAAGACTTGACCTGAATTTTTTCTTCAAATTTTACTTTTCCATACTAAAGTTTACAATGCTTAACTTAGGTATTTCTAATGATCAGCAAAAATTTGAATGTCAGTTGTCAAGGTACATAGGAAATAGAGAGCTCACAATCCTTTGTTATGTAAACAAGGATCGTGCAGTGTTTCTGTTTACATAGAGTAAGTTTCGTTTAAAGCAGATTTTTTTTTCCATTTAAAAGTTAATTTTGAACACAATTAAATAGTTTCCAGTCTTTGGCACATCTCATTTTGTTTTAAACATACAGTTTCCTATTAAGTAATCTATATGTAAACAAAAAACAAGGCGCGAGCCTTGTATATACAACAAAGAATTGTGAGTGTTGTATCTGACTTGTAACTCAACTGATATTTAAATTTTGGATGGCCGTTAGAAATACTTTAGTTAAGCATCGTAAACAATAAATATGAAGAAACAAAATTTGAAAATTTTCAGTTCAAATCGTGTCCACAGGAAGAACGATTACACTAAAATAGCGTAAATGTTCAGAAGAAAAGGGAGTTACACTGTACAATTACACTAAAATAGCGTACAATTTCATTAAAATAGCGTACAATCACACTAAAATAGCGCACAATCACACTAAAATAGCGTACAATTACACTAAAATAGCGTACAATTACACTAAAATACCGTACAATCACACTAAAATACCGTACAATTACACTAGAATAGCGTACAATTACACTAAAATACCGTACAATTACACTAGAATAGTGTACAATAACACTAAAATACCGTACAAATTACAATTACACTAGAATACCGTACAATTACACGAATATAGCGTTGAACGTTGAGAAGGAAAGGGAATTACTCAAATGTAGTATTAATGTTCAGAAAAAAAGGAAGTACAATTACAATAACAGAAACATCAAAAGAAAACAAGATGTGTTTGTGAAACACAATAGCCCCCGATAATGGCCAATTCCAAAGATGACCAAGGTCACCAGGACAAATATCTTGGTACCAGTAGAAATATTTTCTCACAAGAAATGCTCATGTGCAATATGAACGCTCTAATACATGTATTTACCATTTAGAAGTTATGACCAATGTCATTTTTTTAAACAGTAGGTCAAATGCCAATATCAGAATGTTTAGTACCAACAGAAAGGTCTTAACATAAGGAATACTCATGTGAAATATCAAAGCCCTGGCACTTACTGTTCAAAAGTTATTAGCAAGGTTAAAGCTTCAGACAGAATGACAGACAAGGACAAAAACAATATGCCCCCGACTTTCGGGGCATAAAAAGAGACAACAAACGTCACTGATAAATACACACAGCGACATTGTTCAAAACAGAGGGGAAAGAGAGTACACTGCAATAAAACATAATGTTCAAATTAGAAAGGAAAATTTTAATACAATATCTTATCGTTGTGGTAGGCTGTAGATTTGGTGATTTGTTATTTGTTACAGGATATAAAAATATAATTTTATCGATCTGAGGATATTAAGTGAAATAATAAAACACGTACATCATAAGGCAGGAAAAGAAAGAATAATATTTAAATGGTACTCCATTCCTTGCGAGCATCATTCGCTATAACATAATCCAATCGATAAGTTCTGTACGGAAACCTATTTATCTTTTTGAAGTTCCCCGCAAATTTTAACCAATCTAATTTTAGCAGCAGTAAAATATAAGTGCATCTGCATAGAAGTGCGTGGTCATAATTTTTTTTTTAGATTTAAACCCGTATTGTGGCTAATTATCACACTATTTCGGCGAACTAACTATTAAAATCAATTACTATAAGCATAAGAAAGATGAAATGCATATAATTCTGTATACTTCGGAAACATGCGATGTGTCCTTTAATGCATAATTACATTTTGAATATCTGCCATGTATTTCTTGAAAAATAAAAAAAGCACAGAAACAGTTTAAGTGTATGCCAATTAAATTCAGTGCGCACGTACGTACATAGAAAAAAGACTGCGATGACAGTCGACAGAAAATCAGATAACCACCATGATAGATAATCTCTTTTCCAATAACTTTATTGCCGAGTTACTCTTTTGTTTTGTTGGCTGTTTGAGTATTAAGATAAAAAGAGAAGATGACTCTTTTTTTTCAAATTGTGATCAATCTTCGGATATGATATCTTCATTTGGTGATTACGTGCATCGGTGTCAACATATCTTGTTTTATAATTCTCACCGGATTCTAACAGCATGCAATATCAATTTGTAAAATATATCTGTTTTGTTTTGTAAAATAAACAAAAGGTCATGGCTAACAACGATCGCCCGAGTAATCGTTTTCAACAATCACCAAAAAGATTAATCCATAATTTTTAATTCTGAAAAGGTTCCTTTCTCCTGCTCTTGTAAATCATTGAACTTATCTCGTCGCAAGCATGTGTTTTACGGGTGGATATTGGAACATGTCAGATGAGACCAGAGATTCCCCTATAACGTTTCGTTGTATTGAACTCGCTTTGACAAAGGGAAACACAAAACAAATGATTCAAGGAAGAGAATCTCAACCGTTTTTAAGATATTGGAACATTTCCAACTGGGTGTGGCTAGAAATGACTCCAAGGCCCTTTCTATTTGCCCTGTCACAAGGAGCAAGAAATGATATGGTTTAGGGTTGGTGATCTCAACTGTTTTCAATGTAATGGACCACTTCCGAAAAAGCTGTACAGAGATGTTCCCCTATGTTTCTGTTATATTCAACTGACCTCGCCTTATCACAATCACCAAGAAGGAATTAAATTTTTTACAAGATTCTGAACCATTTCTGTAAAAAGACCCTGCCTTTGATCCCAACTCAACTCCCTGCAGTCCAAGATTTTCAAGAGCAAGGGAGAGTTTAAAACTGTCAAATCAGTCTAACCCAATCGAACATGAAACTATTTTTGAAATATTTCTTCTCTTGTTTTTACTCTGCTAAACTTTGTATCCCTGCTGTGGCCCCATCGTCGGAAACCCACGGTTGATTACGCTCCGTTCCTCTCTCCATCATGATGGAGAGAGGAACGAAGCGTGATGGAGAGAGGAACGAAGCGTAATCAACCGTGGGTTTCCGACGATGCCTCCACCGAGAATACTTTAGGTTTTATATTTTGAAATTACATGTATTATGAAATACCAGGTAGCGAGTTTTGTTTCGATTGTTAAAAAAATGTAACCTATGGTGTACATTTGATTTATCTGTGAATTTTGTTAAAATATGATATCTATATTTAGACGCTTTCCCCATAACAAATCACATGTGCTGTCTATCTATGTATGTAAGAGGGCTATTATACCTGTAGTCCCCTTACTCTAAACGGATTAATACCGTATAGCGGGTTTATTCCGCGGGTCTAAAATTTGACGATTTGCTGGCTGAAAGGTATGCTAATAATTTTAGCGGAATAAATTTTGGCGGACAGGGAATAGTTTTCTCTCTTTCAAATACTGAAGCCGCAATTGAATGCATATTAGGCGATTGAAATTTTGGCAGAAAGCCATGTAACCGCTAAAATAAGCCAAAATTATAGCCCCGTGCAAAAAAAATCCGCTATACGGTATTCTTCATTTCTAACGACCGATTAAAAAATATGCTAGAATGTCTGGAGGTGAACTTTCCACTACACGGTGATCAATACTACTTCCCAGACTCGAATAATCTTTACTTTGCTTAATGATAAGATATCTTGAAAACAATAAACTGTTGGTGCACTCGTTACAAAGAATGCTAGCAATTACATCCTTATAAAGTATACAATCATCCTCACTTACCTTGAAATATTTTTCGACTTTGGACAAATTTTTCAACTCGGCACCGAGTTCAAAAGCCGTCAAAATGGGATCTTTGCTTGACAGCGAGATGTAGGCTTCACTGCCGAGGCCCCTGTACGCATTCAGACGATATTTAGCAGAACGTAGCATGTCGAATTTCATTTTGTTCGTACACTCTTGACATGCACACCGAAATTTGTGTGGTTTTTGAATTATCTCCCCTCTCAGGAGCAATAACTGCACGATCTCGTATTGATTCTTCTGGGCCGCCAAAATCAAGGGCGTGATGTCGGGCGAGAACTGGGATTCTTCGAAACTAGTTTTGAAAAAATGGTCATCATCTCCCAGTTTCTTTCTTTCTTTCCACATTTCCAGATATCTGCGATGTTTTAAAATGGTCTCTGCAATCTGGATATGACTGGCACTAATAGCCTGGAGAACGGCCTCATAGATATGGCGGCCACTGGACCGGTCCAAAAGTACCTCTACCACCTGGCAATGATAGCATTGTGAATAATAATGATCAACTGTAAAAATGATCATAGAATTATAGTATACCAACTGTAAAAATGATCATAGAATTAGAGTGTATCAACTGTAAAAATGATCATAGAATTAGAGTGTATCAACTGTAAAAATGATCACAGAATTATACTGTACCAACTCACGTAGTTACGGTTTTCACCTACATGTATAAGAACATAACTGTTCTCTGGGCATGGGACTAAAAATTAATATCCGGGTCATGTAACAAAATAAAGTTAAGAAATGGTTTATTCCCTAGAAAACGTAAGTTTACAATGAACCAGAATTGAACAGCAAACAGCATGACTATATATATTTTCTTCCTAGTTCAGTGCACACTATCATAAGTATACATACGGAATTTTATAGGACCAATGTTAAATTTACAAATGATAGAGAGAGAGTGTGTGTGAGTTTATCCACTTCAACTTGAGAAATCTGATATGGATGGAGAGTGGAGGATATGTACAATAATACATGTATTGTCAATTTTACAACAATCTGTTTTAAAAGAAGGTAATCTGAAAAAACTTCAAAATCCCCGCTAGACTCGAACCTATGACGTACAGATCAGTAATGGACACGTTTTTTCTCCTCTTTTATTTGAAATGATGGAATCACGAAGCTGGAAGACCGATTAGTTCTTAGAAAGAAGATTGCGATCTGTCGTAAAGATATATATACATCTTTAAAAATAATTGTCATGACTTTGCAAAGGATGCATGCAAGAGATTGTGTGGTTGAAAAGATTATCTGGGATACCTTTATCATTTTTTTTTTTCAAACAGGTGTGATACGAGAGAATTTCAATGTTCGGTGGTGGCAGCCTAGGGCTTTAACTTCTGGAGGCCCGGGCACTAACTTCTGGAGGCCCGGACACTAACTTTTGGTGACCCGGGCTAGATTCTCCATCCCGGTGCCGCGTCAGACCTAAGATGGGTTTTTTCCCGTCACACTTAACCCGGTACGGTGATGTCTTTATATGACTGAAAAAAATTCTAGAATGGGACCTAGCACACAAACCAACAAATAATAGTACATGTATTTGGTAACTGTTTGGAGTTGAATAAATTAATATGTTGGGTAAAGGGTTTATTTATAAATGATATTTAAATAGAAAAATGAACATGAAATATGCTTTATTAGGTTTATTGGTGTGCACTTGAAATGGTTAACTTGTGTGGTCATCTATTATCTTTATTGAAGAACACGAATAGTCAATACCGAAGAAAGGGAGGCTTCCTTAATGTACGATTCAAAGATTTAAATAGCATTAAAAGTATTTCATTTCTCATCTATCTCGACTGTAACATAACCTTCATAGAGATGAATTAATGGTTTATTCTCTTTTATGATAATACGACTTCTTAATTTTAGTGAGCATCATATTGTAATGTTTGAAAAATAGGAAGACGGGAAATCAACCCTATATCGATAAACGAATTGTGATGCATAACCACCCATTGCACCAATAGAATGAATTACACCGAGGCAAAACAGATTGATTCGGGATCCATTTCTACAAACACTTGTTAATTTAAATAACTGTTATCTAATCAATAACCCCAATATGCATAAATCATGACCTGAAGGGTTAGATTTTGTGCAACTGAGAAATTGGTGTTTTAATAGACGAGATGTTATATCTATCGATAAATATCCGCCTCAAAATGATCTATCACTATTTCAGATTTTCATAGTTCCATCTCTAGTCTGTTAACAGCGACAGCCAGTAAAATCTTATCTCAAGTTAATTCGAACATCCGAGATTCATACTACATTGCAAAATTTAATGAGTATTTTAGATTGCATGGTTTGACATATAATATGTATTTATGGTAGATTGTCTAATGCAGTGTATGGATTTATAGCTGGCAATGAAATAGATATATACTATACAAATAAAGACAGACGAGTAGACAAAAAATCACTCTACATTAATCCGTATTTAAATTTGAACGATTTGACGTTTAGGGTTTGGACAAATAATTTAGCGTTGTATTTGGACAAATAATTTAGCGTGGGATGTCCCTTTAAGTAATTTGTGCAGAAGCCGGTTGGTGCCAGGGTGAGAAAAATAATTCATCTGGCGGTGCCAAATAAGTTTCTGGCAGCCACCACAAAAAATTGCGAAGTGGCTGTCAAATAAATAGGAATTTGTAAATTATAGTTTTATGTGGCAGCCGAGCCAAGAAAATCTTATTTGGCGACCGCCACACTCTTATTTGGTGGTGGCCAGATGCAGCCACGTTAAATGTTTTTCTCACATGGCACCAACCGACTTTCGTAGAAAATCAGACGAATAATATACATGAAACTTTAAATTCTGATTTGGTGAATCTTACAGATACTGCACGCATTTACTGTTACGCAAGCTTATAAATATCATACGACTTTATGTCTTTACTTTTACACAGTCAAACAGAGGATTCATATCAATTTTGATATTCGAAAATAAGACGATTAACAATCAGTGATATAATCTGTATCTAACTGGGTATTCAAATTCAAGTTTCTTCGCCAAACACTCGTCATTAGCATTAAAGTCACGGGTCTTTGGGATATAAAGTAACCTTAGAAAACAGTGGTCCTGTGTAGGCGCTCGATAAATAACGCTTATTGGGACGGCTATGAGCACATTACATGTACATAGGTTAAGATATGTGGTACTCACGTACATCAGGTGACGTCTCTACATGAGTGAAAAATTCTCGACTCGGACGTAAAATAACAAACAATACAAACAAAAAATCAAATACTAATAAGACACGGAGATAACTATCGGTTTAGCACAACTTACCATTCTCTCTTAATAGAAATAATTTGTTATTTTACGTCCGATTCGAGAATTTGTACCCAAACTGTGAAATGCTTTATTTCAATTAAACGGTGATTTTAATCACAAATTGAGGCGTGTATTTACCTCCAAGTGTTCATTCTTCACAGCTAGGCGGAGGGCTGTTCTCCCCAGAGCATCAATACAGTCCACGTTCATTTCCGGAGTCTGGTCTAGTATCCTTTTGACGGACGGAATATCACCAAACTCTGCAGCATGGAGAAATTCTTCTTCCACATCAACAAGCTGTGAAGATTGATGACGTTTATAAGAATACACTATGTCAGACAAACACATAAAGTGGTACCGCAGTCTTTTTCTTCCCATGAAGAATTTACATTTCATTACACCCAAATCTCTTACGGATAGTACATTCAGTTCATATTGTATGAATTTCCCATAAGGCAACGGTATTCTACCAATCCATTTGAAAAGGAAATATCACCAAGCGCATGGCCATAGGAGATTAAACGAGCGATCTATGATTGAACCATTCTCTTAGTGTCCCAGTGTCCCAGTGTATCCTTAAACCCGAAGCTTCCATGAATTTGCAACCTGTTTCATTGTTTCAGAATGCCTATCTAAATTACTTGTGCTTAAACTCTAACTAATATCGCAACATTTTCCAGGATAAGCGGAAAAATTGCATATCACTTTGACAACGGTTGATTCCGTCATCAGAAATTTATTTGACTGTTTCACACAAATGCTAATTTATTGGCTGTGACACACTGAATCGAAAAATCCTTAATGACTATTGGAAAACTTTAATGATGCATTGAGAATAATAGAGAATCTGAAGAGAAAATTTACAATACGGTGTAAATAAAATGACGACGAGTCAATTACTTAAACGATAATAATCAGATTTTGACTATGTATGAAATGCTGTCTTTCATGGGGAAAACCGTAATAAAAATTGGAAAATACCACAACACCTTTGAATGTTTTCTCTGATTTGATGCAGTGTAAAAATACTTCCCTGGAGATGAACGCGTAATGAAAATTTAATCCCTAAATGCTAAATTGTGCTTCAAATATGGTGTAAATTCTCAATTCGACGAGAGAATGAATGATTCATTTGCATGCCGTAGTATAAGTTAATTTTACCTGATTTACCTGTAAAAAATCATTGTTTTAATTCTTTTATTAAACAGAAAATCATATATGTAAACTAGTTATTCTAATCATGAAAATATTTTGAAACTCCATTCAAAATTCTACACATGCAAAGCTTTTTGACAGATAAAAATTCAAATCTTCGAAATGTACATAATATAATGTTGAACACAAGGTTTTCCGTGGAATAAAAATTGGTAAAAAGTTGTAAAACAGGACAAAATAGTCAGGGAACAAAGAAATTATCGGAGTCTTGCCAATATCTATCTCAAGATATGTTGAATTTATAGAAAATAGCTTGCAGCTTAATCATGTCATTATAAAGAAATCATGCGCAACCCAATTAACGAAATGCTTTTAAGTATGTGAGTGAAAATGAATATTGATATTGACAACTGAACTTCTGAAACTTGTACCACTTCGATGTCTCGGCATCTTGTAGCAGTCTTCAGTGTCTTAATATCTTGCGCTACTTCTCAGTATCTTGCACCACTTCTCGGTGTCTCACTTCTCGATGTCTCACTTCTCGATATCTCATTATCTCGTACCACTTCTCGGTATCTCACTTATCGGTATCTCAGTATCTTGCACCACTTCTCGGTGTCTCACTTCTCAGTATCTTGCACCACTTCTCGGCATCTTGCACCACTTCTCGGTATCTCGGTATCTTGCACCACTTCTCGGAGTCTCAGTATCTTGCACCACTTCTCGGTATCTCATTATCTCGTACCACTTCTCGGTATCTCAGTATCTTGCACCACTTCTCGGTATCTCGCACCACTTCTCGGTGTCTCACTTCTCGGTATCTCAGTATCTTGCACCACTTCTCGGTGTCTCACTTCTCGATATCTAATTATCTCGTACCACTTCTCGGTATCTCAGTATCTTGCACCACTTCTCGATGTCTCACTTCTCGATATCTCAGTATCTTGCACCATTTCTCGGTATCTCAGTATCTTGCACCACTTCTCGGTGTCTCACTTCTCGGTGTCTCACTTCTCGGTATCTCAGTATCTTGTACCACTTTTCAGCGTTTCAGTTCTCGGTGTCACAGTCAAATTACTTGACAGTACAGCTTTATATAATGCAGTATTGACAAAAATGACTAATATTGTTGAATCTTGATATTGACATAAGCCCCATTCACATGCCCTGATTTACTCACAGGATGCAAATTCTGCATATATGCAAAATCTGCACCCGGGTGTAAATTTGAGCATGTGAACGAAATTGCAAATATGCAAAAGTAAATATACATATGTGCAAATATACACCCGGGTGTAAATCTGCACCTACTCAGACCAGATGCAAATTTACTTTTGCATATGTGTATATTTACTCCTAGTGTATTTTTCGTCATGTGAACGCACACACCGTATACAACGTCACACTCGAGGAATCGTCACTGTGGATCACGAGGGCTTGGCTCTGAAGCGGAGCAAACGCAGTATCACCGAGTATGAGATCGGTTTTCTCATAAAATACATCTTATTTCTGCAAACATCATTTTGCATAAAGTGTCGTAAACATATCTTGATAAATCAAATTTGTCACCGAAGACTACACAGTAAGGGGAAATCCTCCTTCTCAATCGAAAATAATCCGCCATCTTTATCAAACTTTGAGAATCATTGCAATTTGACCCTAATTTGTTAAGTACCATGTGAACGCTTGGCAAATATACTTTTACACAGGGGTGCAAATTTTGCATATATGTAAAATTTGCACCCCGTGAGTAAATCAGAGCATGTGAACGGGGCTATAGACGGAGTAACATATCAATGAATGTGTGCATAAACAATGGAGACATACAGAGCATTCCGTACTAAAGCAGTAACATTGCAGAAGACTTCAGCAGTCAACACGGCGCAAGGAAAGGCAGTGACAACATTATCACCTATTGCTATTCAGAGAAAAGATTTCGATGTTGTGGAAACTGATATGAAAATTAAGAACTTATGCAGCATGAAAGGTGACGATAACGAACAGTGATCGATCTCATAACTCCTATAAGCAATACAAAATTGGGCAAACACGGACCCCTGGACACGCGAGAGGCGAGATAGGGTGCCTAGGAGGAGTAAGCATCCACGGTCGACCGGTCACACCCGCCGTGCCATGTAATGCTTCGCTGAACGCTGTGATCCCGAGCTTGATATAAGTACATGTTATTCACCCAATGCAAGACTCTTGGGTTATAAGGAATTACTTTTATCATAATCGCAAATTTTCGCATCGTATGTATAAGTCTAGAGAACCTTCAAATTTTTTTTTCTGACCCCGGTCTGTTTCAGATAGAAGTTTGTAATGTATTTCAGTCTATCTGGTGGCTTTTGTTCGAAATAGAGAGAATGAAAGACAATAGAAACCACCAGTGAGCGTTTACGGCAGAAAATAGACAACGACTGCAAAGTCGTTTTGACTAGGACTGAAAGATCGTGCAAGATATTGATTTTTGTTTTTCAGCAATTAATTTTTGAATGTCAAAAGTTGTGTTTAACTGTCATATGCAAAACCGCATTTCTACAAGGAAACCTATTATATCTATTATAATTGTTGATAATGAGGTGGACAAGACAAATGCGATAAAAGTTGAAAACATATTTTCAAATATCAAGGAGTTTCTTGGAAGTGTAGAAAAATACCACGATGATAATAATGTACATACATTTCAGATTATTAAAACTATTCTTCGTCCAATTATATTCCTATAAGTTTCAATCCAATTATCGTAGCTAATTGAAATATATGTCTCATCCCGACGAACATTCTCGAACCTATTATCCAAGAACTAAGGCCTACTTCGATTGGAAAATCGGAGTTAACTCGGGTTCATTTAGATATCCGCCAGGGACAAGTGCAAACGACTCTGTAATAAAACTTTATACAAGTCTCGAGTAACTCGAGTTTTAAAGTTTCTCATGTGAAATGGTAGACAAATTCGAAATAAATATTTAATCATTCCTTTTCTCAAACAATGTATGTTAAAAAAAAAAAAAGACCCGCCTACACTGTTTACAGCCATTACTGTGACGTAAACCACGTGATTACATGTGGATTGGACTCAAGTATGATCGGGTAAAATTAACAGAAAAAGTTAAGATAACGAAAGTTGATCAATCTCATAATTCCTACATATAGAGAATACGGACGGCTGGATACTCCAGAGGTGGGATCAGGTGTTTAAGAGTAGTAAACATCCACTGTTGACCGGTCACATCCGCCATGAGCCCTATATCTCTATCAGGTAAACGGAGTAATCCGTAGTCAAATTTAAGTATGTAATAACTATTAAATACCCAAACAATTTATCGTATTTGTGACGTTTTAAGGTTACTCGATACTTTCGATTCCTCCAGTTAACCCGCGTTAACTCGGGTTTGCCAATCAAAGTAGGCCTAAGTGATTATTCGCGATAGCTCATTGGTTAGATTACTCGCTTTGTGACCTCGAGGTCGTGCGTTCGTTAGATTGCTCGCTTTGTGACATCGAGGTCGTGCGTTCGTTAGATTGCTCGCTTTGTGACCTCGAGGTCGAGCTCAGTCGTTAGATTGCTCGCTTTGTGACCTCGAGGTCGTGCGTTCGAGTCCAGTTCCTGCTATGACCACGTCAAATGCATGACTTAGATATGGGTAATGAATGCGTCTTTGCCAAACACTCGGAATTTATAAGCGGGTCTTTCGGATACGACCTTAAGAACGCAGATCTCGTTTTGCGGCAGGCGTTCGCACGTTAAATAACCGTCACTGCTATGGCCTTGAGCGGCAAGCGTAGGTCTAAATCTGCGATACTTTACCTGGTAACGTCCTGATATATATAAGGGGAAAGGTCTTTAAATCCAAATAAGTAATTAGATTTCTTGACTATGGGCGTCAGGTTGAAGTTCACAATGAGACATTGTAGAAAACTATCTGTAATTCGGCGTTTGGCATATACAGACTGGATAAGATATAGATTTTGAATTCAGTAACGCAATCTATTCTGTACCTTTGTTTACAATTTACTATATTTATATTCAATCGCATCGTCCACTCTGTTAGCGGAGAATCGCCCGTCCTACTATTTTACTCGCATCCAACAGAATTGTGAGTTTTGTAAACAGTACTTAATCTTTTTATTTAACCTGCACAATTCGACTTAGGTATACTTTTCTTGTACATCGAAATTAAGGGTCGTCCGCAAGTCCCAAATGCAATGCGATGGCAGATTTTTGGAATTTGGGAAGCGGGTATGTAATTGAGACAAACTGGTTATCAAGTGGGTAATCACCATTCAACTTTCTGTAGAATTAGATCATTTATATCAGAAAGTATCAGGTAACGAATGGTGTCAAAGATCGAGCAAGATCTGGAAGAACCTGTAAAACATATAGTCGGGAAAACAACGCACTCAGAAGGATGGTTAGACCAAACGTTTCCAATATCTCAATTCTAAAAAGGGAACGGTTGCCACATCATTTGGTTTCAACGAGAACAGTGCGGAATCGACTGTAGTCATTTGGTTATCGTACAAGAAGACCCTTAAAGAGACATACCCAACCACACAGCAGCACACATGCAATAGTGTAATGCTCACCAACGCTGGAACTTAACCTCTTCTGAATCCATTCGTCGGACAAGAGTCACTTATTGCTACCTGTCACAGAAGGATGAATACGTGATGACGGCATATGCTGACAAAATATTATAGAGATGATTCCATTTGGTAGTGGATTAGTTATAGCGTGGGGCTGTGTTTCATACGACAGTAAACTGATCTCGTCACACTTAGGGACAACCTTAACGCACAAAATTACCAAAGGGACATTGTTGCTGCAAGTGTTGTATCTCATTTTTACAACCAGTCTCTTCGACCTTAGACAGTGTTTATGGATGACAATACCAGACCACATCGTGCTCGTGTTATGCAGGGTATTTTGCGTACAGAGTCAGGTGAGTCACGGCGGGTGTGACCGGTCGACAGGCGATGCTTACTCCTCCTAGGCACCTGATCCCACCTCTGGTATATCCAGGGGTCCGTATTTTGCCCAACTCTCTATTTTGTATTGCTTATAGGAGTTATGACATTGATCAATGTTCGTTATCTTCGCCTTTCTTGTGACACTACCATGGTCTGTTCAAAGTCCAGATTTGAACCCTATTGAGCACATTTGAGATATCAATGGTCGCCGGGTTTGTCAAAGGACATCGCTACTTCAAACATTAGATGAACTGACACAGGCACGGCATCAGGAGTGACAAGCTCTAGCAATCGTAACTACTCGGCTATTTCCGTAACCGCAAATGAACCTCGTATGTAAATCGACGCCATCAGTTTGTTGTTACGTATACATAAACGTAACTTTGACGTCACAGTCGTACGTTACACTATGAAACGTGAACTTTCAAATGCATCTAAGATATTATACACATCTAAGGTATTGTACCACTATCAATTTCCACTTACATGTTATGTATTAGAGTGAATAAGACGTCAATGATACCAAAACTGAATCTGTGGTGAAAATATAAATAACATATTATTCAGGGATTCGGCTCTGGCCTTTTAAAACTCTCATCCACGGGCGTGCTTCCGGCGAAGAAATGCATTGATTTACCGGTTACGGAGAAAGACGAGCGCGTGATCCGATTGAAGCTCTAGCAACAACATCAATTTCAACGTTTAAAAACATGACCAGAGCCCGTCATTTGTGTGAACGGAAGTAACATTAAATACTGGAGGAAAACCCTGATTTGTTTAAAATTTACAACATGTTAACCTTATTGAACTCTATTTCATTTATGATAGACGTCTGAATCAATAGATATTTACAGTAGAATTTACTTGAATTATCACGTCTTTTTATCTTTGAAAAAGAATGACAATGAATATGCACATTTATTGGTGGTATTTTTACGTTTTTAGAGAGATCAAGTGATGCTATTTAACATAACGTAAAACATGAAAATACTGTGAAATTAATCATATTAAGAAAAAAAATGGTGTTCGATATCTTTTTCATGTGTATATCTAGTGTTTAGAGCACCAGGTTTCTCGCTCTCGTGTTTTTTGTAAACACGGCGTGATAGGCTTATTGACGGAAATGGCAAATATATAAATCTAAATAACCCCATGATTACGTGTCGTCCAAGTCTTGTTCGTCAAAATATTTTCCCCAGAGACATTTAACACACAACTGCATTCCGAAATTGTAGAATTAGCGAAATGAATGATATATATTGATATATATATATATATATAATATATATATATATATATATATATATATATATATATATATATATATATATATATATATATATATACACACAGAATATGAAAGCTCTATTTCAAGGAAATATTAGATAGGTATGATTTTCATAAAGTAGGTCAAACTTCCAGGTCAAGGTCACAAGATCACACACCTTTGCATCACATAAAAAGTTTTTCCGTAAAAAATGTATATACAAACTATGAAAGCCCTAGCTTAAATAGTTCAAGAGGTATTTTTAAAGATTTTCCGTATTTATCAGCACATAACACTTTGATCCCCTATTTTGACCCCACCCTAGCACCGGGCACAATGAATTGCAAAAACTTGAATCTACTCTGGTAGGAAACTTTCCGGTATTAAATTGCCGGTCGCAGTAACTCAGTGGTAGAACGTTTGCTTCGTAACCGGGAGGTCTTCAGTTTGAGCCACGCTCGTACCATCGCCGCGTCAAACTTAACATAGGTAGTGTCTGCTCCTTCGCCAAACGCTCGGCATTTGTAATATTGAGAAGCGTGGGTCTATTGGATATGACCTTAAAAACGGAGGTCCCCTGTCTCGGTTGACACTCACTGTTACGGCTCTCAGCGCTAAGCATACGTCTAAATCTGTGCTACTTCACCTACAACTGGTGACGTCTCAAGAAAAATTCTCGACGGGAAGTAAAACAAACATTCAATCAGACGTGTTCATATTCATTTGATGCAAACTAGGTATAAACTTTGATGAAATGAATTCCCCTATATAAACTAGGTATAAACATTGATGAAATGAATTCCCCTATCCATAAGCTCGTGATGAAAGGCAGAGAGATATCATAACGAAAGGGTGATTTCTGGTGGGTACCACGGCCACCACAACACCTCTCCAAAACCCTCCTAAATCCGTTATTGCAAAATCTGACCAAAATACATTACTTTCAAGTTCCTTAAAAAGCATATGAAAAGAAACTACCGGTGAAAATGAGTACTACTTTAATCTAAAGAACGGAGAAGAAAACCAGGATCTGACTTTGTGTGTCGGTTACCAGCTGGTACATGCAGTTTCTTTAGAAGTGATTGAAGGACTGGGAAAGCACAAAAGATTCCGATTACACATTATATAAGCATCCATATAAACATTTTGTTATTTATAGAATTTTGGGTTATGATTCAACATATTAAGTCCAAGTATACATTACAATCGCTATAATCCTAAGTATTAAAGTGGTTATACAATTAAAGAAAATACATCCTCTACCAAAGTGTTTACAAAGAGTCAAAGTCATAATAGCCGAAACTTGGATGCTATCTTATTAACAGCAAAACTCAGTCACACAACACACGGTGGACTAGGTTCCTGTCAAAAACACGCGGTGGATTAGGTTCCTCTCAGTCACACAACATACGGTGGACTAGGTTCCTCTAAGTCACACACCACATGGTGGACTAGGTTCCTCTCAGTCACACACCAAACGGTGGACTAGGTTCCTGTCAAAAACATGCGGTGGACTAGGTTCCTCTCAGTCACACAACACACGGTGGACTAGGTTCCTCTCAGTCACACAACACACGGTGGACTAGGTTCCTGTCAAAAACAAGCGGTGTACTAGGTTCCTCTCAGTCACACAACACACAGTGGACTTGGTTCCTATCACACAACACACGGTGGATTAGGTTCCTCTCAGTCACACAACACACAGTGGACTAGGTTCCTCTCAGTCACACATCACACGGTGGATTAGGTTCCTCTCAGTCACACAACACACGGTGGACTAGGTTCCTCTCAGTCACACAACACACGGTGGACTAGGTTCCTGTTACACAACACACGGTGTACTAGGTTCCTGTCACACAACACACGGTGGACTAGGTTCCTCTCAGTCACACAACACACGGTGGACTAGGTTCCTCTCAGTCACACAACACACGGTGGACTAGGTTCCTATCACACAACACACGGTGGACTAGGTTCCTCTCAGTCACACAACACACGGTGGACTAGGTTCCTATCACACAACACACGGTGGATTAGGTTCCTCTCAGTCACACAACACACGGTGGACTAGGTTACTCTCAGTCACACATCACACGGTGGACTAGGTTCCTATCACACAACACACGGTGGACTAGGTTCCTCTCAGTCACACAACACACGGTGGACTAGGTTCCTATCACACAACACACGGTGGATTAGGTTCCTCTCAGTCACACAACACACGGTGGACTAGGTTACTCTCAGTCACACATCACACGGTGTACTAGGTTCCTGTCACACAACACACGGTGGACTAGGTTCCTCTCAGTCACACAACACACGGTGGACTAGGTTCCTCTCAGTCACACAACACACGGTGGACTAGGTTCCTCTCAGTCACACAACACACGGTGGACTAGGTTCCTGTCAATCACACAACACACGGTGGACTAGGTTCCTGTCACACAACACACGGTAGACTAGGTTCCTCTCAGTCACACAACACACAGTGGACTAGATTCCTCAGACAAAATAATTTAAAACAGATAGGACATTGATTTCATAAATAACGAAAACGATTACGGCAATGAACATCAACTGATGTAAATGTAAGTTTTGCAATTTGTGAAATAGGTCTCCTAAAAGAGATAATTCTATACTGATAATAACGTATTATCATATATGTCATTGCGGCTACTTGTTGATTAACTCACAAGCGAGGATGTAAAACAGAATGTAGAGTATTTATCATCCTTTAACATCGTACTAGTTTTTCCACATGTCTGTTGAAATAGGAAAATATAAATCAAATTCCCGTTGCTATAGATTTTTATAAATTTAAGTTAAAATATATACTTTGATATTTCTCTTGTTTTCATGCCTATTTCATACGGTTTAAAAATGGGCTAATTATCAATAATTTATTTTTAGACGACATTCGTAAACCCTGTCTTTCATTCTTTGTAAATTAAAATACCAAGGATCTTGACATTGTGGAAAACCAGAGATGACTCACAGAGTTTGAAATCATCATCGTAAAGGTATGTAGTGGATTCTACATTAAAGTGAAAGGGGAATCCATATTAAAATATTTACATGTCAAATATTTCTTTATGAAAGGTGAAGATAACGAACAGTGATCAATCTCACAAATCCCATAAGCAATACAAAGTAGATAGTTGGACAAACACGGACCCCTGGACACACCAGAGGTGGGATCACGTGCCTAGGAGGAGTAAGCATCCCCTGTCGACCGGTCACACCCGCCGTAAGCCCTATATCTTGATCAGTGTTATAAATCAATATGATAGGCATTTGCCCGTGAACGTGCCGCAGTTCTAAATAATACGCGGATGAATACAAAACTACTAGTACTTGATAGATATAATACGTATATTTTGACGGCTGGGAATTTCGACAGAAATGAAAGTAGAATGTAAATATAAGAAATAAATTTCAGTTTTGAAAATACATGAAGATATGCACTGCATCGCTTGACGCCGCTTCCTGAAGTATGCCGACGTAAAACGATGCAGTTAATACCCTTATGTATTTTCAATACGGAAGTTTATTTCCTAAACGTATTCCTATGATTTTAGTGACTACTATATTATTGTAAATGCATGAAGTGGATTTCATAATAAAGTGAAGATGAAGTTAAAAGAAAATGGAGAAGACAATGGATACGTGCAAAATTCATATTCGATAACCTGTCAATGTTACCAAATAGCCTAAGGGATAAGTTTTATGGAAATCTTACATTGCATTTGTCACAAAAGAATTTCTAAAAGACGAAATTCATCATAAAACAAATCCATTAAGTTTTAAACTTACATGTTTACGAAAATTGTACATTTTCTCCATTCTGTTAAATTATTTGACACCCTTTATCCAGAAAATAACGATGACAAGTTACTTCCATAATTAGACAATTAGACATGTAAAACAATTAACAATGTGCTTGTGAATCCCTATGTGTGACAGGAGGACAGGCCAAGTGCCAGCACGTGATTCCCGCATCAGAAAAAGTGGAGTGTTTTCAAGTAATTGTACACAGTAAGAATTTCATGAAACAGAAAGACTTTGAAGACTGAATTTCAAGAACTAACATCTACTCACAGACTACTGCTCACGATATCAGATCCATATCTGAACCAAATTATACGAGCTTGTATTTATGGACGATACGATGGGTCACTAAAATTCTGGTATTTTTTGAAGAATTTAATAATACGAAATTATTTACTTACATATATAAATGTGATAAATTGTTTGATTGAATATTCCTCAAGTCTGTTGGAATACCCAGGACGAATTTTAAAAAACCCCACATGCGATTAAAAGAGGCATTTTGCTCCTATGAATGAGACTAAATAATAAAAAAAAAGTTTAGGTCTTTACGCATATTTTTTCTATGAAATTAAATAGGGGGAGGGTAACTAATTTTTTGACTGTTCATGATCACGTGAATGAACTTCATGTCACCACACATGATAATATATGGACATTCATAAATTATTTAAGGAAAATATATTGATTTGTGGTCTTGTCTTATTCAGTGCATTCACGGAAAATAAATTTTTGAATTGTTTAAATATTACCTCTTTGAAAACGAAATTAATACACTGCACGCTCTTTAAATTGTTATTACAATTTTTCATATCAGTCTAACTCTGAATAATAACGAGCTATACCTGTTGGGATGCCAACACAAATGTCCCCGGACACCTCCCGAAGTCGGAAATGGTGACAGAAAAAATTGATGCCAGATATGAACTCGGGATCCTCAATTAATTCTATAAACAAAATTTGGTTAAAATCTGACAAATTTGATTAATTGACATCCATTTTTAAAAGACGGCCATTTTGAAACTTATCGAAAATTGAATGGAGAGTAATACTGGTGCTGTACCGTGGGTATCCGGGTTAGAATAAGTCCTCAGTGCCCCTTGCTTGTCGTAAGAGGCGACTAAATGGGGCAGTCCTTTCGGGGGAGACCGCAAAAACCGAGGTCCCGTGTCACAGCAGGTGTGGCACGATAAAGATTCCTTCCTGCTCTAAGGCCGTAAGTGCCGAGCATAGGCCTAAATTTTGCAGCCCTTAGCTGGCAAGGGTGACGTCTCCATATGTATGAAAAAATCCCCAGAGGGATGTTAATTAATATTCAATAAATCATGCTGGAAATGAACTCTGGACCTCAATTGACCCCATCGTCGGAAACCCACGTTTGATTACGCTTCGTTCCTCTCTCCATCAACCCATCGTCGGAAACCCATGGTTGATAACGCTTCGTTCCTCTCTCCATCAACATTGTGATGGAGAGAGGAACGAAGCGTAATCAAACATGGGTTTCCGACGATGAACTGACCACAGAACCAAAATTTCGTAGAAATATTCCTGTTTATGGCGGCCATTTTGAAAATGGCTGCTCAAAAAATTTTGATACTAGAAATGGACTAAGGGTCATCAAATTACCCTAGAAATAGAATTTTGTTGAAATCCGACAACCTTGATATTTTGACGTATTTTGGCAGCGATTTTGAATTTGCAGCCATCTTGAAAGTTGATTGCACCCCTCCTCATGACCCCCTCTCTATTAGCCAACAAAGTTTGAATTAGATCTGTTTAAGCACTCTCATAAAATCGCTCGGACAAATTTCTCACTAAAGAAAAGGAATAATAATGATAAGAAAATAAGAATAATAAGAAACGGAGCAAAAACAATATGTCCCCGACACTATGTGTTCAGGGACAAAGATATGGAAAATAAAATTTCATAGTAATGTTCTGAAGTCTACAGTCCGTCATGTGATATTCAGGGAATTTGCAATCTTGCAATGGATGTAACCATCGAACAATGAAATCAATGCAACTGTCTCATGTTAGCTTAATGTGACAATGTGAAAAGGTCGGATCGATTTCTCTATTCATCTTTATACATATTCGTCATTCATTATTAAGGACATATTAATTTGTTGTGAATCAATGAATTTCCAGTGACAGATGACGAATCGGTGGATAACAATGTTGTCGAATGCGGTTGATTTGGAAATTTGTATCAGACTTGAATTTCATACTCACTTGTTACATAATCGCGAGTGTGTGTGTGATCGAGGTATTAATGAATAGGAAAACTTTATTTAAATAAGCGTTGAAAACCCGATCGACTGATAAAAAATAGCTAATTCCCTTGACAGACTTTTAAAAACCAGGAATGATACTCTACATGGACGCTGCCAGCTGTATCCAGCGGTGTTATGTTACAAGTTTTGAACTATCAATATGCATGACGCCACATCACATGTTTTTTCCCCCAGTCGACTAATTCAACTAATTATTTCAACCAATCAGAATCGCTGACATATAGGTACATTGCATCTATTCGGTCTTGTATATATGGTGAATTCACTTTTGTTGTGTTATTCCATAGTTTTGATTGGAATTTAAAGGAGAAGTTAAATAGTTTCTTTATTGTATTACAGATATTTCATAGAACCTGTATGAATTGTAAATCGAAAGAGTTAACTGATTTTCAGTACATATTGGAGTATTGTATGACCCGGGGTTATATCCTGCGACACCGCCTTTCTACAATAGTTCTTATGTTGCGGAATTAGGCCTGAATATTTTTTCAGTCAAGGTGATTCTCATCCACCTTCCAGTTTTATTGACTTACAACACGTGTTGTAGCGGCTTTGTCACTTCCTGTGTCTTACTGTAATGCGACTCTAGGATCAGGTCTGTGTATTCTTAGTCCCATGGAAGTCAAGTACACTTGCCCTTATTCATTTTTGATAAACGACTAATGAATTTATGGTACTAGTAGGTTTATAAACTAATTAATTCGACTTCAGTGAATTTTACTGGCCAACTTCTATATACATATATATATTCATATATATTACCCTAAATCACACAATTCACTTACATTCTGCCCACTAAAATATGAGTAAAAGTATAAGTACGCTTAATGTTTTGCTCACGTAAGCGGAAAGCTCAAGTGAGCTTTTCTGACCGTCTGTCTGTAAACTTTTCACATTTTCGACTTCTTCTCCAGAACCACTAGGCCAATTTCAACCAAACTTGGTACAAATCATCTATGGGTAATGGGGATTCAAGTTTGTTCAAATGAATGACCATATCCCCTTCAAAGGGGAGATAATTACAAAAATGCAAAAATAGGTGGGGTCATTTAAAAGTATTCTCCTCAAGAACCACTGAGCCAGAAAAGCTGAAATTTACATGACAGCTTCTTGACAGATATTAGATATTTTATTGAAAGTATACATTAACGGCAAATTAACAACTCAACTGTATTTCAGCTTCTCCATCGTCAACTTCCCATATTTATGTAGCAATATTCCATTATCACCTGCATATGGTGTTTATATATTTCAACTGATTCGATATGCAAGAGCTTGTTCTGCGTATAGTCAGTTTTTAAATCGAGGTAAGCTACTGACAAACAAGTTAATGGTACAGGGGTTTCAACAGTCTCGATTGAAGTCAGCATTTCGCAAATTCTATGGTCGTTATAACGATCTACTTCGTCAGTACAACTTCGCATTGGGTCAAATGCTGTCTGGCGTGTTTCATACCGATTAAGCCATTCTTGGCACACTGATTTTGACTGCGGATAACTCCGTTTACCTGAACAGGATATAGGGCTCACGGCGGGTGTGACCGGTCAACAGGGGATGTTTACTCCTCCTATGCACCTGATCCCACCTCTGGTGTGTCCAGGGGTTCGTGTTTGCCCAACTATCTATTTTGTATTACTTGTAAGAGTTATGAGATTGATCACTGTTCGTTGTCTTCACCTTTCATAGTGATGATTCAAGTTTGCTAAAATCATGACCCCGGGGGTAGGGTTGGGCCACAATAGGGGGGGATAAATTTTTTCTCTAAGCGAATATAAAGAAAAAATCTTTAACAGTCTTCTTTCGCACTGGGTCTTAAGAGTGGATATTTACGTGAAAGCTTCCTGGCATGAAGTAAGTTCAAGTCTGTTCATATCATGTCCCCGGGGGTGGGTTTAGGGGGGCTACAATAGGAGATCAAAGGTTAGGTTGGGGCCACAATAAGGATAAAAGTTTTCCATGCGAATATGTAGGAAAAATGTTATGGGTCAAGGTGAATCAGGTGAGCGATGCATCGGCCCATGGGCCTCTCGTTTGAAAATTAAACTTTTCATACATGTACATTGATTTATTAGTGTGGGGTAATAATAGCATATGAATATAGCTGTATTAGATTAAACTTTCCGTTATAATCTGAGTTCATCCCCAGGTATTTATTTTTGTTCACAGTTCTATTGTCACCGCGATACAAACATGTTTCATTAGATTTAATTGTACTATTATTTCAAGACACTATCTTATTTTTGTTTTCTGTGTGTTTACTGATCGATGTCTTTTCAACGTTTTAAATAGAGCAAAAACTGCGACAAATGTTTTATTAAAACGACGCTTTACAACCTACCAAGACACTATCTAATCAACACAAATTTTAATGCCATTAACTATTGATTTTAAAGCTTGGTTTGGTTATCCCCAAGAGAATGGTTGTCCAGGCCGTGTTGCTGAATATTCTGTTTGATTCTCAGAACATCTGATTCACCGAACAGGTATTTTAACAGAATGCAAATTCACTCATTGACATTGATTTCAAAAACTGATGTATAATTTGCTAAGAAAATGAAATCTGAAATGAAAACATTAACACCAATGCTTCTAAATTCAGATTTTGCAATATGCACTATATTTTCAGTAAGTCCGCTATATTATCCTGTATGTCCTGCTCAACCAGTACACGTAATTGCATTTTCAAATCTGTTTGTTAGTCTGATATTGCTCAAATGCATGTATAAAAATCGCTTTAGTTTGGTGGCGGATGAGTAGAGGAGGACACCTCGTTTGAGTATGTAGTGATTCTTGCAAAATTAGGAGCTTGACGCCATTATTATATGACATTTCCATCCACGGGCACCTGCCGCTATGGTGGTATATTTTTACACTCTGTATGCCATATTTTTCCCAGAATAAGTCCACATGAAAGGTGAAGATTACCAACAGTGATCAATCTCATAACTCTTATAAGCAATGTAAAATAGAGAGTTTGGCACACACGGACCACTGGACACACCAGAGGTGGGATCAGGTACATAGGAGTAAGCATCCCCTGTCGACCGGTCACACCTGCCGTGAACCCTATACCTTGGTCAGGTAAACGGAGGTATCCGTAGTCAAAATCAGTGTGTCAAGATTAATATGCATTGACATAATTATGTCAACAGAGCAAAATAGTAGATCGACGTGCAAGACACCCCATTCTTCAAATTTAGTTTAGAATCTTACGTATAAAACTAATGTATTTGCATCTTATTTATGTCAAAATTTGATCCATTTCCGTCAAAGTGCGAATTAATAATGTCAACATGCGAGTAAAGTATGTCAATATGCGAACTAATTATGTCAACATGCAAGTTAATCATGTCAAAATTCAACTAATTTTTGCTAACAGATATAGATTAATTCTTTACAATGTTGCTTCCATATGACTTGCAAAATGACCGAATTTAGGTTACACAACAAATTATCATGTCTCACAACCGTTAACAATGGTCCAGGTATTTATATACAACTAACGTCAAAAGGTACAGATGAATATTCAAACATTTCGTCATTAATGCAGTAATGATACCATCTATATTTTCAGAGTTCAAAGGCTGAGGTCTATCCCGATATCTGAGGAATGGGCTCGGATACAATGAAGGCCCCTAACCGGGGTTTTGAAATTTACACGATAACAATACCAAGGTAACTAATGTGATGATGTCACCATCTCTACTTTCTGAGTTCTATCCCCAATGTAATATAAAGGTAGTGAATAAAGAAAACCGGAAGTTCCTAGTCAGACAGGATATCATCAACAACGTGCTATACATGTACCAGTACCACTGCTCTTGAATATAGTGATGAATCATAAGCATTGCTAGATTTCAACTAACAAGACTAACACTACTATATGATAAAGATACTGAAGATAGTAATTAAAACATTGAAAGCCCCAAACTAGGAATTTCAGTACTTCTATAATACTGAATAATAGAGAAATATTAATATTACTAGGTAGTGACATATCTCCTCATGATGGTGGAAGAGTATTCATCACACGTATTTAATTCAACGAAAAAGATGAACTACAACAGACTCATGGGCCACATCGCTCATATGCGTCAAATTTTCTTTATTTGTAAAAAATATTCAATTGCTAAATACAAATTAATGGATATATTGCCTAGGTTAAATGGTTTGGTTATTATTGATACACATCTTCTACTATGGGGTGATGTCTTATCTACCGAATTGAATAATTGTATTTTTTCTTATGTTCAGACATATATTCATGAAAGTAAGATTTGGCTGTTGATCATATCATATTCCATTGTTTATCTATAAAACACTTACCATTTATGTATTCTCTGTTTATTATATTTTAATGACAATTGTGTGTTGTAACATGTATTAGGTTATAAGGAGAAGAACTCGTAAGTTGTACGAACTTGCTTCTGATCCTTTTGTATATATCATATACAGTAAAATACGTTCAAATCATGCGCCATCTTGGCCTTGCATGCTGTTCTTCAGCTTTTATAAGTTTTAAAAGAATTTTTGCAGTCTTTTTCCCCATAAAAGATTTTGATCCCATACTGTGGCCCCATCCTAGTCATGTTACAATGTAAGTAAAAAAAAATATCATGGTTTGAAATTTTCAAACATGTTTCTCTATATATTCTCAGATAAAACTTTGATCCCCTATTGTGGCCCCATCCTACCCCTTGATGGACGTGAATTGAGCATACTTCATCAATCTACACTATCTGGGAATGTTTGCGTATTAATATGAGTATTCATGGCCCTACTGTTATTGAGAAGAAGATATTTCCTATACACGTGTATATTCCCTTGAAAACTTTGATCCCCTACATGTAATTTGACCTCAACCTAACCCCCGGGGACCACATTGAACAAATTTGAATCTGCACTACCGTAAAAAGGTATGCATATCAATATGAGTAATCAACGCACTGTTGTTCTTGAGAAGATTTTTAAAAATTTATCCAGTATATCCCCTTTCAAAATTTTGATCCCCTATTGTGGTCTCATCCTACCCCCGAAGCATAATTTGAACAAACTTCAAACTGTGCTACCTGAATATGATTGCATGTTAATATGAGTATTCAAGGCCCTGTTGTAAGATTTTAAAAGATTATTCCTATATAAAACTTTGGTCCCCTAATGTGGCCCCATTATATCCCCAGGGGCAACAATTTGAACGAACTTGAATCTGCACTACTTGGGAATACTTACATATTGATATGATTAATCATGGCTTAGTTTTTATTGAGAATAAGATTTTAACTAATTCATCTTATACATCACCATGGGGAAACTTTGGTCCCCTATTGTGGCCCCATCCTACTCACGAATAAACTTGAATCTATACTATGTCAGGAAGCATTCATATAAATTTCAACTTTTCTGACTTAGTGATTCTTAAGATTGTTAAATGATCCCACCCTATTTTAGTCTCTCTTTTTTTATTTTTTATTATTATATCTCCTTTCGAAGGAGCATGACCCTTTATTTGAACAAACTTGAATCCCCTTCACCCATGGGTGATTTGTGCCAAGTTTAATTGAAATTGCCCGAGTGATTCTTGAGAAGATTTTTAAAAGATGCCACAATTTTACTAATTCTTGATTATCTTCACTTCAAAAAGGACGTGGCACTTCATTTGAACAAACGCATGCTTGGTGGCACGTTTGGCTGAAATTAGCCTTGTAGTTGTGGAGATGTCGACAATGTTGAAAGTTTACGCCGAACAAAAAGTGATCAGTATAGCTCACTTGAAGCTTTCAGCTCATGCGAGTTAAACAGATATTTCTTTTTGAAATGATACTATTACATTTTACAGGAGGAGATAGTAATCACATGCATATCATTAATTTGACGTTTCTGTTCTTAATTCTAAACTTTATGAATTCCACTCATCAATACTGCCAGGAAGAAGTGATTGTTTGAAAGTTTCTAAACACGCGTTGTCTGTAATCCATAAGTAGATGGATGTATCGTTGATTTGCCCATACCATTCATGTATATTCATGTAATAAAAAGAAAGTATTGTAATTTCGAAAGTCAATAATGTAAATACACAGTACGTGTTTGATTAACTGATATTTGCTTCTTTTTATGTACATCCTTAAACCCAAGGGAGTTTAGATATTATAATCACATCTCCTATATCTACCCATATAAAACCTGAAACAGAGTGCATCTATCCATGCATAGGATGAATGATTGCATTTACCATCCTAGATACAGTCGGAACCCCCCGTCATCGCTTTTTGATATAAGGAAGTCAATAGATTTGACGGGCGCTCAAACAATTGATCAAAAATACTTCTTTGTACCACAATAACTCATGATTTTAAAGACGTTGATATGTTTTTGGTAATGGTGATTCTTGTGTATAAGTGAGGCTTTGGAACTCACCATTTGATGTTCATTACACTCGGTTCATCGTGTAACGTATCAGGGACATAGATCACTACAATAGTACAAGGAAACGATAAACCGAGGCCCGTTCAAAGGAAACGATGACATTAAGTCAAGTGTACTTTCTCGTTCCATTTTTTCAATTCAATTATGTAAGATGACTGATAAATTAAAACATGCGTCCAAGTGCAGTCAAAACTACTTCTAGAGGATTATCAGTCATCTATTTGAATCCCATCACCAATTTACAAATGCAAATGGAGATTTAAACTAAAAAAAAAGAAATGTTTCATGTATGCCCCCGTGGTGCAGAATTGAAGAGGGTTCTACACATGTATCATGTCATTGATAGTAGTGTTAAAACAATTCAAGATACTGAACTGACAATATCTTTCTATGTCAAGAGTGGATTGACCTTTGATCATATGACCTAAAAATCAATAAGGGTCGTCTACTCATTAGGATGTACCAGTGTACCAAGTTTGGTGTCAATCAAGCAAATTATTTTTAAAATATAGGAGACAATGCATAATGATCACTATGTTCAGTTTTGCCCTTGACTTTTGGCCAT
The DNA here is from genome assembly GCF_947568905.1 of Ostrea edulis. Classification (NCBI taxonomy): domain Eukaryota; kingdom Metazoa; phylum Mollusca; class Bivalvia; order Ostreida; family Ostreidae; genus Ostrea; species Ostrea edulis. The sequence goes on along the minus strand of NC_079164.1, from coordinate 82,244,968 downwards.
GGGTTATCTACTCTTTAGTTGGGATGTACCAGTGTACCAAGTTTAATGTCTGTCAAAGGCTTCTTGAGGGGACAGTATCCTCCTATGTCCAGTTTGACCATTGACCTTTAACCCTGTGACCTCAAAATCAAAACGATTCAAATACTCCTTAGGATGTACCAGTATACCAAGTTTAATATCTGTCAAGCAAAGGGTTCTTGAGATATAGAACGGACAATATCCCCTATGTCAATTTTGACCCTTGACCATGTGACCTCAAAATCAAAAGGGGTCATCTACTCCATACAGTGTGCCAGTGTACCAAGTTTGATGTCTGTTAAGGAAAGGGTTCTGGTCTTCCTATGTCCAGAGTGGATTGACCCTTGACCATATAACCCCCAAATCAATAGGCGTCCTCTTCTACTCATAACCAACCCACATTTGAAATATCATGAAGATCATGTAAATGGTTCGACAGACGCAAAAGGGGGGAGCATATAAAACCAAACAGATGGTCCATACAAACTAGTAAGTATGGCATGCGTGAAAAAATATTTATAGAAATGACGTGTTACTATACATCCGAAATATGGGGAAATTAAGCCATTTTATTTATTTTTGTTAAATGTACATAATCATTCTAAGCGGTGTCTATTGTTGGACATAATTTATTTTTAAAAAGTAAAATAAAAAAAGCTTTTTAAAATTCGTATTTGATTTGTTTAGATTTTACACATTGCATTCTTTCTTCTTGCAGCAAATTGAAGTTAATTGTACTAGTATACGTAGTGAATTACGTTTAGTACAGGTTCTATCCATTCTTGATATTTTTGTCATTTTGAATTGGTAGAATGTGATTGCATGTTCAAAATCTGCATAATGTGATTGCATAAAATATATTGAATAAAATAGTTTTCAAATTTTAATTCGTCTGTAATTTAATGCTTTGGGTGAATGTTGAAAAGTAGATTGTCAATTTTGTTTTGATATTGGGTTTGATCAAGCCAAATATTAAAAAGCCCACAAGAATTCAAAATATTTTCATTACTTTCAACCAATTTATAAAAAAAATTGCAATTTTTGTTTCATTTCCACTTATTACATGGGTATTTCTGATCAATAAGGAAACCAAAACGTGTATTAATATGGATTTCCATGAGATATTGACCAAATTCACCATATATCATGAAATCTGGTGTTGTTTCAAATGTAAACTTGAGATGAAATTTTTCTATAATTGTATTATTGGAAAGTCGCCGGCCTTCACATCAATATAACAATATCGGTTGAACGATTTTGTTGAATAATAGGTGACACGTTTGATACTTAATATAGTGCTTTTGGTACTTTATTAGCTAATTTTTGTTTTGCCATTTAAAATGAGTTGGATATACTTCATGTGATTCCCAAATAGTTAAAATTTGTCATTCAGCACGAGATGGCGTTCTGTTTTTGGGAGTACGCGTAATTAAAGATTTATATTGGCGGAAAGAGAACGTATTGACCTTGAAACTCTAATACATCGACACACTGAATGAAAGCCAGCGATGTTAACTTTCGTGAGACGTAGTATGATAAAGATCCATGTCCGAGAGCACTGTGCATAAGCGTTTCTCGAATTGTGCTCTCTAAAAATTTATATGAAAAACGTAACTTAATGTGCATTTATTGATACAAAATTCCGAGTACTTAAATTATTTACTTACACTTATCATGTAATTGCTAACCCATTTACTTTTCTCATCTCGTAATCTGTATTTTCCGACTCTAAACAATGTTCAATATCTCTACCATTGATTTTGTAGTTCTAGCAATAACATATGCATATCTGTATGGCAAAAGGAACATAAACTCTAGCCCTGTCTCATTAACAAATAAAATCAACGGCGAACCAGAAACCTATGGAGCTATTTTATCAAGATTCTGCAAACAATACGTTGGAAACGAATCACGTGCTTCCATGTACTGACGAATGCACGCACTTTATAGTGATAATATACTGTCGATTGTGTGGAAGGTGTATTACTTTCAGTCGTTGTTCACTTACATGGGAATATATTTCAATTTAGAATTTCATAAAATTTGAGAGAACACAGCAAAAATAAAACTGCCGTTGAAACATCTTACTCAGATCAAATGTTGAAAGTCCATTACGGTCGATCTGAAGATTTAAAAAACTCACATAAAATGATGATACGGATTTTAGTCTTTCGCTGTTGTAATCAGTTTCATTTGATGGTTAGTCGATTTTTTTTAAAGGTAATATGATATTTTATGCCATTAACGGTAATAAATTTGTAAATAGATTGTCAACTATAAGAAAGGAACTGTTAGTCCATAAATTCTGAGTACAACATATGCGTAACTGACGATGTAAATATCATTACTTCAAGTAAAATATTTCCCTTTCAATTTGATTTTGCTTTAATAACAACCTGCGAAAACTGACGACTAATGAGGTGGTCATTTTTAATTCATTAATTGTACATTGCGAGATGTGTGTGTTTGTGTGTGTGTAACGAATTTTTGGGCGCGCTTGATTTGTGTACGCCGACCACAAAGTACACTTTTCCATAATTGAATGCAAAGGAGTAGGCTTTTTAGTGTACACCATCTACACCCGGCACTTGTTGGTAAATGCACGAGAAATTTAATATTGCTGACAAAAGGTGAGACGGGAAACTTGCATATTTTCTCTCTCTGTATTTAGTTAGCTGTAAAGTATTGATATAAGAGGATAATTCCAGTATACTGTGTGTAATCTTTTACAAGACCTTAAAATGTATTTTAAATTAAACAATAATAAACAAACGAAATCATGCGAGTTTTCGGGTCGTATGGGGCTTTAATGAATATTTGAAGGTATGTTTGGACACAAGTATAGTAGGAAGATATGCTGATAATTTTTTGATATTAGATTTATGAGACAGCAACACAAGAATACAACTGTATCAGGCCTCAACCGTGCGCAGCTTTTTGTGCGCTGTAAATCGAAGGTTTTTATAAGGGGTTGATCTATAGCTCTCTGTTCCGTAACAATATTTTTTCAGAAAGCTACAGTTCTGCAGCTAATCGTTGACAAGTTCGCAACCAATGCAACCTTTAACCTTGACGATGCTCCATATTTGGTAATGATTACGAGGATAATGCAACAAACATGTATTACAGTTTATCTAAGATGAAGGGACCGTCAATTTCAAAAGAAATACTTTAAAAGAGAAAAGATTCAGTGAATGTAAATATGAATAATTGAAAACGATTGATATTTCACACAATCATCAAAAACAAGTTCGGCGCTAAAAATCAACAAATATTTTGGAGTATGATCTGTTATTTTTCAGATATGCAAGGTGAAGATAACGAACAGTGATCAATCTCATAACTCCTACAAGCAATACAAATTAGATAGTTGGGCAAACACGGACCCCTGGACACACCAGAGGTGGGATCAGGTGCCTAGGAGGAGTAAGCATCCCCTGTTGACCGGTCACACCCGCCGTGAGCCCCATATCCTGATCAGGTAAACGGAGTTATCCGCAGTCAAAATCAGTGTGCCAAGAACGGCTTAACAATCGGTATGAAACACGTCAGACAGCATTTGACCCAATGCGAGGTTGTATTGACGAACTAGATCGTTATAACGACCATATATGTAGGTATTTATAACTACACATCATAATACATTTTTGTAATAAAAAAAATATAAATCTTAAATACTAGTAATTATTTAGTTTGTAACTTATTTGCACTAAAATCGTTATTTCTCCGATGAGGATCTCCCCAGCTGTTGAATATGCAACACTACACCAAATTGCATTGATTATAAGGTGTTAACCGACCACACCGGGTGTAGAACGATGTAGACAAATCAAGCGCGCCCCAAAATTGTCATGTAAAACAAGCAAGGAAGTAAGTAAGTAAATCGTTTATCATAGTGACATGTGCATGTTGCATAATTATATACAAAATATGGTAATAGATAAGTTGCACCAGGCTCAATTGACCTTTTAAGTCATTTTTGTTTTTCAGTTTATACATACATGTACGTAGCGCATATTGAATTATTTGTACAACTGCTGTTTTCTTGCTTGAAATAATACAATACTGTTTATCTTTGATTATTTTCCATTAAAAAGTTTAGATTGATATTTACATGTACTTGTACATTTTTGTTATATCTATGTATACTGTGATTAAATGTTTCTCTATTGTTTTCAAAAATTTACAGTAAAAACCGATAATGTTTTTCGTCCTCTATGGATCCATCATTACATAATGTACAAAAAGTTCTTGTGAAGGCTCAGTTAGGTAATGACCGGATTTAATGCGAAGGGGAGCGATTCCACATACCTCCTTAAATCTATAGTAGGACGATACACTGAGACGTAGTATTCCGATGTACGCTGGCTACCCTTACAATGTTCAGCTTGGTTAAGAGATAAACGACTGAGAATAAGTCATAATACAAATTACTACATCCTTTGACCATAACACAACAGACAACTCCACCCAAGATTAAATTGAGATAATATTACCAGGGTAATAACAAATATTAGCGCTTCAAATCTGATTCTATTTTGATCAGCATGTAATTGTCATTTGAAACCTTCGCCCTCAGGGATAGATTTTGTTATGAAAACTATTTTACAGAGTTTAGTGTGGTAAACGATTGGGAATGGGTGTCATTACAATTTAATATCTGCCGACAAGACTTGATCAAGAAACTTCACCCAAAAGTACCCTTTTCCCCGTATGCGTAAAATATATGCGTACTCTTAAATGAATTATACTCAATACTGATATGTTCTGGAAAGGAAAGATTTTTGTACATTGTATATCGCACACTGAAATAAATATGTCAAAACCCTTTTTTATATATTATTCAACTTAGGTATATAATCTAATACAAACTTTTAAATTTGCAACTATATAAATTGATGATCAATTAGTTTGTCCTTAAAGATTATATATAATCTACAACTATATACTGTCTGCATGTACAATGTGGGTGAACATGTGAGAATACCTTTCATGCTAGATAAAATCTTACTTTATGGTTTTGAGTAAACGACAATTCATTTGCGGCTAAATTGTAAATATTTAAAAGAAATAGATTTAACTTTTTAAAAAAAACATG